>NC_058414.1:76065116-76404617 GCF_002201575.2 Neomonachus schauinslandi | reverse complement strand
TCTTCCCATGCCTCAATCCCCAAGTTTTTTGTTTTTTGTTTTTTTTTAAGATTTTATTTATTTATTTGTCAGAAAGAGAGAAAGAGCGAGCACAAGCAGGGGGAGCGACAGGGAGAGGGAGAAGCAGGCTCCCCGCTGAGCAAGGAGCCCGATGTGGGACTCAATCCCTGAACCCTGGGATCATGACCTGAGCGGAAGGCAGATGTTTAACTGACCGAACCGCCCAGGCATCCCGAGATTGCCTCGCTTGTTGGCAATGGAGACAGAGAACGAGCTGGATCTGAGGTGCATTTCACAATAGAATTAATAGAGCCTTCCATCTGAGTGAATTAAGTACAAGAGAGAAATTTGAATCAAAGATAAAATTTGGGTTCCTGGTTGAAAAAATGAATGAACAGTGATTCCACTTACGAATCCAGATGTGGTGTGGTGTTCCATCACTGCGGGCCCCATTTTGCACACGTGAAGTCTGAGATATTCTGTAGCTGGTTGAATACTAGAATCTGGAGTTCCCAGTAGAGGGAGCCTGGGCTAGAGAGGTACTTACAGTTGTCATCAAAATAGAAATGTAATTTAAAGCTTGAGAACTCATTGAGATTGTGTAAGGGAAGGGAGAGACTGTGGAAGGCCAGAAAAGGAAGAAAAATAACTAGAAGGGACAAAATGGCTCAGGAAACGCAGCTGCTCCCCATTCCATTATCTCTAGTGTCCTGCAGGGAGAAAGAGCTCTTGAAATTAATCCGACTGTCTCTTTCTTGGGTTAATTTGGCTGCGTAGGGAGGGGACAGTAAAGACATATATGAAAGCCTTAAATAGAAGCAGCTGCTGAGTCTTCTGGGTAGTAATCTGATCACTAATTATTTAGCTTTAGTGGAAAAATTTTGTTGAGTAGATAGAACAGTTTAAAATATTCTTATGCTAGTTGTGTATACTTTTATGTCTTACCAATGTTTTAATTGCATGGGTGGATTTACAGAAGGACATTTCTAGGTAGAATTGAAATGTTTTTAAGGTGTAAAATACTAAAATATGCCATACGTTAAGTCTGAGTTAGCCCAATGAACAAACATTACTGTTAAAATTCTAAAGCACTATCTACCTGTTAATGATGAATGCTCATTTCTATTTGTGCTTTCCATATTGTCATTACATACAATTAAAGTACATTGACAATTTACATATATTATGTTGGGGATAGTAAGTGATTTTTGGTTGATATTTAATGGAAAGCAATAATTTAATAAGCCAATGAGATTTTAAAATTATTGTTTTAAAAATCAAGAAGCTTTTCTTTGTTTTTCTTATTCAGCTTGTAAAATTCGGGACTCCCCCCTGCCTTTCTTTTTCTTTTCCTGAGGAATGAAAGAGATGAAAATCTAAAGCATCCCTGTTATGGTGTGTGCTGAAGTTACTCAGTTAAAAAACAAGTTCAGCAAGTTTTAAAGAAAAGGCTGTTAGTTAAGTAGAAGGCGAATATTTTCATTAGTGCTGAGTAGAAAAGAGAAAGTTTCATGTGACACATCAATGTTCCATCACTTCTCACCTGAGGCCCTTTTAACTCAGAGAAAAGGGAGAAAACCAAAGAATGAAACTGAAATGAGGAGAGTTTGCATCAGCAAAATACTGTCTTCTCACAAAGTGCAGAAAGAAGAGATGGTGCTATTTTATTCAGCACCTCTGTACTTTTTTATGTGAAATAGAAGCTCACACAATTATTTTGGATATGCCTTTGACTTGGATGGGAAAATTAGGAGGAGAACTAAAAAGAAGATGCTAAATGTAGTAAGGAAGATTGAGAGAGGAAGTACATTCTTGTAGCCCACTGCATTGTGTGTATGTACCATAGTGGAGATCCAGATAGCATTTAATCTTACGAGCATCATCTCACACCTAGATGGTGCCCCGAAAGTTTTATTTACCACCTGGAAGAGATGTGATGTCTGGACATGCCAGAGCTGAAAACAGGCTTTGGGGATGAGCCTCTAGAGCAGAGAGGGATTTCTCTCCATAGTGGTCCTAGTCCCGGGGAGCTAAATTCGAAAAGGAGAAAGTAAAGGTGTTTCATTTTAGACCTGTGAATGTAATTATTAGTGAGAAGTGTTGATTTCTGTTGGTTGTGGCACGTACAACCCAGTTCCAAGGGAAGCTTGCCCCGGGAAGATAAATCAAGAACTCACATTAAACAATCTGTACAAGAAAATACTGGGGTCCCAAACCACTCTGATCATGAACCTATTAAAAGAACTATTTTGGCGGGAAAAGGACCAGCTAACTCCTCCACATACATACCTTCTCCTTCTTCACCCAAGGGAAGAGTAGAAAAGACAGTAGGAAGAAAGGAGGCACGATGACAAGGCAGTCCTGCCATGATTTGTCCCCATGACCAGGAGCAACATGGTACTGAAAGAGAGCTCTATAGTGGCAACAGAAATCAAGCCACTATGTGGCACCTGTGTCCGTACAACAAAATTCAAACGATATCCAGAGACTCGATGAAAGAGGCTGGACCATTTTAAAGGAAAGAAGGGCACACAAGCTTGCAGCTTAAAAGCTAACAAAAAACTATGGTAATTGTATCACTCCTTCCCCCTGCGAACATATTCTCTCAAGAGGTGAAAGCTGCCAACATATATCCCTTTCAGAGGTTATATTGAAAATGTCTAATACCATTATGGTTCAGATGCCAACAAGTTAGCACAAATGTTCCAAAGCCTTGGGACAGATTCTGGAGAACACATGCTGCCCCAACCTTAACGCTTTATTTTCTAGATGGTGCAAAGATAATGGGAGAGTGGAAACAGGGTGGCTGGGGAGTCAAGGGCTCAGAGCAGCAACCATTTACCAAGTAGTTCAGAGCATTTAATATTTTAATGACCAGTATGGCCATATCAATGCTTGCCAGATGAACATAAACTGATGAAATTAAGTAACAGTTTTCAAATGCTTCTTCCATCTTAAAAACTTGAATCAATGGTGTGCAGCATATTTTTTCTGTTTTACTTCAATCAGTGAATCTGACCATGCTTCCTTGATTATTCATCAAGTATTTATTTTACTAAACATTAATTTTGAGGATAGATAAGGATTTTGGAACTCCTTATTTTGAAACTTTCTTTATACCTCAGATCTAGAATCAAAATGGAATTATTTTCAAATGGCTTTTATAGGTCCAAATCAAGATTTCATTCATGTATTGAAATGGTTTAATGTATATATGCATTTGAAATATCTCAGGACCATTACACATAAAGAGTTGGGAAGAACTCATTTAGCACAGCCTTTCCAAGCATGGTTTTTAAAAATGTAATCAGAATAGCAAATAAGCTTTGCCGATCATAAATTATTTTAAAAAAAATTACTAGTAGGAAAGATTGATTTTTTTTTTTCTTCCACTGATGCAAACAGGGGAAGAAACTGACTTGGCTACAGCTCAATTCAACCAGCATGTCTATCCAAAATAGAGCATACACATTAAGTTGCTTTCCAGTGCAGAGATGAAGTTTGTTCCTTCCCTCTTAAGAACCCTCTGTTGGGGGCGCCTGGGTGGCTCAGTTGGTTAAGCGACTGCCTTCGGCTCAGGTCATGATCCTGGAGTCCCGGGATCGAGTCCCGCATCGGGCTCCCTGCTCAGCGGGGGGTCTGCTTCTCCTTCTGACCCTCTTCCCTCTCATGCTCTCTGTCTCTCATTCTCTCTCTCTCAAATAAATAAAGAAAGAAAGAAAAGAACCCTCTGTTGATTAAGGGTCATATTTTCCAGGAGGCAGTAAGAACTTGTGATCCCAAGAATTAAGACTGACTTGGTCCAGTTGGGTGGTGAAAGTTTTCTTAGTTATGGAAGAAATGGAAAAAATGTTATTGGGGAAGTTGGAGTTGTTGTTTTTTTTTTTTTTTGAGAATCATAGGTAGAATTTAGTCTTCTCTTCCTGTGCTTTTTCCCAGAGAAAGAAGGATGATTTTTTTAAAAATCCACTGCCAAGTACATAGATAATAGATAGATAGATAGATAGATAGATAGATAGATAGGTAGATAATAGATAGAGAGATGAACAGGGGCCTCTGGCTGGCTCAGTGGGTAAAGCATGCAACTCTTGATCTCAGGGTTATGGGTTTGAGCCCCACATTGGGTGTAGAGATTACTTAAAAATAAAATCTTAAAAAAAAGGTAGATAAATTTCATTTTTATCCTTTTTTAAAGATTTTATTTATTTATTTTAGAGGGAGAAAGAGAGAGAGAGAGAGCAGGAGCAGGGGGAGGGAGAGGGAGAAGGAAAGAATCTCAAGCAGACTCAGTGCTGAGCGAGGAAGCCGATGTGGGTCTCAATCCCAGGACCGTGAGATCATGATCTGGGCTGAAATCAAGAGCTGAACATTCAATCGATTGAGCCACCCAGGTGCCCCTAAACAGATAATTTTTAAAAATCACAGTTGGATCACCAATGAGTGATGAGTGCAATCTTTGTGTTCTTGCTTCTATCTCAGCCAGCTTGTTAACTCTTCGTTTTTTGGTTCATCCTTCCTTCTTTATTTCAATCTTCTCCTTCCCTCCCCTCTCCTTCTCTTCCTTCCTCTCTCAAGATGTCTCCCCTGTCCCTGTCCCTTCCCTTTCCTGTTCCTTCCCTCCCTCATTCCCTTTCTGCTGGAACTCAGGCCTCGCAATGCTTCCTTAATCCTTTCCCTCCTCCTTTAGCACCTCAGCACAAATAACCAAGCACGATGTTGGAAATTTGTCTAGGGAAGTTTTGTGGGGGAGACAGGAGTGTATAAGAAAGATTTTATAATGTGGATATTGTCAAAAGTTTAAAGTGGTAAAATATTCAGCTTTTCTATAGTTAAGATCATTAGAACAAAGTATGGAAAAAGGATACAGATTAAACGAAATGTGCCTTAGTGCTGCTAACTAATTAAACTAAGTGAATACTTATGATTTGTTTTATCATTTTTACATTAAGAAAATTTCTCAAATGGAGGATAATTACAGCAGGAGCCTAATTAGATGCTAACAGACCATACTCTTCTGTTCTCATGCATTAACGATTTTTTTTGTGTTAAAAATGTTGCATTCATCAGGGTGAGTTAAATGTTTCTTCCTCAGTATTCATGTAGAGGGTGCTTAGTGCAAAGTGGGGGGTCTGACTTAGGAATGAGCCAGTTGTTTGAAATGAGTTTGATATTTCTAGTCGAATTCACTGCAGTTTTATTATCTGCATTGCAAAAATTTCTAAAACATTTGGCAGTACCGTTAGTTTTAGCCGAAAACATGTCTTTCGAAAACCACCTTTCCCCCATTCTATTCAATTGTGAATCTCAAATGTACTTATACTGAGCTATTACTGATTACTAATGTACTAATTATTTTGTGATGACTGTCAAGTCCTAAAAATCATATCACATTGTCATTTTTAGCCTGTAAATGAAAGAATGGTAGGTTAAATGCATCATGATTTATGGTCTTGAATCTGAATTAACAGAGGAAATTAGTAGCTACCAATTAGCACAGATTTATAAAGTACAATTATGCCTACTATGAATGTCCAATGAACAAAAAAATTACAGGACTAAGTATGAATGTGGATGCATAATACAACCGTATGTTTCAATCATAGCCATCTTCCAAGTTGGAAGACAAAAGAAGAATAAGAAAGAAAGCAAATTTAACATCTATAATGCCCAAGTACACCTAGAGGAGACATGAGTATTTGGTTTATATAACACAAGGACCATTTCTAAAGATCTCTTAGAAACAGGAGACTGTTTTTTTTTTTTTTAATTAAAGACGATATATAAACTAATATTGTAAACCTAACTTTGAACCTTAACAATTGGGATGTGATCTGTCATAATAATATCAAATCACTGAACAAATTGAAGGACATCCCCCTAACCCCATATCAGCATGTAGTATTTAGATTTAAGAAAAGGATGAGAAGTGATGAATGTTTTGCCTCTAAAAAAATTACTATGGGTAGTAACTTTTGTCAGAACTATGAAGGACAGAATTTTAAATATAATTGAATTGTTCAAAGTTGAACTATGATATTAAAATTAACTAAGTTAAATTATTTCTTATCGCTCCAGATGGAGAGCCACTAAACAACTCTAGGTTTCCTGGCTCAGGAAAAATCTTGATTAGAACCTCGGTCTTCTGCTTCCCACTTCAAGGGTCATTTCACTCACTACGTAGGTGTGAAGTAGCTCAGATAAAAAAATCAGACTTGGAAATATTATGATCTGCTAAAGTAAAATTCCCTTCAAATATTTTCTCAGTCTTAACCGACTGAGTCACCCAGGCACCCCTATTTCCTCTGATTTTGAGTTCTGTTCCATCATCTTGGTTCTCCTGATTTTCTGCCCAGGGTAAGTCAGAAAATTTATTCCTTTGCTTTTGATAGGAAAGAGAGCAGGGAACAGGGAAGGGGAGAGCTGTGTAGCTTGTTGCAGGCACACTTTGATCAGCAAAAATAACAAACAAGCCAGCAAAGACCAGCCTGACAGTGAGGAGACAGAAAGTAATATTACAAACACAGTAGAAAAGCTAATAACCTGCTTACTTCCCAAAGCTGTGAGATCCACACTGAAGAGACTTCAGAGCATTTGCTGTTAAAACTCGAACATGTTTAGGCAAAACCAATACAAAGACACAAAAGCCGTAACAATCCCTACAGGTTGGTGTAGGAAAGGGCTGGACACTGTCCCAAGGGCTTGAGGGACACATGGGAGGGGTCAGGGAGACCTAGACTTACTTCGTGCTGGTTTTTTAACTAAGGAGGTCCAACACTGTGTGTGTGTGTGTGTGTGTGCCCTGGTGGTGGAGGGGGTTGCTAATGGTGCACAACATCAAGAAAACACCAAGTTCAGCAGGTGGGAACATTGTGATGGTTTAAGGGTCCAATCCCAACAGGTCCCAGAAAAGTAAGAAAACAAATGAAACATAGGGAGCAAGATCTAGCCTCTGGAGAGAGAGATTAAGAATAGGAATAAGGCCTAACCAAGAAGATGGGGTTTGGGAAAAGATTTCTGATTCTAAATATAATTCTAAATTGGAACGTCAGGTAGGAAGAGCAGAAGCAAGAGCCCATAATTAGTTCTGGACCAATAGGGCCAATAAGGATAGGCTGCAACTGGAGGACAAAGGGATTCTCGGAAGCCCTGGCAGCAAATAGGCTTGCCTTTCCTGTTATAGCATCTGCATTGCAACACCAGGCTTGTTTCAGCACCAGAGTGGGGGTGAGCATGCCGAAGAAGGCCAGGGGCAATTTAGCCAGCAACCTCTAAGGAAGCTAGGAGTTGGTATCCTTATCTTCCATGAGGCAGATGGGGAATTCCCTTTTTTTTTTTCTTTTCCTTTCTTTTCTTTTCTTTCTTTCTTTTTTCTTTCATCCTTCCTTCCTTCTTTCTTTTCTTCTTCCCTTCCTTCCTTCCTTTTTCTTTCTTTCTTTTCCTATCTTATATAATTTTGCTTTATCACCTACCGTCAGTCATTTCCTAAACTCATTACAGCTTTGCTCCTACCCACCTCCTTTGTGCTGTTACTGGCAAGTGTACTACAATTATATGATATTTCTATGTGTTCTGAGCCTAACAACACAATTCACACACAGAAATAACTATATATAATGTATTGATATATATATATATATATACATATAAATACACGCACACACATACACACACACAGTTGCTTATATAAAAGGTTCTTATAAAGTGTACTATTGGGTCTAGAACATACAGCAACATTTGGTTATTTTTTTTATAATTGACTTCTTTTTACTGACGTTCTCTGTGTGCTGTGACGGCCATCACACCTTCCTTTCCTTCTTCAGCCGTACTTCCTCCTGTGCTGGGAACATAGTTATAATGGCGACTTTGAAATCTTTTTCTGTTAGATCCGACATCAGGTCACTGTCACAGGCAGTTTCTGCCGTCTGCTTTTTTTTCTGGTGGATGAGTCATACTTCCTGTTTCTTTTCAGGCCTCAATTTTTTGTTGTTGTTGTTGAAAACCAGACATTTTAGATAATCTATTGTAGCAACTCTAGGTACTGGCCGCTCCCTCCCACTTTGGGGCTTGTTATTGTTATTTGCTTGTTTGTTTGTTTAGCGATTGGCTGGATTATTTTAGTGGATTATTTTAGTTTCCCCCCTTCTTGGTGGTAAGCCTGTGATGTTGCTCCTCACCAGGCACAGTGGGGGGGGGGGTTACCGCAGCCACCCTGGGGTGACCGTGGTCCTGGTCGGGCTCTCATCTACTCTTCCCCTCCCTGCAGCCAGCTGGTCAATTCCACTAACTGCCTGCCAGTTCTGGTATTGTTTTCAACAATGCCCTGGGCATCTATTCCTTTTACAAAGTCATCCAATCGAAATGCGGCTTCTTGAAAGGAATAGTTTCTGAGGTCAGTGTTTGCTCTTTGTTTCAATCCCAGAATGACCCTCCCCCCCAAGCTGTCTTAATCCCAGGTTCTCTTCTGAAAACTAGCTGTCTATAGTCTAGACTCTCCATTAGATCCATGGATCTCTTCACACTTGCCTTGCACCAGAATATCGCTTAGGGAGAGAATTCTGTGAAAGCTGAGACCTCTGGGGCATAGTTTCAAAGTCGGCCATAAAACAGAATAGATAGCTACGTCGTCTGCATGAGAAGTCACCAGGAATTTGACGTTGGAGTATAAGCAGTGATAAGAGGAGGGTCAGTCAACATAGAAACTTCAGAGAAAGGCAACAGGAAAGAAATTAATGCTAGAGTGGCCAGAGAATTTCTAATACTCATTTTTGAGTTGTATGTGGTGCTGCTACAGAAATCCCTTCAGGGTCTCTGAGATTTCAGTCAAAGGCAGCTACGAATGTAGGCTTGTGCTGGCCATACTTTGAGAGGGAAGGAATTTTTTCTTGAGGGCTGTCACCCTTCAGAGAAAAGACTAGCCTGTGTGGGATGACAAGGTGATCCATAAACTGATTCAGAACTCTAGGGGAAGGGTTTCCCCTTATTTTTCATCCAAATAATACCCAGAGGGATTGTAAGGGGAGAACAAAACGACTTTGCCCACTGCTTGTGGGAAAGGGGCTCAATCTATTCTATTTAAACCTCAAAGGACAGGGTGACCCCAGCTAAAATTAGGCCCCTCACACCTTACGTAATACTCATGACCACTTTAAGAAGAAAGTATACAGATAAGGAAACCGAGGCTTATGGAGATAAGGTCATTTGCTCATTATCACCTTACTAGCAAGTTGGTGAAGCCAGCCTTCAAATCCAGGTCTGACTTCCAAACACCTGTTGTAGATTTCTTCTGTTATTCTTCTGCTCCTGTCAAACCCTTTTGTGTCTGTCCTTGATTTTGAATGAGGTGCAAACTCCTCTACCCGGAATTTAGGATCTCCCTGAATCTGGACACCACAAACTTTTCTAATCTTAATATTGTAACTCTTTAAACTAGGGACTAGAGGAATTTCCCCAGGACCGTGGTTCTTGTTCTTGAATCCTGCTTCTCTAAGGACCTGCATTCATTGGCCGGGACCAGCCTCCCTGACTGCGTCTTGGCAGAGAAGGACTGAGTCACCTTGACACGGAGGGAGAGCAGCGTTCCTTGACTTCATGAACCTTTTCCTGTTTTCTGCTGCCCAACTCCTGTGCCCCTGACTTCTGTTTGTCTGCCAGGGCGCCTGCCTGTTGCCATTGGCTGGGCCTCTCCGATGCTGCCATCTGTCTTCCTGGTAGATTTCCACCCCCAGCGTGCCAACACATTCCCCTCATTCTTAGTTCCGCTCGGCGGCCTGAATTTACATCGCCTTTTGGTGGGTCTTCACTCAAGTTCCAGTCACACCCTAATTGATCGGTCTAGTTTCTAGGTTCTGGCCATCCCTGCCCACTCCCATAGCTGAAGGAGGCACGTTTGTGAAACTCTGCATGTGTAGCAAACGTGATGAGTTCATGGGAGAGTTGGCAACACTAGCCTGAAGAGGGAGGTTGTGGAAAGGAGGGAAGAGGGGACGTGATTTATAATGCTCTCGGTATACGTGCAAGTTGGGAACAGTAAAAGAAAGAAAAGATCAAGAAACAGAGTACACCTAAGTAAAGTAAGGTTTTGGCTGCTACAGGCTCAGTTTTTACGTCGGATCCGAGGAATGGCTGTTGGGACCTAGTTAATTGAGTTAACATATGGTCAGCCTTGCAGCCCACGTTAGCTATTGCTACATTTTAGGCCACCTTCCCCGAAGAGAGAACCAACTCATCTCCACATTGGCAGGCTCGGAGAGATTCTTCTCTGTGACCCAGTGCTAATGCAAAAGGGGCTCACAAAACACCATCAGTATGCAACTCACAGCAAAAAACATATAATTTCATTCCCACTAGTCATTTGAGAGCATATGTGTAAATGTTCTAAATCAAACATATTACCTTCCAAGTCTTTTTTCTAGTCAGTTACAGCGATGATAAAGCTAAAAAAAGCATTAAACTGATAGAAATGTTTGTAAGTTTTTAAAACTAATTGTATATGTTATATATGGATGTTTTATGTCCCTGACATGGTATCTCTTCCTTTATTACCATGAATACTAGTCATTTAATACTGCTTTCTAAGAAAGAATACTGACGATGCAAATACAGTAAAACATAATGGCCATTGTTAATTCTTCACAAAGAACAAAATGGATCATCATCAAAGAAAGCAGAGACACTAGCTTTTTTTCTTATTCATCGGTCATTTATTCATTCATATCGTGAAATATGAAATGAAAATTTACTACATCTCTAGTTTGCCACATACGGTTATAGGTAATACACATACATACAAATAATAACATAGGAATAAAAAGTGCGAGTTTCAATGGTAAAACTTTTATAAAAGCTGAATTATCACCACAAAATCACAATTGTTTTTGTCACATAAAATGGTTGGTTTGGTACATGGTAGGATGAGGACATTAATGAGTTTGCATTAGCTGACTGAAAATAGTTTCTAAAATTAAATATTTTAATCTAGTGTAAATAAATAAATGTTTTGTTAATGCACTTTTGGAGAAACCCGAAAGCTTTAAAGCACAGCCAGTGGATTGGAAGGGACAGCAGATGAAGACAAATGTCTAATATTCATGGTCACTATCTTCGTCCTAGTTGTTACATCATGGGCATGACAAGAAGCTGATGTAGTGGGATAATGGAATAATTCCTGAGGGATCTTTGTCAGGAAGGTAGGCTTTAGCAGCTGTTTGTAAATGGAACCTGTATAGTTTGTTTCAAAGAACTGTAAATTAAGACTTCTTACAAAGGGAACGAGTTCTTACATTCTATAAATTTTGCCTTCTGAAGAGAAGTATGCTAATGAAGTTATAAATTCTTTGAGAGTCAAAATTATGTTAGAACTTTTGGTATCTCCTACCACAATTCTGAGTTTGTAGTAACAATTCAATAAATATTTATCGAATAAGACTGGATTATTTGCACCAATGTTAGCTGGTGAAATTAGTCCAAATCTCTGAACTTCGTACAGATGCTGAGTTTGGATAAACCTCAAGAGGAAAGTCTTCCAGGGGCTTTTATGACGATGCTGATTTAGGCAATCCTTTAATCAATAGTATAGTGTACAAAGGCAAATACGGGTGCGAGATGTAAGCTTATGTAATGAGATGGAAATGATGTGATGGGGTTCTCTTAGGATCTTTTGCTGTTGCCAGTAGGTTCCTGCTTCAGTGGTTCTCTCAGTAACTAAGGGCCTTTGCTGAGTACTGCCAAGAAATAGTTGGCTGAGAGCTGGGATGTTTTAGCAGTGAACAGGAAAGAAGATGGTAGCATCCATTCTTTTCTCCACTCTGAAGTTCAACCAGAATTCTGCCTCTGTTCAGTTATCTATCCTCCTCTGTTTGGCCATGTGCTTCAGAGAAGTGTTACCCAAGACACACAGAATGCATTCTGATTGTTTTAAATCAGTCACAGCAGGCTTTGCCAATAATTGATGCATACATGAGTATGAGATGGGGCTCTAGCTAATGAATCACAAGGGATGACCTGTTACAAAACTTCTGGGAGGGGTTTCCTTGATCCTAAGAGAGACCCATAGAAGGGAATAATTCCTCCTCCTCTAGAAGAAGTAGTAACTCAATACAATGCCTGGATTTGCACTGCCATCTTGCAATCATGAGAAGAGGAAGCCCAAGGACACTAGCTTATACCTTGTGCACATCAGAAGAGTAAGGTAGAGAAAGAACACATTCCTTGATGTCACTGTCGAGTGGATGAGTTGCTCTTTTTGGACTTACTGTTATGTGAAATAATATATTTACTTATATCCTTACTGTTATGGCACTTTCAGCTGAATTTTCTAGTTTGCTTAGGGCTGTCAGAGTTAGCAAATAAATAAAAATGTAGGATGCACAGCTAAATTTGAATTTCAGATAAACAGTGAATAGGTTTTTAGTATATGGATGCTCAATGCGGGTATTTGTCCCATGCAATATTTGGGACATCCTTGTACCAAAACATTATTTGTTGTGTCTCTGAAATTCTAGTCTAACTGACCACCTTGTATTTTATTTGCCAACATTAGGCTTGTAGTTGAGAGCAACTTACCTAATACTGAATTTACCTAATTCAGTAATGAAAGGTTTTTCTCAGGTCCAATTGGATACACCCTTTCAGAGGTAAAAGGTGAAAGTAGAGTTACCAATTATAGTTTGAGTGTACGTATTTATGGAATTCAGCATCATATTCTTAAGAACTAGTAAAAATGTCTAAAATCTTTCTCTTCATGAGACTTGTCAATGAATCCTTACCCCAATTTGAAATATTATTGTAATGCAGATTACCTGTAGAAAGAGTCAGACAGATCCTAAAATCTCAGTTTCTTTACTTACTTCCTGTATGGGGCTGGAGAAATCAACCATCTGAGTCTCAGTATCTCACTATGTAGTTATGAGGAATTAATAAGATACATTTTTTTTTTCCTTTTTAAGGATTTTATTTATTTAAGAGAGAGAGAGAGAGAGTACAAGCAGGGGGAATAGCAGATCATGACCTGAGCAGAAGGCAGACAACTGACTGAGCCACCCAGGCACCCCGATTGCCATCTCTTCTTGTTGGCTGCTCCTTCTTAAGTGTCTTTTGCTGGTTGCACCTCCAGTTCCCAGGCACTAAACATTGAAGTGCCCTGAGGCTTAGTCCTTGGACTTCCATAATAAGATACATTTTGAGAAGCACCATTTATGTCAGGCACATATTACTTAAAACATATTAAGTCTCTTTCTTGTATTGATTATAAAGAGCTCTCTGAGGTGCCCTTGTAAGGATCTTATACTAAGAAGCCATAGAAGTTCATCCTTCCAACCAAGTCCTTATGCTGCTCCTTCCCTGGGCACAACTTGAGCAGAGTGAGTGCAATCGATGTGGGCAAATGAGTTGTTTGTGGGGTGAGAACCGTGTATCACCTTACTGCATAGCTGAGTTTTACTCTTTTTCATTTTTCGTTTATGTACGTATGTATTTGCATAGCTGAGTTTTACTCCTAACTCTGGGATTGGCACATATGAGATTGCTCATAAACAGTAGCTGTTAGTAATCCTAAACTGAAAAGAATGGTTTTTCCTTTTCCTGGAGTTTCTTAGTATCTTTAGCATGGGGTACTGTAGGTGCCATACACTCAAAAGGCACATGACAAAGTGGACATGACCACGGAGGTGGGTTCCTACCTCATGGGCAACGCAGAGACGAAACAATCTTTTTAATGTGTTACTCTATATTCAAATTAGTCATGCCCCTATTTTTTTCTAGCTTCCTTTTGTGCACAAAAGAAGTTTTTCTCACAGAGAGTCTTCCCATGCTCCTATAATACTAGCGAAGAAAAGAAATGGAGAAGGAGGGAATGTCAGCTGCCCTTAAGGAGTGGAAGGGACTGCTCAGGCTGTGGACTCCAAGAGGCAGAGCTGGAGTTGAAGGGGAGAAGATAAGCGGAGGAGGGGTGGTCAGGTTTGAACAATCAGAAGTGCCCAGTACTGGAGGCCCAGCCATACCTCCCATGTGCTGAGGACTCCTCTACGGAAGTGTTGACACAGACTCTGATGACCATTTATCAGGAATATTATAGCAGCTCTGTTCTTCGGAACTTGTAAAATGGGGATATTAATCCCAATTTATCAGCTCACAGGGGAGGGATGTGATCCAGCTAAGTCTGAGGAGACTCCTTGGCTGGTTTTCCTGGCATCTGTAAAGCACTAGTTGCAATGGTTTCCAAACTTCACTGCAGAGCAAAATTAACTTGGGAACTTGGAAAAATCTAGATGCCTAGGCCACATCTGCAGAGATTCTGATTTAATTGGTGTGGGGTATGGCTTAAGTATTAGGATTTCTTCAAAGCTCTCCAAGTGATTCGAATGTACAGAACCTTTGAGAATCACTGCGCTAGCATACTAGAGATTTAGGATTCTGAATTTTAGTTCAGAATCTGACCTAACCAGAGATGTAACATTGAGCAACTTCTTTACCTTCTTTCTCTTGGCTCCATATTTCTTATTTATTAAAGGGAGGTGGGATATACATATTTCTAAAGCACTGTCCTTCAAAATTTTATTATTCTAGGGCCCTTAAAAGTTTATGAATTATGGAGCACCTGGTGGCTCAGTTGGCTGAGCAACCAACTCTTGATTTGGGCTTGGGTCACAATCTCAAGGTCATGAGATCGAACTCCAAGCTCAGTGCCTCGTCTGCTTGAGATTCTCTCCTTCTCTCTTTGCCCGTCTCCCTAGTCACTCACTCTCTCTCTCTCTCACATAAATAAATAAAATATATTATTAAAGTTTATGAATTATGAAAAGGCAACTTCACTGCTTTCTCAAAGTAGAGGAGGATCTCTGTTCAGTGACATGGGAATTCTTTGCACTCTTTTGGTCAGTTTTAATGGCAGTCATAGACTCTCCTCAAATGGGGATGGTTCTACCTCATAGCAGAACATGTGGTACCAAGAGTGTTCAGATGGCAGGTTTCTCAGCAGTCCTCTGCTGAGAGTTGGGGTACAGCCTAATTTGAGCACAAACGGAGAGAGGATAAAAGACGGGTTTCTTTACTCTTCTCCATGATTCCAGAAGATCCTTTACTGCCAGAGTTAGAGTCATCTGATGGGTCACTGCAGGTTTTTCTTGGTCTTTTGTGTGGATGTCTCCCTTTGTGTTCTTTTGGGCTTGCTGCCTTACATTCAGCTTAGTGACTTGTTTACCAAGATTTTTCCTAACCTTAACCTAGAACTCTCAGGTTATCTTTTGGTCTTGATTTTACCTCTACCCAAATGAGAGTGTGTGTCTCATTGTCATTCTGGTCATGCAGCAACTGATTCCATTCGGGCGATGATA
The DNA here is from genome assembly GCF_002201575.2 of Neomonachus schauinslandi. Classification (NCBI taxonomy): domain Eukaryota; kingdom Metazoa; phylum Chordata; class Mammalia; order Carnivora; family Phocidae; genus Neomonachus; species Neomonachus schauinslandi. The sequence continues at coordinate 76,389,288 of NC_058414.1, read as the reverse complement.
GACACAGAACTCCAATTTTCTTTTTTCCCCTAAAGAAATTTAAGGAGGGCTTCCATTATTAGGTTTTCTCGAAGATGTTGCTTGTATTTCATGGAATTTGTATTTGTTAGTAGTTTTATTTGCCACACAGTGTGCACAGAAGTAATCATAGAAATGTGGACTATCATGAGGCATTGAACATCACAATTTTATATGGGGACTATGATTGAGTGATTTTTTTAAGTGTGAAACTTCTTACTTCCAAAAGGGACGGTATTTTTGGAAGGATAGCCTCCTATTATTACTTTAATACTTCCTGAATTTCTAGTTTAAAAACAAATTCAAAGACCCATTACTCTGTACACAATTCAAGTTAAGTCATCCAATTAAAACTCAGACAACCTTATTGGGAGAAAATTTTGGAAACTTTGGGTTACTTATGAAAGGGTTTAAAAAAAAGTGTTCTTTCTTTCTATTCTGGATATCAGACCAGGACACGTTTACTCTGGTGTTTACATAAATTCTATCAGTGCACCATGGAAGTGGGAAAGAACTGTTTTTATTTTTGTTTTTTGAAACCAGGAGGACAACAAAGCAATAAGAAGGATCATAGGGCACCATGTTAGTGACAAATCACAGGAGGTGGTTCCAGAAAGGTTGTGAAAACTAGTTTCTCATTGCAGGAATTGGGTTGGGCCACTCCTTCACCTCCCCCCCCCTTCTCAAACACAAATATTTTCATATAATAAAAGCCTGTTTCCCTATGGTTATAACCCAGCCTCTCCTCCTCGGATACCACCATTTTAAAGGGATTTACTGCGCGGACCTTCCCGAAGTCCATAGGCTTTCTCTCTTTCTGGACCGTGTCTTGTAGAGGTGAGGCGCCCCTTCGGGGGCTCACGCCGGGTGAAGGGAGAAGAAACACCCACTCGGATCCAACCCGGGCAGCCAGAGGCCGGAGCATGCGCTGAGAGTTTGTGCAGCTGGCCCTGGCTGCCGCCGCTGCCTCGTCCGGACTTGGCGAGGACTTGGGAGGGACAGCGGCGCTGGGAGGTGGCTTAACAGAGACTTTCCAGCAACTGCTGCCCAGGACTCTTTTTTTTTTTTTCTTTTTCCCAGGAGGCGGCGACGGCGGCGGCGGGGGGAGAGGAAGAGAAGGAAGCGTCTCCTGCTTGAGGCAATGCAGCCCTTCGGCTCTCCGGGAGGAGCGTCCCTGCCCTGATGAGCCCCCGCAGTGCGTCCCCGACCGTCCCCCGGCGGGAGTGGGGCACGGAGCCCAGCGCCGACGGTGAGTGGCCGCACGTCTCCAGTCTTTCCAGCCGGCTGTCCCGCCAGCCCGCCGGCGGCTGTCCTCGGCGCTGTGTGCTCAACTACTTAGAGGCTGGCGGTGGGGCTCCCCGCCGCCGGCGCTTCCCCCCGCGCCCTGCCGGGGGCGCGCGGACGCGGACGCGGTGGCGGGGCGGGGGACCGCGCTCGGCTTTGTGCTGCTCCGGCGGCCGGGAGCGCGGGGTCGCGGCAGCGGCCGGGGCCGGGGGAGGGGGACGTGAGTGACTAACCCGGCGTCTGCACAGCTGCACCGGCCCTAATTCCCCTGCGCCCCTCCCGCCCCCGCCCCGGGCTAATCCATCATTCCGGGCCGAAGCACCATTTCTCACGTTCTCCCAAAGAAACCCTAGTCGCCGGGCGGAATCCCAGCTCAGCGCCGCGCCCCCCAGTGCCCGGTGTTCACACTCGAACTGCGGATGGGGTGGGGGGTGCGGAGTTGGGGGGCCCAGGAGCTGTCCTCATGAGAGGGACACTTGCAGGCACGGACTCGCCGGTGGCGCCTCTGACGTCTCCCGGGGGTAGTGTGGTTTCCAACCTTCGGGACAGTTCCGAGCTGAGCTGTCCCCGAGGAGGGGCGTGGACTGAGTGAGGTTTTAAAGAACGCCTCATCAGAATGCAGAGGACACCGCCGCGGGTCCCCAGAGAACGGGAGTTTACTGTGTGCCTTCATTCATCCGGGAGTCAATCTTTTCTCTTCTCATCAGGTGTTATCTGAAGTGGGTCTGGAACTTTAGGGGAGTTTAGGTTACAATTACAACTTTAAGACCTGATCTTCGAGGAAGCGATGTCTCCAGTGACCTAGGCTTCGGACCAGACTCGGGACCCAGGGGAGGGCCGGCAGGGGAGGGATGGGCTGGGGGTGTGGAGCGCGGTGATAAGTCCCCTGTTCTCCCTGCCCCTGCAGATCGCTGCTACTTTGCCGGTGGAAGTAGGATGTGGTGAAAGGATGGGGCTTTTCCCTTTCGGGGCTCACAATGGCCAGAGAAGATTCCGTGAAGTGCCTGCGCTGCCTTCTCTACGCCCTCAATATGCTCTTTTGGGTAAGTCGAACGGTTCCACTGCACCAACAGGTGGGGACGGCTAGACTCGGTTTCCTACAGCCACCACTTAATGCGCCGAAGGGCATGGCTAAGCATTAATTAATTACACAGGATCGCACCCTCTACTTTTCAGAGAAGTAAGTTTTGACCTTAAAGTGCCTTTGATCTAGCTCAAGTGCCATTCGTAATTCGAAAAAAAGAAATCGACGCCTGGATACTGGTGGCAGTAAAATTAGACTTGAAGTTAATCTAGGGATATAAATAAATGCACGTGCTTGTGCTTGTAGATAAAAAAATTATGACATACTACTTAGGAACTGCTTGTTTTCAGGAATTTCAGATAACTGTCCAAGCCATAAATTGTTTCCTTACCTCATACTGGCCTATAAAATCTGGTTGGGGCAAGCAGTCTTACTCTGTTTTTGTAGGAATTCATACACAGATATCCTATCAAAAGACTGGGTAAATTTTTCTCGGAGATTCCATGCAGCCTGAAAAGGTGGTTTTCATGTAACTATTTCTAAGTTGGCCAAGTTTTAGGAATTTTGTGTATGCTTTTGGAAAATCCCATAACCATTTAAGGAAATAAAATACATAAAATTTAACAAGCTCATGGAAATCTTTATGCTGTATGACCTAGTGACTTTCTATGCTTTTGCACGCAGGCATAAATTTTCATTAAGTGTTATTAATAATCACGTTATTATTTATAAAACTTATGAGGAAAATATAAAAATTAAAACTTTGTTGCTTCGAGAAGCTGTCATGCTTAAGTGGATCGTTTTTGCCAATTTTGTGTTCTATTAATAATTATATTCATCATTTTCTATTAGAATTTTCATGTGTGATTTACTTATCTGGCTGACTGGCTGCCATTTGCCAGCCTCTTTTCATAAGAGGCACATGTGTTCTCTAGAGGATGACATTTTGGTTTGAACTAGTCCCTATGGGTGGCTGCATTTTAAAGTGACAAATTAAGACTTACTTCAGTGAGTAATCTGAAAGATACCTAAACTGGCAGCATTTTTTTCTCTACGTGAAAATTAAAAAGCATCAAATAGTTAAATTCACTACTTGGAAATGTAAAATCACTAAGTGATCTTATTGCAGTTTTTGATTCTAAATATGTACCTTTTTCAATGGGTCATTAAATTACCTGCTTAGCTATAAGGTTAAGATTTTGAACTTTTTTTTTTTTAAAGATTTTATTTATTTATTTGACAGAGAGAGACACAGCAAGAGAGGGAACACAAGCAGGGGGAGTGGGAAAGGGGGAGCAGGCTTCCCACGGAGCAGGGAGCCCCATGTGGGGCTCAATCCCAGGACCCTGGGACCATGACCTGTGCTGAAGGCAGATGCCTAACGACTGAGCCACCCAGGCGCCCCGAACTTTGGTTTTTTTTAATGTAAAATATCACTTATATTTACTAGTTTTTCACTCTTCTACTTTATGCTTTTTAATTCTAGAATCAGCACATTTTTACAGCTAAAAGGGGATTTATGACCTGTTGAACTTCCTTACTTTGTGGATGAGAAAACTAAGTGTAGGTTAGTGACTGGCCAGAGGTAAAATGGCCCAATGGCGACAGGATCAGTAGCCCCACTCAGTTTTCTTGCTCCTAAATAATGCCTTTACATGGATAATTATGGAGTTCTCAATCTTGGAATTACTAGGATTTTTGCTGATGCTGCCCAAAGAATACTGATTTGGATTTTCTTAATAATCTGTATTATGTGGGGGTGGGGGAACCCCAGTCATTTAACAAAAATATTGCTCTTCTGAGTAATGAATTTGCTTATAAAAACTTATTCCTTGAATTCCTCCAGGGCTTGTTCTATCCCCAAAGAATGTAAAATGTTCTGTCTTTGTTGTTATCCTGTACTTCAACTTTCTCACTTTCTGTGTGCCTGTTCTGACATATTTATTTATTAAGATCCATTTCCCCTTTCTCCAGCCCTCTTCTTCTGCCACCTTCACCTCCAACAAAATAATCCATGCTAACCGTCATGTGTGGATCCCTCTGTATTTTTCTTAATTTCATACAAATATTTATTTACTCATACCTATCCACATATACCCATTCATGTACATTTATATGTACATTCACAATATTTTTTTGTTAAATTATTTTTCTCATTTAGTCACAGGAGTGAGATTGCTACATTGGAGGATATGTGATATCGACAATAACAAAATAGCTAATCTTTATATAGTTCTTAACATAGGCCAGGCACATATAGTGCTTCAGTTTCCTCGTCTGTGAAGTAAGGATGAAAGTTCCTCTTTTTTAGAGCTGTTGTGAGAATTCGAGTTAATACATGCAAAGTGCTTGAAACAGTTGCACATAACAGTGTTCTCTATGTGGTAGTAGTAACAGTAGATGGTAGTATTTGCGGTGGTTACCACTCATTACTATAGTAATGATGCTCAAGTAGATTATCAGGAGGTGGGTTGCTTAGTCAAAGGAACCTCTGTGTTAGTAAAAGCAGTAATTGTTATTGTTGTGATTAATATCACTAACACTGCTACATTTCTCTGACCCAGAAATCCTGTCCTGGGAATCTATTCCTTAGGAAGAAGAACATAAATACACCTCATTATATGCGCACACATATTTGTTGGATCTTGTTGGTGTACTGGCACCTTTTAATTTTTGTCAGTTGGAAAGGTTTAAAATATTATTTCACTGTTGCTTTGTTTTTTTCTCCCTCCCCTCGCAGTTGAGCATGAGCATAATTTTCTTTAGACCTATATATATTTCTTATATATTATTTCATTTCATAATTCATATTCATTAAATATTTCATATTTACCATATAGGTTCGCCTTATTGTTTGCCCGTTGATTTCATTTATACTGTTACTACACAATAGTTAAACAAATTTTCATATGCTGTTTTTAATAGAATTTTTCTCTGGGATTTTAAATATTCTTTCATATTCTCTGTGCTTTCAAAGCACCCACCTTTCTTGTTTTCATTAGGGTTTCTTTTTCCCTATGGACTTAAAGCTTATTTTATATAATTAAAAATAGCTGTTGGGATTTTTGTTGGAATTGTATGAAATGTGTATCTAACTTTGGGAGAATTAGCGTTATTCTTTCAGTGTTAAAACAATGTTTGCAGATGCTATATTTCCTTACTGAGTCAGATGTAGTTTTCAACCTTGTGCCAGGCACATTCCTGGGCTTTCTTGCACTACTCATGCATCTAATTCTCATAACAGCCCTGGAAAATTGTTTGTTTGTTTTTTGGGGTAAAGAGAGGTCACTCGGAGAAGCTCAGTAACTTTAGCAAGTGGCAGAACAGGGACTCACGGTTCAAATTTTTTTCCTCCAAGGTTTGATAGAAGTTGACCTGCTGGACACGGTGGTGAATTTACTTGTAGTGAAGAGGCAGACACCCTCCGTAGGAAGGGATTAGCTGTCCACCTCCTCATTCCAAGTCCCCTAGTGCAGTGCTTCTCAAACCAATCACTTGGGCATCTTGTCAGAATGCAGATTCTGATTCAGGACCTCTGGGGTTGGGCCTGGAAGTCTGCTTTTCTAAAAAGTTCCTCTGTGATGTTGGGGGTCTGAGTGCCACATGTTGAAGAACAAGGAAGCAGTCCTTGCTTTGAGCTCTCATTGTAATCAGAAGCAGGATAAACCAGTGTAGCATGTAAGTCCAACTTCTTAAATAGACTTCACATTCAAAGTATGGAGAGGGATTGTTCTTGCCTCTAGTTTGGCAAGACTGAGAAACCTACCCTCGTAACCTCTAGGATCAAAAGCTGTAGCCTTTTACTCCTCACTTGGCATTTTGAAATTCTTTTTTCCCTATCTATTTTCTACTATATTGGTACCATCTCCCTTTCTCTACCGAAAAGGATGTTAGGGAAAAGAAAACTAAATTTTAACTGAGGACCTATACAGTTTTGTTTTGCTGTTCTGAGAGCTGAAAATTAAACAGAGTGGTTTTTTTTTTTTTTTTTGAGTGTGTTTTTAAATATGAGGCATAGACCTAAGAGGAAGCAAGTAGATCACAAATGCACTGCTTTTTCTCCATTGCTATGGATCCAGTCATCTTGATTTGCCCTCTGTTGAGTGGCTCTCGCATGTTTTGAAGAAGCCTGACCCCAGTACAGCTGAACTGGAGTTGACACACAGATATTGGACCTTCTAGGTTTCTCATGGGTGTTGTGGGTTTGTCAAGGGAGAAGTCACTGGGGATGCGCTGCACGTGAGTACACCGCCCCGAGAACTCTTTTGAAACCATGATTCACATTCTGGCCACAAAGAAGCAAGGAAATGAGTTGTTTTACTTCAGATTTATCCCACTTTTACTGTTTAAATGGCATATTATTTAAGTAAACAAAAGCTTTCCTTCATTTAAAAGACAGCTTCTGTGGCTTTATGATATGAATCCTTGCCATTCATAGATGGTAATTTTCTGCTATTACATATATGGATAAATATGGTTGTTTTTGGAAGTTCCTGCAGTTGATGAACACTTAACATTTATCAAATACGTTTGTTTATTATTTTCTAAAAATATAATATCGCATATTTAGTTTTTAAGTTCTATAAGAGCCATTGCTTTTCACCTACCATTACTAAAGAAAGTAGCAATAGAGATAAACTTCTCTAATGAGCTAGGAAAAGAAACTTATAGAAGAAAACCTAAAAAGTGGACGGGGAATCTAGTTCACACTTTGGGATATATGCAGGGCAAATGAAACAGCAGAAGGCCAATGTTCTGTTTCTTTTTCCTTGGCCATAGGTAGTGAACCTTAGCTATTTGACTCATGGCAGATCCTAATGAGATCTTGGCAAGTGGACATTCGTCTTCACATGCCATTTATTTAGTCATATAAAAATACGACTTTTTAAATTGATGCCCCTAACTTTATACTCTGAAAGTCATTGAAGTTTTCTTTAATTCTAAGGAATAAGGGAGAGACTTCCAACAAATGTTAGTGCTTTTTTTTTTTAAGATTTATTTATTTTATTGAGAGAAAGCGAGAGCACGCGTGCGTGCAGGAGTGGGAGGGGCAGAGGGAGAAGGAGAAAGAATCTCAAGCAGACTCTACAGTGAGCACGGAGCCCCGACGCAGGGCTGGATCCCATGACCCTGAGATCATGACCTGAGCTGAAATCAAGAGTAGGATGCTCAGCCGACTGCACCACCCAGGTACCCCAAATGTTAGTGCTTTTTAAAAATAAACTTTATATAAACTTTAGTCTCAGGGGCAAAGCTGATACATTCTTTTTATACAGTGTGGCCCCTTTTGAGCAAAGATGAGCCATCACATGGTTCATAAGGACCACTCTTTGGAGAAGGGCACGGGGGATTCTCTGGGACACATCCCTGCTGCAGAGCCAAGCAGTACTGACATTGGGCTGCCAGCCTCCAAATAATTAAGAATTGATTTACCTTTATATCTCAATAAATCACAACTTGAATCCTTTTTTTTAAGACAAAAAGGAATTTTATTTTTTTATTTTATTTTTTTTAATTTTATTTTTTTTAAAGATTTTATCTATTTATTTGACAGAGAGAGACACAGCGAGAGAGGGAACACAAGCAGGGGGAGTGGGAGAGGGAGAAGCAGGCTTCCCGCGGAGCAGGGAGCCCGATGCAGGGCTCGATCCCAGGACCCTGGGATCATGACCTGAGCCGAAGGCAGACGCCCAACGACTGAGCCACCCAGATGCCCCAACAAAAAGGAATTTTATTTATTTATTTTTTTTTAAGATTTTATTTTTATTTATTTGAGAGAGAGAGAATGAGAGAGAGAGAACACCTGAGAGGGGATAGGGTCAGAGGACGAAGCAGACTCCCTGCCGAGCAGGAAGCCCGATGCGGGACTCGATCCAGGGACTCCAGGATCATGACCTGAGCCGAAGGCAGTCGCTTAACCAACTGAGCCACCCAGGCGCCCCAACAAAAAGGAATTTTAAAAGCACCTAGTCCAATTCTTCATTTTCAGGATGAGCAGATGTTCCAGAAGTTTGAATTACTTGTCCAAGGTCTCTGTAGAGTTAGAACTGTAACTAAGTTCCCCATCTCTCTTCTGCATTCTGCTCTTTGCTACCAGATTTGACATAAAAAGGAAAGTTCAGGTAGGTGGTTTTAAACATCTGTCAGCCTTGAATAGAAATTATTGGTGTCACTGTTACCTTATATGAGACTATATGTTATGGATGGCAGAGAGTTGAAGGACTTAAAAGTCTCTTTTGTGACTATGCCCTTGCTATTTGGTGGAAGCTATAGGCATACGTTTCATGACAAGTTTAGGGAATGTGCACACACATAAAATTCTGATTTGGAAAACAACTTGATTCAATCCTTATTTTTACATAATTAGATTTGAGCAAAACCAGACTATGTCTCCAACACAGCAAATTTCATATGTACAAATATTTGTTGAGAGCTAGCATTTTCTAAATGTTTTGCAAGACGGAATGTAGCAAATGTCCTGCTAAGTATTATATTAAATATATTTCTCTAAAATAATATTTGTTTTATTTTCTAAACATTTTCTTGAACTACAAACAATATTCTGCAATACTGGAGAAAATGTAATAAGGAGTTATATGCCTAGTTACATATGATAACCACAGTGTTCCTAATCATTTAATCACGATGAATGATAATTAAAGAATTATTTTATTTTAAGTTGGAAATTAGTAGAAAATACCATTATTAGGAGGAGTCCTGAGTGGCTTGCATAATTTGTGCTTCTAGATTTAATAGCATCAAGTATTGATGTGATCTTAGTATTGAAGTGATCTCATCTCATTTTAGCTTAGTTTCTTGCTATAGCTTGCACTCTGTATGTTGTTACTGCTCTGATTTTCTCAGCCCCGGTGAGTAACATCACTCCTTGAGAATGAAACTGTTCTCATACATTTAATGCACCTGGAAATAATGTCATAATAAAAAACAGTTTAGTCTCAGAGTTGATTGTTCGCCATAAGATAAGGCTTTGGATTGATATTATTTATTTTGACTAATGTTCTGGGCACGACTACAATGCTTGGGTAACTACTGTGCAAAAGAACAGTAGAGTCAAGTAGAAGTTTGTAGTTTAAAGGACACTTGAGAACACTTAAACCAGCCTCTGACCTGATGTATAAATCTTTGATCTTGTAACTCAGCAAGCATCTCTCTCCTGGAAAACTTCCAGTGGTACAAAGCTTAGCTCTTCTTAAAGCATCCCCTAATTTTGCTAATGTTCTCTTAGAGCTCATCTAGCAAGTTGAAATCATTTCTCTTTAATTTAATTATTTTCTCATTCATTCATCGAATATCTCTTGGGCCTCACTGCTGGGCCTGGTACTCTTCTATGTGATAGGGCTGTAGGCAGTGGTCTGTGGAGTGAGATGGGTGGGTGAAAATAGAAAGCAATTGATAATGGCTCTGTGAAGTCTGTCCAAGACCCTGGCTGTGGGTAAGGAGGGAGTTGGGAGAAGATCTTTACATGCTAGCTATTTGAGCTGGCCTTGAAGGGTAGGGCTGCCCTGCTCTGCTCCTGAGGATGGAAAGCCTGGGGCAGGGTGCAACCCAGGCAGAGGGAACTGCATGGGGAAAGACACAGGGTCTTGGGGGGCTCTGCATGGTGCATGTTGGAGAAGCGCAGCAGCTTTTTGTCATCTGGGTACAGAATGCGCGTGAGAACGTGCTGGCAGGGAACAGACTGAGGAGACAGCTTCAAGGTGATTGAAGAGGGCCTCTGTGCCCTGCTGAAGCATTTAAACTTGACTCTCTAGGAGAGAGTTGGGGGTAGTGGAAGTGAGAGCTGGGCAGGCGCCCTAGGGGCAGCTGGGGAAGCTGTATAAGCAGAAGAACTCCATCTGTGTTTCCTAAAGCTATTGAAGGGTGAATGTGAGGTGGAATCTGTGAGCCAGAGTTCATTAGAAGGTGATTGCAATTACCTGGCAAGAGACTGAGGGCCTGAACTAGCCAGAAGTGGCAGGAAGCGGGGAGGAATTCACCAGCCGTGGTGGGGAAACAATCTGGAGGACTTGAAAGTAATTAGATGTAGGACTGAGGAAGAGGGAGAGGTTCAGGCTGTCTGCCAAGTTGCCAGTTTCTGTGATTGAGGCGTTGATTCTACCATTTACCGAGATAGGAAATGCAGTGGGAGGGACACACAGGTTTTGAGAGGAATGGAAATGAGTTCAGTTTCAGAGATGTCAAAACTAGGAAGGGCCATGCAAGTGCAAGAGGTAGCTATATCACAGAGCTTTATCCCTTATCCACCCACTGGACCTTCAAATATCCGAAGATTCCATTTCTGAACTGATTTAGGAGTCATCTTGTCTCTTAAGCTGACTGAGAAAGATTAAGAGAAAGCCCTGAGGTCAAAAGAGACTTGAAGTAGTAGTACGTAATATGCAGAAGAACCCTACTCTGTCTTTTCATCACATAAATCCTCTGTGAAGCCGGGCTTATTATCATAACAGTTTGTATGTGAGGAAACAGGCTTAGGACAGATTCAGTGATACCCAAAGTCATATAGCTAATTAAGGGGCAGAGGTGGAATTCCAACCAAGATTTTTGGCTTTGGTGGTTTCTTACAGTCATTATGGCCAAGCCCATATGCCTTTAATGTCCTCTAAGACTGTGTTATCTGGTCCCTGCTTGGCCTTTCATTCTCACCACATGCCAGTTTCCCTTCCTTGAACATGTCCTGCTGCCTTCCATCCTGGGATCTTTGCTTTTCTTTCCGACTGGAATGTACTTTTTCAACCACGCTTTCCCTAATGAACTTGGTAATTACCCTTCAGAGCTTCCTCTCTGAGAAGTCCCTTTGACTCCATGGAATAGGTCAGGCACCACAAAAAGGAGGCTTAGAACAACTTGTATTATTCCTTCCCAGTGCTTACTACCATTTGCAGTTACACATTTATATCTTTGATGGGCTGATTAATGTGTGTCCTCTTAGTAAATTTCACCATAGACTAGAGATGGTGCCTATTAACTGCCATGCCATTATCCGTGTATCTCCAGCACATCTCAGAGGACCTGGCCAAGAGCAGTTGATCAATACATATTTTTTGAATGGAAGAATTACCTCAAAGCCCATGCACTTAGCCATTCTATGCTACTAGAAATGTTTTGGAATATACCACTTAAAAGAATTACACATTTCTTGTTATAAACAGAAGAACAGTGTATAAATGACCACTGATTATAATAGACTATACCAAAATGAAGAAACTTATAATTTATTGATACCTGTCTCAGAGCTATGATATTGAAAATTGGCTAAACAGCCTATAAGAAATTAGAGGATGGAGAAACTAAGATCAGTTACTACTGATCAGTTATTACTTTAAAGAATGATAATTATAATTGTGCAAGAATTTGAGGTAATTAAATAAAATATCACATTAATAGACATTCCTGTCCCCACCACCATGAAACTTACAAGATATTTAAAGGTCCACATACAGCCAAGTAGAGGGAGAGCATGTAGGCTCAGATTTAATCACGTGGTCCAGGGCCCCCTGCTAGCCCTGTGTGTTTTTTTGTTTTTTTTTTTAATTGCCCACATAGTTTTCTTTTTTTTTAATTCTTATGTTAATCCCCATACATTACATCATTAGTTTTAGATGAAGTGTTCCATGATTCATTGTTTGTGCATAACACCCAGTGCTCCATGCAGAATGTGCCCTCCTCAATACCCACCACCAGGCTAACCCATCCTCCCACCCCCCTCTCCTCTAGAACCCTGTTTGTTTTTCAGAGTCCATCGTCTCTCATGGTTCGTCTACCCCTCCGATTTCCCCCGCTTCATTCTTCCCCTCCCGCTACCTTCTTCTTCTTCTTCTTTTTTTTTCTTAACATATATTGCATTATTTGTTTCAGAGGTACAGATCTGAGATTCAACAGTCTTGCACAATTCACAGCGCTTACCAGAGCACATACCCTCCCCAGTGTCTATCACCCAGTCACCCCATCCTTCCCACCCCACCCCCCACTCCAGCAACCCTCAGTTTGTTTCCTGAGATTAAGAATTCCTCGTATCAGTGAGGTCATATGATACATGTCTTTCTCTGTTTGACTTATTTCACTCAACATAATACCCTCCAGTTCCATCCACATCGTTGCAAATGGCAAGATCTCGTTCCAGCCTTGTGTGTTTTAATAGGTTCTATTATTATTTAGGTATGGAGAAGCCAACAGATCAGGTGACTGCCATTGAAAAGATAGTTTATTATACTCACAGATCATGAGAGAGAGAGAGAGTACATGTCTCATCATGAGGGCCAAGAGGGGAAGCACTGGGGTCCATCTCAAGGCAGAGAGAAAGAGAGGGACTGAGCACGTACTTTTACTGTGGCTACATCAACAAGGAACAGGCCAGACAAAGGAAGTAGGTTTTGGATTGGCTAGTTTAAATACTTTCAGCAGCCTCTGGAGTACAGGGGCTGTCCTTGGTTGTCTGGCACCTAGACCTTGGGGTGATCACGGCAGGTGTGGAGTGGCCCAGGGTGAGAGCGCGCAATAAAGGAGGTGGTTGGGGTGTGGGGTCTGGATTGGTTGGTTTGTATTTGAAAATGAGAAGTGTGAACCTGGGAGAAGGACTCCTCCCAATGGTGGTAGAGGGCAGGCAGCCAAGGCAAGGTGGCTCGGGCACATTATCAGTTTGTTCAGACCAAGGTGTGTCCAGCTTGAACATATAGAACAGATGTTAAGGCATCAAATTCAGAAGCTAGAAGCATGATTAATAAACTGTGGCTGACCCACTGGGTAACTTTTATTAGGTTTATAATCTGTTTTTATTCCCACCAGAAATGAGGATAGTAATAACTAGTCTTACTCTTTTTGGAACTGTGGTCCCAGGATTCTTACTCTTTCAGGCCATTGACCCCTGAGACCGTTCACTAAAGAATATAATTAAGACATTCAGACTTAACCTGGCCACTATCGACTACCCCCCAGCCTATGCCTCCCCTTTTAAAAAAAGAACCCCGCATGCTGTGCAGGCTAGTGTCCTCCCTGTGGAAATTAATATGCTCATTTCTAAACTTGGAAGGTAGTTAGTGACTAAGCCTAAACCTCCAAAGACCAAAGGCTTGGATTTGAATCTCTGCTCTGCCATTTAGGGTCTATATGACCTTGAACAGATTACTTCATTTTTCTGTGCTTCATGGTACTTTTTATAGTCTGTAGTTATCTGCCTAGGGTCCCACAAGAAGCTTCACAAGGGCTGAGATCTAGCATCTCTTATTCATTGCCGGGTCTCCAAATCTAGTACAGACGGTATGAGGCAAATAGCAGGTGTTGAATAAATATTTGCCACTGAATGAAGAATGAGCAAATTCACTACCTGATTTTTAAGCAGGTAGCCATATTTCCCTACGTGAGGCCACAGAGCTCTTCCTGTTCTGTTTGCCTTAGAGTCTTTATCCAGAAAGCATTTTCATGAGCACTGCTTGAGTCAGTATAGACCCATTCCTACCTTGTATATTCATTATTTCAGTATTTAAAAGCTAAATCTATAGTGCATAATGGTAATTGATGTTCATTAAGATGCCAGAAATTATTAAAAATCAAATTAAAGTCAAATTAAGTTCTTAAGTATAAGGCACACTTGTCCATCTAAATAGGAAAGACCTTCAGAACTTAGGAGCTAACCTTCAACTTTTTGAAAAGTTTCCCAGGAAGACTCATTTTGAACATGTTCTACAACGTTGCTTTAAAAAAAGTTGTTTGTTTTTTTTTAAAATTATGGACAATTTAAAACATATATATAAGGAGACTTCAAAAAATCTTCATACCATTGTCGTATCTCAAACAATAACTTCTTAACATTTTCAAAGTATCCAGTCATGTGAAAATATCCCCTGTCATTTCATAAAGGTCTCTCTGTGGCTGTTTTTGTTTGAATCAGGATCCAAACCAGGTCAACATATTGCATTTGGGTCATCTCTTAAATTTCTTTTAATTTATAATAGTTTCTCCTTCCCTCTTTTTTTCCATTTGGCCAGTTTTTTTAATTAAAGAAACCAGATCATTTGTCCTGTGATATTTTTCATATTCTCGATTTTGCTGATTGCATCCCCATGGTGGCATTTAACAAGTTTAAATCTATTCCTTGTATTTCCTATAAACTGATAATTAGACCTGGAGGCTTGGTTAGATGCAGGTTTGACATTTTGGAAAAAATACTTCAAAGGTATCTCTGTGTACTTCTGATTGCATCATGTTGGGGGAACACATTATCTTTTCTTGTGATACTAAAACTAATCAGTGGGGGCTGGTATTTTACTTCAGCCTGATCTCCCCATTCTAGAAGTTAGCCTTTCATGCTATGCAGTTCTCAGCCCTGACTGCACATTAGAACATCTGTGTAGTCTTACACATTTCTCATGCTGTGGCCCTACTTTCAAGAATTGATCCAGGGTGGTTCTGGGCTCATCCAGAGTGGTTCTGGCTTTTTTTTAAAGGAGTCCTAGGTGATTTTGATGCACAAGAGGACTGAGAACTATGGACCTAATAATTTGGGTAGTCGTTGAGGATCTTTGCCTAGAGATCCATTATTTCAGTAGGGGTTGTAAATAGTGATATTCTCATGCTTTCTGCATGTGTTAGCAGAATTTTATAAAAACTTTCATGAAGTCTTTGGCTCTTTTTTTAGTTTGTATAGGAAAGGTAGGATAAAAAATTGGATTCTTACCAGTTTTCTGAATAATGAGTTGAGTATCCACCATCCTACAAGGGTGACAAGTGAGTTTTAAGTATTATTATCCATTCACAGGTTTTAGCATATTTGATATTTCAAATCATTGCATTTATTGTTATTATTACTATTATTTTGATGCTCAAACTGTTTGACCTTTAGACAATGGAAGCCCTTGCAAGTTCTCCTGTCACTTTCTTGGCAACATCAGTAGTATGGATTTGATTGCTTCCTTGCTTATTATAAATGACATGTTTTAGGCTCATCTTTTACATCTGATAATTTAGTCATTCTGTGGCCTCTTCATCTTGTGCAATTCTTGTCTTGAACTTAGAATCAGCCATTTAATTGTCTAGCTATCTGTGTCCTCCTTTGGTGACATTCTGTTTAGTGGCTATGACAGGATTACAAAATGAAATGGCAGATATTTATAACAATAGTGAATTTCTAAACGGTAACTGGGAAAAAGCGTAACGATCATGTAACAAAAAAAATCCTTAATTGTTTTAATGATTAATCCTGCAGAGAATGTTGCATAAATCCTTGATCAACAATTTGTATTTTTTTTCTTTCCAGCTAATGTCCATCAGTGTGTTGGCAGTTTCTGCTTGGATGAGGGACTACCTAAATAATGTTCTGACTTTAACTGCAGAAACAAGGTAGGCTTTATAATTAATGACTGCTTTCTTTCATCAGGTTTCCTCAGACCCTAGTTTCTAAGTAACTTTGCCCTCAGCGGTTTAGATGATAGTGCTCTTCCACAATCCTTTGTCACAGACACTTGCATTTTCTAGCATTCTCTTTAAGGTATGCCACTTGTCCTAGCGAACATTTCTGGGTATGGTAACACCAGTTGCCTGTCCTGTGGACAGTGTGGCCGCCGCGTCATATTTGTGCGTAAAGGACAGCATAGCTACTTTTCTATAAGAAAATTACTGCCAGCCTTCTTACCTTCATATCTCTCAGCTAAGGAAACCAAACTCAGCATTGCCATTTTCTTCTCAAATTTCAAAAGGTTGATCCGCTAATATCACAGGGGCAAATTACTTTAACTTCTCCCAGCCTCCATTTCTTCATCTCTGAATGGGGACTCCACATGCATTCCTCTAAAATGTCTGGAGAATGAACTGAGGTGCATGTTTGTAAAATCATTAACACAGTGGAGCTTAGTAAACAGTAAGGGCTAATTTTTGTTGTTACTATTACTCTTACTAGTATGGTTCCAGTTAATGATTTTTTCACAGTTTTCCAACAGAAATCACCTCCCTTCCTCTTTCTTTTAATAGAGACCAATTTCCTTTTACACAGCAGTCTTTTGCATTTTGGGGGAGGATCGGTCGGCGGGCAGAAAAGGTGCTGGCCCGGTCAGAGAAGAGGAAGATTCCTGTTTCTTTCCCTCAGGCTAAGGCTTCAGAGCTAAGAGTGGATGGACTTCTTATTGGGGACCCCTATCTTATAAGAGATTTTAAATGAGTTGAGGTAGAAATGCTACCACTTGTATAAAAAACTAAACAAAACAAAACAAAAATAAGACAAGCAAGCAAATCGGTGATAGCGCAGTGACTTTGAAAAGAGCTACACAGTCATGAGCTTTGAGGCATGATGATTTAAAGGATTAGGAACATGAATCTCAGTTGTGTCTTGTACTGTGTCCTCGGTGCATTTTGGTTATGTTTTATGTATAATATGACATCATTGTTCTTTCAGGGTAGAGGAGGCTGTCATCTTGACTTATTTTCCTGTCGTCCATCCCGTCATGATTGCTGTTTGCTGTTTCCTTATCATTGTGGGGATGTTAGGCTACTGTGGAACAGTGAAAAGAAATCTGTTGCTTCTTGCATGGGTATGGTGTTTACATCTTCTTTTTATTATGGGTGAAAAGACCAACCAGTATTGTATTATTTTTTTCATCAGTGCACAAGATTACGTGCTTAGGGAACCGTGATAGCAGGTCTCTAATCTGTGGTAATTGTTCAACATCCTGTGAGAAGGGAAGCATTCTTTCCATGAGAGATGATTTCAGCACAAGTATTTGTTGTCCTCAAATGAGGAGGGATGGAAATATGTACGCTATTTAATTATTTCACCCTGGTTATGTGTTGACATTTTCATTTGAAAGTGTAAGTTGTTGCCTTGTGTCATGGGCCCTTCGGGACTAGAACAAAGAAGTTATAACAGAACTCTTGTTCTCTCTCTCTCTTCCTTTTTAAACAAACCTGCCGTAAAACCCATGTGGAAATTCAGGTGATGAAATAGCAGATAGATATTCAAATCCCAGCACCACCTTTACATAGGGTAGCAGGTAGAAGTGAGTCTTGGTTTCCATAATCTTTTTTTGTTGTTTTTTGTTTGGATTCTGAAAGAGTTGACCAGATTGCTTCTTAAATTCCCTTCAGCACTCACATTCTATGATTCTAAAATCTATGATTCAACTTCTAATTCAAAAATTAGGAAACTCTTAACATTAAAAATTTGAGTCAATTTAAATTACAGCTTATATATATACATATACATATGTGTGTGTGTACATATATATATATTTGAAGCACATTGAGTGTATAAAATATTTCATGTTAGTGGCACCAGATAGTGAGGCTGCCACCATGTAATCGCAGACATCTCAGATTCCGGAAGAATTAATTCATTGGATATATTCCTTTCTTTGCAGTAGTGCTCAATGCTAGCTGTGCATTAATTTCTTGTAGGGAACGTAAACAAACATTTTAATGGGGTGCTAATATGCTGGATATCTGAGCAGGAAAAAATCCTGATTTGTAGCATTTGAAGCTTTCCGTGGGGTAAATACTTGCAGCATGGTTGATTTCCGGCTACCAAAGTGGGATCACTGAATGCAGAGTTGGGGAGAGATGCACACAAATTGGCTCTCAGGAGTGAGCTCCTGCACACCAGTGCTTGACTGGCTCCCATCCCAAACCAATTAAAACAGAATCTTAGTGTGAAGCTGAACTAAAGCTTTGAATTTCACAGGAACAACCTGTGCGAATGTATTAGTTGGCTTTTTGGAGGATAAGTCTTGGCTTCACGGACTCTTGAGGTCCATGACTGGGAAACAGAAAGTGCTGCAGAAAATAAACCACACTCAGAGAAGGGGAGCATGCCTATGACCTTACTTCTTTCCATTTTGGTATACAGTGAGGAGAATGGCAGAAGGGTTTGGAGTCTTATTTTACCATTTAAGATATTTGGACAATAATTTAAACATAAAGTCAAGGACTTATTTTATATGAAATTTATAGTTTAAAGGACAGAGAAGGTATTTTGAACTTAAAAAAATCTAAGAATCCTTTTTTTTCTTAATTTTATTTATTTATTTTAGAGAGAGAGGGGGAGAGGTTGAGAGCAGAGGGAGGGGCAGAGGGAGAGGGAGAGAATCCCAAGCAGACTCTGCACTCAGCACGGAGCCTGACTCAGGGCTTGATCCCATGACCCCGAGATCACGATTTGAGCCAGAACCAAGAGTCGGATGCTCAACCAACTGAGCCACCCAGGTGCCCTGCTCTCAGAATCCTTTTTTAAAACCACAATCTTAGGGGCGCCTGGGTGGCTCAGTCGGTTAAGTGTCTGCCTTCGGCTCAGGTCATGATCCCAGGGTCCTGGGATCGAGCCCCACATCGGGCTCCCTGCTCAGCTGGGAGCCTGCTTCTCCCTCTCCCTTTGCCTGCCTCTCCCCTTGCTGTGCTATCTCTCTCTCTGTCAAATAAATAAATAAAATCTTAAAAAACAAAACAAAACAAAAACCACAATCTTAGAATGCTGTCCCATTTACACAACAATTTGAGAATAACTATCTTCCCCCTGTCTCCAACTTGTGTGATTCTGGATGATCCCTGGACTGTGGGTTTGGGTAGGGTGGGATATCATATTCCATGGACCTCAAAGACTTTTAGGAACACATTTTGAGAACCGTTTATGCATTCCATTAGGCTGCTTGAATGCTCGTAAAGCAGGTTGACGAAGAACCAAGTAATTTGGTCTCTGCTTGAGGCAGGAAGAGTCATAGATACCTGTGATGAAAGGCTACTTTATGAGGCTGGAAAGAACCTTATGATGCAAAGGTGACATGGGGGACTGAAACCATAATAATGGCAAAGATGATGATGTTAAAGTAGTTTATATAAATAGTTTTATATGAATTAATCAATTTTGTCTCCTTCACAATTCTAATGAGATAGATGATGTTATTCCCATAATATAGATGAGGAAATGAGGCACAGATTGACTGATTTGCCTGAGTTAGCTAGTGAATGGAGAATATGCTATTCAAACTGTGGCAGTCCAGTACAATATATTTTTAACAGCTTCACTATTTTACTTTACAGTTGCTGTCTTTTCCTAAGTGCTTATAAATGTTTCTTACATTATATAAAACATTTTCCCTATGATCTTTCATTTCTTCAACCTGACAACAATCATCTAAGGTAGATAATTATAAATGAGGTTCAGAGAGGTTCAGTAATTTGTCCAAAGTCACTCAGCAATAATGTGTGGAGCTTTGATTCAAACCTCAATATTTCTGACTGCCAAACCCATTTTCACTGGGCCTTTACTGTCTCTAGTAGATGCTTCTCAACCTTTGAAGCCCAGCGCATTTCCTTAGTCATAAATTTTTTTTTATAACCAGCCCTAACTATCAGACTACACACAACTTGGTAGTATGAACTATTCACCTTGCCTGTAGCTTTCATATATGTTTATCAAATCGAATAATGGACAGGACATTAGAACAGTGCGAGTAGGCAGCCAGCTTCTCAGAGGGAAGATTGGAGCCAGGAAGGCATGAACAGAGTGATATTTTCAATGAGGAGACTGACCCACTAAACTGTAATTATACTGGAATCAAAGTAGATCTTCATTTTGGTACAAGAAATAAACTGCCATCCTCACCACCTTATCTTTGGATGTTATTTGAACACCAGGGTTGATTTCAAGCAGGTTTATTGTTTGAATTTATATTGAAATTGTTAAAACCCCATATGAAAATGATCATCTTTAAAAGAAATAAAATAAAATAAAAAAGGATAAGCCTGACTCTTAGATAGGGTTCCTCTTCAAGGGGAATGATTTCTTTTTTTTTTTTTCCCCAAATTTTAATTTAAATTCTAGTTAGTTAACATATAGTGTAATATTGGTGTCAGGAGTAGAATTTAGTGATTCATTACTTATGTATAACACCCAGTTCTCATCATAACAAGTGCCGTCCTTAATCCCCACCATCCATTTAGCCCATCCCACAGCCTCCCTGCATCTACCCTTAGTTTTTTCTCTATCCTTAAGGGGAAATGCTTTCTTAAAGGAGCGGAGGGACATAAATGCAAAATATGACAGGATGTTAGGTCTTTGGCAAATATTTGCAAGGCAACTCTCACGTTTTCTTCCTTTGTGCCCTTTAGCTTATTATCCTAATTAATATTTAAAGAAGTCCAATGCATTCAATCCAACTCATTCATTTTCCTGTAATAGAAGTCTTGTTTCACTTTTAAGACCTATAAATGAGACTAGCAGGAAGAAGCTTTTTTTTTTTTTTTTTTTTTTTAACACAACCAGTATCTCCATCAAAACAAAACAAAACAAAAAGACAACCAGTATCTCTGAGAGTTGCCATATCTTTTGAATGATTACCAAAAAAAAGAGCTGGCCTTTGGGCTATGGCACTGCTCAAGTAAAAGTGAGAACACCATTATTCATTGGATTGATCAAGAAAAAGTGGGAGACTCTCAAAACAGGTCTTTATAACCAACCTGCCCTCCCCTCACACCAGTCCCCAAAAATACCAAAACTGGGCGGGCTAAGAGGCTACCCATAGGAAAACATTTCTGGTGAACTTTGGTCATGAACTTTGACCCTTCTATTGAATTATAGATGCAAGTTGTGAAAATACCTTAATTCAAGGTTCCCCTATAAGGTATCCATATTGGATGCAGGACATCCAATTAAATTTGGAATTCAGATAAGCAACAAATAATATTTTAGTAGAAGCGTGTTCCATGCACTATTTGGGATATACATCTACAAAACATTATATATCGTGTATCTGAAACTCAGATTTAAATGGGCATCCAGGAATTCTGTTTACTAAATCTAGCAACCCTACTGTAACTAGATTTGTTCT
Organism: Neomonachus schauinslandi; assembly: GCF_002201575.2. NCBI lineage: Eukaryota > Metazoa > Chordata > Mammalia > Carnivora > Phocidae > Neomonachus > Neomonachus schauinslandi. Next base: position 76,368,138 of record NC_058414.1, on the reverse strand, counting down.
TAATAAATGTGAAATTGTCATAGAACAGAAACTTTTATGTATTTGTAAGAATATATTTTTTATATTTATAAGAGTAATTAAATCCTAATTATATTAGGAAAACAAGCCAAAAATGACTAGGAAAATAAACTTGAATATGCCATGACTTTCAAAGTGATTTTAGTAGCAGAAATTCCTTCTCTTTTTAAAAGAGAAACTGAAGCTAAATGGAAATTGGTTTTAAACCTTAGCTGGGTACTACTCTCAAGGCTTTTAGCTGTAGACTAAATGAAATTCATTTGTTACTGCAGTCCTACCTTGCTATTAACATAGGCATTAGTAAAGCGGTGCCGGCTCAGGGGAATGTAAACAGATTGAGCAGACATGTTTACAATATCGACAACAGCTGAATGTCACCATCAGGAGATCATCACTTGTCAGAGTGCGATGCTAATCTACATTCTACCTCCAGCAAACCAGTTAGTCAAGTGCTGGTCAGGACTTACCTTGGAAGCACCTCACACATTTAAGACCAAGGACCTTGTGTTTCAAAGGGAAGGTGGGTTTTTTTTTTTTTTCCAGTTTTATTATTCCAGAACATTTACATATGGCTAGTGATTATATGGAAGCACTTGTAAAGCATTCTTAAAATATACTGTGATTGAATCAGATTTGAAATGATCATCTTAATGGAAATCGGGTAAATTTTTAATGGCCATGAGGAAATTAACTATCCTCGGTTCTTTTGTTGGTTGAAATCATCATGTAAAACCAGAATATCTTGAAATAGTAATTTTCTACAGGCTCTCTGTTTAAGGCCTTCTTTCAAGTGGTTATATATTTTATAATTATATAGCTAGTCATAACCAATTAAGTTAAAATTAAACTATTAAGTTAAATATCTTTATTATTTTCTGTTTATGATGTTGGCTGATAGCCTAGCAACTATGTTTCTCAACCAAGGTCCATCAAATTATTGACCGCATATTCAGCATCTGCTCAGTGTTTTTGCCCGGTTGTCTCAGAAAATACAGCAGCTTGATATGGTTAGACTTATTTTACAGATGAGGGAAGGAAGGATGCCCAAAGATATACAGCCGCTAGTTGCCATCATTAGCATTCAAAAACAGTCCTTGCTCAGAGCCCATGGGTGTTTCACACCAAGCTACTGTTACAATATGTTTAATTAATAATCAGCATTATTTCTGTAAGACTTAAATATAAGAGTAATTAATTTTTTAATTTATAAGTCCAAGGCATTCAGTAGTCAATTAATCTTTAAAAATATCATATTTTAATGTCCTTATCATGAAAGGAACTCTAAAAATTCTGCCATAGTTCCCTCTTCTTTTGTCAAAGAATCCAACCGTTTCTCATTTCCGTTCTCCCCTTCTTCGCTCCTCATCCCTGTTTCTTTCCTTTTTCCCTCCTTAACCAGATATCGTGTACCCAGTCTGTGGTTGACACTGGAGATGCAAAGGTGAAAGGGGAGAATACAAAAAAAAAAAAAAAAAAAGCGAAATACGGTATTAAAGTTATGAATAAAAAAGTGTGGGAACACAGAGTAAGGAGCGATTGGAGACTTCTGGCGGGTTTCGAAGGAAGGTCTTTATTTGAGCTACTTTGAAAAGATATTGAAAATGTGTCAGAGGTTTCTGGCGGAGAAGGGGAGGCAAGGGGCTTTAGAACAACATGAAGAGTGTCCAACGACACAGAGGAGTAAAGGAACATGGCAAGTTTAGGCAAAACTTAGAAATTCCGGGGGTTACGGTGTCAGTGCGCAGCGAGAAGCACATGAAGGAGTCCACTTGTGAAGATCTTTGTAGGAGAGCGTCTGATGTTGTCCCTTGGGCTATGAAGAACCAATGGGTTTTTCTAGCATTTAGGGCTGGAGATCTGGAAAAGCCCTGTTAGTGGTTACACAGTAGTCTTCAAAGCCGTGGCTGGGGTCTGAACTACGACTTTGGGGACTGGATGGAAGGTGGCTGAATCCAGTCGACCTTGCTGAAATAGAATTATGGATACATTTAGCTGCACGTGATAGTAATATTCGTATTACTTGACATCAGGAAATGAGGTATTATTCTACGTTTATGCACTTTTCATATGATCGAAACACGTCTCTTCAACACATGCAGATTATTGTGACATTTCAACTAGAATTCTTTAAAAGCTACCGTTTTCAAAGTTAGTTGTTAAACTCGCAAAAGGTTTCAGGCAGAGGACACTGAAGATGATGCAGGCATTTCTGGATCCAGAGGCTCGGTTTTCACAACTTGCTTTCGTATGTACAAAAGCCCAGGACAGAGTTCCGTGACCTCCTGTTTCCTCAGTCTTGTTGGTTTGACTGACTCTAATTACGCCCCAGAAAAGCACATAAGCAGATGTCTTTAAAAGTCAATGTGTCTGAGACGGGGACCCTGGACAACTGGGTGATATTCAGGCCCTTAGCGTTGGGTCTTTGTGACAGGATTTTGAGTGCTTGTTGGACTCTTTGCTTACTTTGGGGTTTGAAGTGTGAATAGTTCAAGTGTTTATATTTCTGACCTGTGCATAATTTAGGTGTACTCTGTCATGGTAAACATTTTAAGCTTTGTTATCTGTTGTTTCTTAATATATACAGTTGATATAGCTTTGGTTCAATATAAGCCATGTACATGTATATGCGTTAATTTGGTGAACGTCTTTGGTCTGCACAGAGTTTAAAGCAGGTGTCTGTATGTCAACACAAGCTACTGAGAGGTCTGTCCTAGCTATGAGTGCTGGTGACTGGCGCAGCAAACCGGACCTCGGAGGCAAATTCAGGGTTGTGCGGTAGTTTTGCTTTGTCATCTGCTTCCACGTTGTCAGTCGGTTGACTTCCTTTGGCAAATGTAAAACAGGAGACATTCATTTAAAATCCTATAGCTGTCTAGATGACTCGGGAAACAGTTCTCTAAAAGTTAACGGAGATAAGAGGGCAAGTGAATACAGGTAAAAGGTGAGAGAAGTGTCGTTTCAGCCAATGAGGAAAGTAGCTTTCAGATAAACTTCTTAGAAAAATGTTTAGTATTTACTTTATGTGCAGTGTCTCGTGAAGCCGATGACGAAATAATAGCTTATGAATTAAAGTTAAGGGTTTTTTCATGAAATTTCATAAATTTAAAACACTTTTTCAGGATTGTGATCTATATGCTTTTCCCTTTTATCAGATAAAATATCCCTTATAACCAGACAACGGGCCCTGGTTATGTGCTCAGATTAAAATGAATCTTCTCAGCTCACATGACAGAAACACCAATTTAAATTTTATTTGAAATGTATAAACATTGTTGTTGTATCACTTAGTATTTGTTGAGCAATATATTTGAGTTATTCTAAAATAAGTGATTATCCAAGAATTTTCTTCAGAGGGGGTGAATTGGGAGGCAGAGATAGACAATGGCTTACAGAAGGGTCCCTGCGGGGGGAGAAGGTACTGGAGGCACTGAAAGGCTGGTGGAGAGAGCAATTGTGATAAGACTTGGAAGCTCCTGATGTGTTTGGAGAAGGGCATTTGTCAGTCATATGGTAAATATGTACCAGATATGCGGGGCAGAGAGTTGGCTATGTAAGCGTTAGCCAAATTATAAAGAGTCTTGAATGTCATGCATACCTCCTCTGGAGCTGGAAGTTCTGTGAGCCTAAGAATCATGTGATCTATCTTTTCCTACTTAATGCTGGTAGCAGTGTCTGTTCTTGCTTGTTTCTGAGCCTTCTGCTCATTTACCTGGAGAAAACAGCTACCTGGTTTAGCCACTCTGGGCTAAAGGAGCTTCACATTTAGAGAACCTTTCTGTTTGTTTGTTTTAAAGATTTTAGGGCGCCTGGGTGGCTCAGTTGGTTAAGCGACTGCCTTCGGCTCAGGTCATGATCCTGGAGTCCTGGGATCGAGTCCCACATCGGGCTCCCTGCTCAGCAGGGAGTCTGCTTCTCCCTCTGACCCTCCCCCCTCTCATGCTCTCTCTATCTCATTCTCTCTCTCAAATAAATAAATAAAATCTTTAAAAAAAAAAAACCTGGAAAACCTACAAAAATAAGTGTTTTGTGGTTTATCTAGGAATAATACAGAAAATATTGCTGTTATTTTTGGTGAAGAAAATCAATTTTGTATAGTTTATTTCAACCTAAATAAAATGTGAATTTTGTTTAAAAAAAAAAAAGATTTTATTTATTTATTTATTTAGAGAGCACACACACAGCGGGGCGGGGGACAGAGGGAGAGAGAATCTCAAGCTGGACCCTGTGCTGAGCTCAGAGCCCAACATGGGGCTCCATCTCAGGACTCTGAGATCATGACCTGAGCTGAAATCAAGAGTCAGATTCTTAACCGACTGAGCCACCCAGGCACCCCTTAGAAAACCTTTTTTTAATGATAGGAGAGAGAATGGAAGACATACTTTATTCTAACAGGGTGCCTTTACTGATGAAGAAATAAAGGCACTCAGGTGGGGAAGTCTATCTTATGTCTTAGAATTTTTTTTCAGATATATATTATAAAACAATTTCTGTTCATCTGGATGTGTTTAGTTCAGGGGTCATAGCAAAAATATGGTCATCGAGCTAAAGTAGGCACCAGGAAACTGGGTGCTGGGCTAAGGTGCCCTTGGGGAGACAAGCCAGGTTCAAGGACTCTTGGGGAAGGGTTAGAACAGTAGTTCTTTGGAGTGCCGCAGCAATTTTCCAGCTTTGGGGGAAAAAAAGTTCCATAAACAACTGACTGGTATCAGAGGATTGTTGTAGAACTGCTTAACTTGTTCGAGAACAAACTTCTCAAGCGTGTGAAGCATTTACCCGCAGATAATGGATACACTCCCTTCAAATAATCGTTGGTCTGTTTATAAAAGCAGGTCTTAGAAGATCTCTACTTTTCAACACTGGTATAGCTCAAATATTTGTTGCAACAAGGGTGCATTTCTTTAAAATCGTTCTGTAATTTATGCTATTTAATTCAAATTAGTCCTTCTATCAATTAGACTGAGTTATTGATGTTTGAACAACTTTTGTGAGAGTTTAAAGATTTTATCATTACTCACACATGGTTTTCTTTCCCTGAACATTAAACATGACTGTGAATTGAGTTATGTTCATATACTTTCTTCTTTTAAGGAAAAAAATATATTTTTGGCTCAGGAAGAAAGTGTTTTTACTTGAATAGATTTATCAAAACAAGAAAAAAAAACACACACACCTCTGTACTTGTAATAAATATTTGTATATGTGGATTTGTACAATTTAAAGGGAACCCTTTATTTTAATACTCTTTTTAACAATTAGGGTTTGTGGTTATTCTGGAGAATATAGAAAAATAAGTTAAAGTGCCTATCTTGCCTGAAAAAGGGTCAAATAATTAAAAGACTGTGATTTAGAAGAAGATACTTTCACAGACATCGTTACAGATAGGTTCAAAAGTTACTGGCTGATATTAAAGTATAAACTCTCTTTCCGCCCAATAAAACATCAGTCTTTTAAAATTTCCAATTTCCTAACCTGTTGTCTTATAAAAAATGTTGTCCTAAAGGTGCCTGCAATAACGAGCTCCTGCCCCTCTTGTTTTGGGGAGGGATCTGGCCACATTTGGTTGGGTCTGAGTGAGAAGCACAATCTGGATAAGAATTGAGTCTGGTGTTCTTTTGGCTATTGTTGCTTAGGATATTGCTAAGGCTTCTTCCTGTTTGCACTTCCCTGCCCAGGGTCTGGTGATGGGAAGCTCTGTCTCAAATTCTGAGGAACGGCCCCAGAATATGTAAAGAGAGCCCTAGCTTCAGAGACCAGTAACACCCTGTAAATCTTTGGAGCTAAGGCTGAGCATGCGGGCTGGAGCTGACCTAGCTTACAAAGCAACAGAAGCTGTATATGTGGTAACCTGTCTATCATACTACTTGACTGCCTGAATTAATGCTTTACCTCCCATGATACAGATCGTTGACTCTGGGAACTCGAAGCCCTTGGCTAAGTCCCTCAGATTCTGGTGTAACACATTTCTCAAATAGTTTGAAGAGTGCATGAAGCAAATACGGACAAATTTGAGCTTCAGCAACATCTTTGATAAAGAAATTAGCTCAGCAATTACCGGTGTAAATGAAATTGAAAGGGAGCGCAAATTAAGAGAAGTTATTAGAAATACTCTTCTATATTTATTCAATCAGAAGCATGAACAAAGGACCATAGCCTGCCCGTATTTTTGTACCTTACCTTGAATTTCTGCATGGGCTCAGCAGTTACAAGACTGTGTTTCTTCAAAAATTGGTTTATAGTTCCCGCTTTTTCCTAAATTAGACTGACCTCATTCCATTTATGATTCTGAAAAGAAAGGATATTTAATGTTGCCTTTTCTTTGAAGAATTTGTAGAAAGACATAGGACACAGTGAATAATTAATTGGCCGTCGGAAAGTACCAAGCCTATGACATCGTTTGGAGACCAGGCTTAAACAGAGGCTTTGTGTGGGTATATATTTTAAGCAGCAAGTACTCTTGGACTGTTAGTAGTTTAGTTCCCGTGGATTCTTAACAGAATGTCAGCTGTTCCATTATCTTGTACAAATATTTGGCACTGGAATTCTCTTATTTACTAACTATAAGTAATATAATATTTTTAAACCTCCAATCACCAGGAAAGGAAAAATAAACAACTGACATAGAGATACTTAGCACTGAAAACTTGCAGAGTTTAGTATTTGACAGGGTGGAGACTGGAGTTTATCATTTATCATTTCATGAATGCAGGCTTTTAATCAAACTTTTTGTTTATTAAAAGTGCTGAGTATGTGGCATGTAGATAGGAGTCAAAAGGCACCATGTTTTAAAAATATTAAATTGTCCAGTCAAGTACGTTATACTTTGAAATCGCTTTTATTTGGAGGGAGGTGAATCTCAGGTGGTACTAATTTTCCAAGATAAGCAAATATGACTTTTTTGGTTTCAAATTATTTTGAATGTTACTTACGATAAAACGACCTGAGTTTCTAGTTATAAATTAAGAAAGTAGCAGGTTAAAATAACTTCCACAGTGTTTATAATTTTTACTTTACTCTCAGTGAAATATATTCTTACTGAAAGTGTTCTGTGATACTTGGTTGATTATCTGCTTGCTTGCACAGAGAAACTTAGGTAAAGGTGTTCAAGGAAAACATTATAATTTTGTTTTAATGTAAAAATTAATTTCCAGTTGGCATTTACATAGAAAAGCAGTTTGGAAAATAAGTGCCTGGTCTATTTGTGGTAGGTTGGATATAGGTTTTTTTGCTTCCTCTCTCTATAAAGCTGGATAGACTGAAGATAGAAGTTTTGTATTAATAGGATGTTTTCTATAAAAAGGCTCTTAGTAATAAAAAATATTTCTCCTATATTTCTCAACTGCTTATAAAATTTAATACTCTTCAACACTCAATACATTGGTTGGCTTTGTTAGGACAGATTGCTTTTATGTTTTTATTAGACTGATAAAAGTTAGAAATGAAAATTTAAAAATTAATCTATTTTTCCAAAAGTGAAAATTATTTGATATTTTATACAAAACAAATACTACTTTCTTAGAAATTTTATTATTATTGGTTATTAACAGTAAAGAATTAAAGGTGTAAAAAGAAAATAAATCACTTTCCCTTAGTAGAGCTTTTATGAGAGTTCCATTTAATGAGCAGTTAAGCACTCATTGGCTACATGGCACTGGACTTCATTATAAAACTGTAAAATGTGAATAAGAAGAAAAACTAATTTTACACTGAGAAGAAGCTGATCTGACTGACTTAATATACGTTCAAAACATAAAAAGAAAAGATGCAATTTTTGATATAACTTGTCAAGGATTTTACATAGCAATTAAAACAGCATTTGTGTCTTTAACTAGCCATCATAGGTGGAAAGAAAAAGGACATTTTTTTGCCATTCTTAAAATTTTGATATTATTGGCAGTCTTTTTTTTTTTTTCCAACTAGGAAAGATCAAAGATGGGAACATAAGGTTCTAAGTCATTCCCCATTAGTTCAAAGATAAGAAAGGTAAGAAGTTGGGGGTCTAGAGATGGTGGCTCATGAGGTATTGCGAACACCACCACCATCATCCCTCATAGAACACGTGCTATGTGCCGGCCACTGTTGTGTGTTTTACATGTATTGACTCATTAAATTCTGCCAACCAGACTATGGGGTTGGCACTGTTGTTATCCCCATTTTGCAGATGAGGACACTGGAATACAGAAAAGTTAAGTGGTTTGCCCAAACAATCAAGGGGTAAAGCTGGGATCTGAATCTAGGATGCTTGACTTCAGAACCTGTGCTCTGAAAGACTTAGTGGTCTGTTGCCTCTCAGTTGTGGATGAATATGCCTAGAGCTCCGTTTTCTCATTCTAAGAAATAGAGATAATGATGTTTCTGTAATTTTTTTTAAGGAGTGAATTATATAGTGCATGTAAATCTCTGGCACAATAAATTATTTGTGCATACATGTATGTGTGTGTGTGTGCACTCACATACACATATTTGCATATTTAGTTATATAAGTATACTTGATTTTTTACATATTTTTAATACACTTTTATATACTTTCAATGTTATATACTCACAATACTTGAATATACGAACATATATATCTCTCCAGAAAGTGAACTAAATCCAGGCCTCCGTCATTGGAATTGTCCATAACATAGAGTTCTAGCTTCATAATTTTGTGACTGAAATCAACTGTCATGGAAAATAATCCAACTCACCAACTGATTTAAGCAGACCGGATGTGTGATTTGAATGAGCAATATTGCAGGAGAGATCCAAATTGTCAAACAGGGTCTAGTGAAAGAGAGAGACCTCAGGGTTGGTGCTTCATAATTACAGTTAATTCTCAAAGCCTTCATATGAGAAATAGTAGTCTCCCACCCTCCCATTTTCCACTCTAAGAGGCAGCCATTTTCAATTTTGTTTTAGCAGATTCCCTGAGAATTTACTTCCCCATCTCTAAATCTCATATTTATGTAACTCTTTTCATTCTTTTAGTGTTTAGCTTTAAGGACTATCCATTGACTTCTTATGATGAAGAACTTATTAAGATGGAGATCTGACACCCTTTCCTGCCCCCATGTCCCAATCTCTCATGCACACTTCCAATCACAACTCAACACCGATATGTCATAACTCTGGATAGATCAGTCTTTAAGATTATAACGATGTAAATGCTATTCGCAGTTGGGCCAGGGAAAGTACTGGGTTTAATTTTTCTTTCTAGAATAATACTTTGTTTTTCTTAGAATTAGTAACTCTATTTTCTATGTATTTCTGTCTAATTCAACTCTTAAACTCACTCTGGTGTAACTGTTCTCTTTATATATTCAAATATTTGGGGGCATCCTATCAATTTTTTTTTTTTTTTTAAGAAATCTGTCTCAGAACATTCTAGACCTGCTCCAGTCTAGGCCCACTGAAACCCTTGCCATCATGGGCTATCCCTTTACTACCATTCTGGGATTTCCTTTGCCTCTCTCTTGTTTTAGAAATCATTTTTGTTTTCTGGATTCCAAGTCATTGTCCTTTTCTGTTCAATCTCACCTTTTAGGGAGCACATCTTCCAGTAATTTCCTGAAGAAGCATACAGAGGAGATAAAATTTAAAAGCCTCTATGGCTAAAAATGGCTTTATTTGCTTTTTCATGATAATTTTAACTATGGAATTACAGGTTAGAAATCATTTTTTTCCCTCAGAATGTTGAAGACATTCCTCCATTGCCCTTTAGCTTCTGGTATTCTACTAGAAATCCAATGCTTATTTTGGTTTGATTGGAGTTTTGAACCTTTGTGGAAAAGGTATGTAAATTTAAACTTCAATTCTCTTTTCCAGTACTGTACTTTATCTTCCACTGTAGCTAGTGTCCCCAGTCCTGAGACTGTTTTACTGTCTCCACAGAATATACCCCCAACTTCTATATTGCTGGGTCTGGATGGTCACCCAGCTACCTAGTGTGGGGAAAGGGACTTGGGGTCTAACTTCTTCCTAAACAGGTTTGCAATGAGTCATTCTATTTTTAGCCCTACCTTCACCCACATCCAGTGGTATCCTAGCTGCCAGTATCTGAGCATTTGGAGGATTCAGTTGTGTCCAACTTTCCTCACTACTGGTTAAGGCTTCAGCTTTTGGGCGGGGGGGGGGAACTGCTGAGAAATTTGCACATTCCAAACTATACTTGCTGTTGTCTCCTTTTCCTTTGCCCCCGGGCTTATGCCTTTAAAAAAAAAAAATCCCTTTATTTTTATGTTAGGGAAATTTCAGGAGGGTGAAGGGATAGGGGCATATGTTTATTAATCTGCTTTCTTTAGGAGGAAATCCTGGGGTGGGCGGTATCAGGGAACCAAATCATTTTTATAAATAAATGTTTATTTAAGGAAGGACCTCCTTGAGATTTTACTATTTTGTCTGTATACATACAATGAGACGAAATAACCTTTAATAGTGAGGAATAAATCCCCTCTGTTTCTACTGGGGATGCATTTACTTACAAGTCACCAAGGGCTTAAATAGGAAGGTGGGATTTCATGTCCTTCTCTTCCTCCTCAAATACTTCCAGTGGACCAAGGGAGTGGTTAACCTAAGCCATTCTTACCATTTTGTGGCCAATCTTAGTTTAAAATAACAAATTGATTTCAATCCTTTTTAAAAAGAAGTTGGGTTCCCCACCCACCACTTCCTGCTTTTAGCTTCCTAATAAAGATGTTTGGAAAAATACCAGCTATATTCTCACAGGATAGGGATTTTGTAAAGATTTTATCAAATAGCTTGTGGGATTAAATGTCCTTTAGTGGGAGTGCCACTGATCCTGATCCAAGGAGATGAACAGTGTTACTCACCATCATCCTCTGATTACAGTATACCTATTCAAGAAATAGGCCTCGAGTACCTGCTCAATGCCAGTCAGCATGTTAAGTATTTAAGCCAAAATGGTACCCTTTGTCCTCATTGAGTTCATATTCTCTAATAGATGCTGTGATATGGTTAGTAATAGCTACTATTTAGGGAGTGCTTACTACACAATAGCACTCTACCTAATTGAATCCTTCACACAACACCGCGAGGTAATTCTTAACATTCTCATTTTACAAATCAGGAAACTGAGGCTTAGTGGTTTGCCTGAGTTCATCCAACTGGTATGTATAGGAGCCAGAATCTGAAGCCAAGTCTATTTTAGTTCAGAGCCCATGTTCTTCTCATCTGTCTAGTTTAAAAAGAGTCAACACAGCAATTTCACATACAACGTTTTATGCGCTCTTTTATCCGACCCAGTGAGGGCTCTCATTTTTTTTTTTTTAAGACTGTATTTATTTATTTAAGAGCAAAAGCCTGTGCCAGTGCATGAGCAGAGAGGAGGGGCAGGAGCAGGCTCCCCGCCGAGCAGGGAGCCCCATGTGTGTGGGAGGGATTATGGGGGGGGACTGGATCCCAGGACCCTGGGATCATAACTGGAGCTGCAGGCAGCCGCTTAACCCACTGAGCCATTAGGTGCCTCCAGAGGGCTCTCATTTTTTTTTTATATTGGTTTTTGATGTGGTGATCCACGATCCATTGTTTTCGTATAACACCCAGTGCTCCGTGCAGTACGTGCCCTCCTTAATGCCCATCACTGGGCTAACCAATCTCCCCTCCCCCCTCAAAAAACCCTGTTTGTTTCTCAGAGTCCTTCGTCTCTCATGGTTCATCTCTCCCTCCAATTCCCCCCCCTCATTTTTCCCTTCCTTCTCCTAGTGTCCTCCAAGCTATTCCTTATGTTCCACAAATAAGTGAAACCATTTGATGATTGACTTTCTCTGCTTGACTTATTTCACTTAGCATAATCTCCTCCAGTCCCATCCATGTTGATGTAAAAGTTGGGTATTCATCCTTTCTGATGGCTGAGTAATATTCCACTGTATGTATGGACCACATCTTCTTTAAAGGATCCTGTTTTAATCTATACTAGCTGATCTAACTGTATACTTACAACTGAATTATACCCCAATAAAGCTATTTATAAATGTAGACTAGAGCATTTGTTAAATACCATAAATAATAGAAACACATGTACATGTATCTATGAAATGAGTGGTATATACAAAATATATGAGTTGGCTAGAAATAACATAGAGTACCTCTGCCTTTGCATGTAAGAGACATAAGAATATGGTAAGCCCAGAGCCACATACTCTTTGTGGTGGTACCCTACAGAGGGCTCTCATTTTTTAACTGAAGGTAATGATTCTCAGCTTGAGAGGTTCGGTGGAAAAAAAAAAAAATCACTAATTAATTGCATCATTTGTGGGGGGGTGTGTGTCCTGTTGTCTGCTTGCCTTATTTGATGCTTAAAGATAAAACTTACTCATAGAACACAAATTTTAGTTAATTACAGTAGAGGAACTTAGCTATTTTAAGGAACTTTGTATTGAATAATTTTTAAAGCAAATAAAATAGTTTGTCATGCAAATGATCGCATTCTAATTTCCTTGCATAACCAGTTTCTCATTCTACATTTGTTTGAAATGTTTAGTTCTTAGTAGCTGAGGGAAGATGGGGGAGTCTGTACATTGCTCCTTTTCTTTAGCTTTGTTAAATTGTCCCGAATGTTTAAAGGCACCCTGGATTATCATAGAATAATCCACAAGGAAGACAATAGTAAAACAGAGAGGCAATATTTAAAATTTCTTTAAATGTGTAAGTAGAAGTCAAAGGGAGTCAAATGTGAGCAGGAAACTCAGCTCAAATTAGAGAATCGCAAGGAAATCTTTTTCATTGGTAAACCGATCGTTATTTCCACCAAACATTTATTGACGACTTGCTGCGTGACAGGTGCTGCTTGAGATAGGTACTTACTGGGGATAAAATAATGTTCAAGAACAAGATGCCTCCCAGCCAGAACCGACGGTCGGGCGTTTAAGCGAGTTCTGTGACCTGTGTGTGAGGCAGCCAACTGGTTTAAAAGCCACAGCCTCTGAGGCCTGGTGCTCAGCAGACAGGGGAGCCCTGCTCTACATGGAGGCAAGGAGAAAAGTAAAGTGGTAAAGAACGAGAGAGGAAACGCTGGAAAATGATGATGAGGAAGAAACTGCGTCACTCTGTGGGGAACGCAGGCTCTCTGTAGGAGAAGAGAGGACAAGTCAATATTGGATTGTACGTCACAGAATGGTTGCGGACAGCATTTGTATACGTTTTACACATTTAAAACTAAAAAAATTTTTCAAACCACTTTCCCATGTATCATATCAGCCTTGATGGTAATAGCAAGGAAGGCTTTATTTTTATCTTCAGTACACAGACGAGCAAACTGAAGCCAGGCCAGCTTAATGATTTGCCCGAGGTCACAGCGTGTGTTCAGAGCTGGGTTTGAACTTCAGTCTTCCGACTGCAAATTCTGAGCTCTTCTCACCATTCAGGCAGGACAGCACCCAAGGAGATGAGAGGGGCAGACTGGTCTGCAAACTAGGTTGGCGCAGACCATCTCAGCCGGGAGTGTGCACGGGGAAGGGAGAAGTGTGGGAGACACAGGCTGACACCGTCAGGGGAGATATATACGTGGTCCCAATATTGTCGAGGACGACGGGTGGCTTCGCAGTGAAACATGATATGCGTGTGCACTTCATACCATAGCAGAGGTCAGTGGGAGCTGTTGCTTTATTCTTTGCTCGCTTTGGTCTGTTCAAACTATGGATTAACAGATGCCTCACTCAGATCCAGCCCTTAAACGAAACAGTGGCAGAGTGATTCTCTGGGCTATAGTCAATATGAAGATGACCATGGAGGCCTCGGAGCTCACTGGAAAAGAAAAAGTAGGGATGAATGAGGTTGATCTCTGTATGTCGTGTTAACAATGGATCTGGCATTTTCCTTGGAATTAGAAGACTGGATGTGTGAGGCCAACACAATGACAACAAAGCAAGGGCAGCTGACCACAAAGCTGTAGCATCGTTTGCAAAAAATATATACATATTCATACTCATATATTTATGATTTGAATTAAATTTGAGATTTAATTTGGTCCAAGGAAGTCTTATAATGTGGTTAAAACTTTTATTTTCCGTCTGAAGGTCAAATGAATCTGTGCTCCTAAGTAGAATAAAGACAGAAGAACTGTTTTATATGGAAGAACTTGCATCAAATGACATCATTGGAAATCTGAACGATAAAATCGTTTTAGAGTTTTCCCAGAGTTAAAGGAGTGTCCAGCTTAAATGGACACCCTCCTTCCCATGATGGGTAATTTCAGTTTTGAGTTTTTGGTTTTTTTGACTTTTTTTTTAAAGATTATTTATTTATTTGAGAGAGAGAGAGAGCACGCGTGAGTGCAGAAGGGGAGGGGCAGAGGGAGAGAGAATCTCAAACAGACTCTGCACGGAGCGTGGAGGCTCGATCTCACAATCCTGAGATCACGACCTGAACGAAAACCAAGGGTTGGATAGGATGCTCAACCAACTGCACCACCCAAGCACCCCTCAGTTTTGAGTTTTTAATGAGAGATTGTTTTAGTTATATATACTTTATGCATTCCTGGGGATGCTTAAGTTATGGTGTTGCTAACCCACGGCAAAGCTCGCTATAAGAAATCCGAGGTGCTGTCATGCATGTAGTTACTACACAGTTTGGATCCGAAGGCCTGGCAGAGTGACTCGGGTATTGCAAGTATTGCTTATATCTGGGCACTTTGCCCTTGGTTCTGTGCTCAGGGCATTTCTGCTGTTGCAGCACAGACCTCATAAACTGGCCAGTGACTCCAGGAGGCGAGAAACAAGAGAAGTGACTCAAGCGGGACTTACAAGGATATAAAATCAGTCCAGAAATCTGCATGGTGACCCCCAAGGCACAGTAAAGTTATCTCCTGACCAGCAACAGCGACCATGTCTATGTTTTATTTTAGGGATGTCTTGCCTTTTCAGGGCTGCTTTGGTTTCATTATAACCAAACATCAATTTTGGAAAAAAAAATTAGGTTATGGATTTGGGAAAACAAAAATATCCCATGGTGTAACTTTTCTCCGAAGTCTTACTGTCTTGTAGGGTCTTATCAAAGGTAGAAAAAAAATGGATCTGGCATACAATTATTTGGTCTCTTTGTGCGCATGTGGTATTGTTCATGTCTATAGATCTCTTAAATAAACCACGAAAGAGAGTTTGGAGAAAAACTGACTTGAAGTGCTGGGTTCACAAAATTTCTTCTAATCATCATTTTAAGGCTAAAATCTTTAAAGTAAGGCAATGAGATTTGAGTAGATTGAAGCTGACCAAGAGTACTGCATATATTGAAAATAAAAGTGCTTATATAGTGGGATACACTTAAGAAAATATTACTTTATCTTTTAGACCAATTTTGATTTTCAGACTGCGTTATTCTCTAAGAGATTATGCAGCCATGTATATATTATTTATGTCTTTATATGAAAGAAGCAAATTAGAACTAATAGCAGTGATTTATATTTTTAAATCATAGGGATATATCCTGGAAGTAGTAGAAAATCAGCTCAATTTTCTAGATCTTTTATTTCCTCCTTCCCTTTTTTGGCAAAAATCATGAGCAAAGAAACTGAGCGTTCACGTTTTGACAGCTCACAATCCTATCATCAGTCCATTCCCTGCCCTCCCCCGCCCCATTTCCCTGCTACCATCCTAGTTCAGCAATTTTTTATTTAGTTGCCCTGTTCGCATCTGTGCTTTCCTACAGGTTGTTTTTTTACAGAACAGCCAGAATTGTGTTTTTGTAATGTATGTCAGACCGTGTCACGTGCTGCTGGATTTTGATTACACTTAGAATAAAAGCCAAAATCCTTTCTACTGCCCCTGGAGATCTGGCTCTTTATACTTCTCATCTCATCTACTTACACTCCCTGTGCCCACCACCCCCTTCTGTGCTCCATTTACCTCGGAGTTCTTAACTAACTGGCTTGACCCAAAAGGTGGCCTTGCACTTGGTATTTCCTCTTCCTGGATTGCTTTTCCACAAATCTTACCAGCATTGCCTTCTCCTTGTCATTAGTGACTCATCTTAAAAATTACCTCCGTAAAGATCACCCAGCCCAAGGCAGCTTCCTGTCTTTTACTAGGGTATCACTCCGCTTTGTTTTCATTTATCTGTTTAAGTAACAAATATTTACTGAGCACCCAGTTTGTAAAAATAAAGTTCCTGCCCTTAAGGGAGATGTCATTCCAGTACAGGGGGTTAGTCAATAATCATCACTACCAGGTACACTCGTCCTGATCCAGTGACATAAAAGGAGCGGAAGATCCATGTCACCATTATTTCTGCCGGAATTAGTGAAGAGAACTTTCAGGGAGCCCATTCTTTCTCACACTTTTACTGTTTATTTCTGCAAAGATACCTCCACAACTGGAGAGGTGTCGAGGTGCAGTACACGGAACACAGCAGCAAAGCTCTAGCACCCCCCACAAATTTACTATGCACATTCTTGAGCAACTCACATTGTCTACTTTTTGCATTAATCTTGTCATTTGTAAAATGAGATAGTCCTATCCCTTTCACAAGGTCCTTGAGTGAATGAATTATGAAAGTACTTGATAAATAGAGCACTAGTCAAATGGCCTATTTAGGTGAGTATCGAATGTTGTCTGTAGATTTTTCTCAATTTGCGGACACTTTTCTCATCCCTTCCCAAGGGAGCTTCTTAAATATGTGCCTCTGTTTTCTTGTCCATTGGGTAAACAATACTGAATAATATTTAGCTTGTCTTTGATGACCATATTTTATTTTGATTCTATCCTAACAGCATTAATTTTTTGTTCTTCTACAGTACTTTGGAAGTTTGCTTGTCATTTTCTGTGTAGAACTGGCTTGTGGTGTTTGGACATACGAGCAGGAAATTATGGTGAGTTCAAAGTGGGAAGTAGTCACGATCTGGAACAACATCCAGTTCAGCCTTTTGAATCATATACTTTGGAGTTATTTAGGCACATGATTATGGCTTTGAAAGTTTTTTGTTTGTTTGTTTGTTTGTTTGTTTAAGTGAGGCTTAAATTCATGACCACAAGATCAAGACCTGAGCCTAGATCAAAAGTCAGAGGCTCAATCCACTGAGCCACCCAGCTCCCCTAATTTGAATGTTTATACTGTAAACATGGTCCCAATACTTCTGAAAATTAATATTTTCTTGTCTGTGTCTAACACATGGTTCCAAATCATAAATTGTAATATTTTATTTGCTGTACTGTATGTCTTTAATTCCACAGGTTGCTTAAACATCCATATAATAGACTAGAAATAACATATGTCCGAAAATAATTTTGCCAACTTCTGAGTGTATAATAGGAAAGATTCGCGTTTACAGAAAGATCTGGGAAAGTTTGAAAATCGACATGTAAGCCTCATAAAATGCCCACCTCAGCTGTACCCTGATGACTAGGAAGCATGAATCTTCTGTTCCCAAGAAGCTGAGCTATCTTCCTTTAAGAACTATATTTGAAGAGTTGCTGTGTGTTTACTTCAGCCTAGAAACACTCTCATAGTTTGAGACTTGGCTACATGAAAGCAGCTTTTAAGCATGTTTTCGCTTTCATTTTATCAATTGAAATCAACTTTCAGAGCTAAGTGAGAATGAACAAAGGTAGGGTTTCTCAGTCGTAAGATTTTACCAGTTACTTTGGGTTTATCACTTGCGTTTCACCCTTGCTCACCCAGGGCATTATTACTTTTTTAATGTTTGCCTGCTTCATTGGTGACAATTGGTGCATTTATCACCAATGAAGTTGAGCACCTTTTCATGTCTGTTTGCTGGCTGTTTTCATGGTGGCCAGAGTTTTCCACTCTAAGCATCATAGAGTCATTTTGTTTTGGGAAGATGATGTTTTTCAACAAGTAGTCCTTGGACTGTCTACAGGAGGAATCATCCAAGGCAATTCTTAAAAATGCACATTAGAGGGCACTAGGCCAGATCCGCTAAATCAGAATAGAGGGAAAGGCAGAAGAAGAAGGGGTAGGGACGGGGCATTCACATTTGCGACAAGTTCCCCAGGTGAACCTTCAACATATTTTTTTAACATGTGAGCTCTGAAGAAGAGAGGGAGATTATTTTGTATTTGTTTTAGAGAGACATTTCAGCAGTTGTATACTAAAAGTGAAGTCCTTTCGGTACCGATACAGTTATTAAAGATTCTGTGGTGAATCCGTTACTGTACTGTGAGACTGGTTTGAATGCTAAGCGATAATTACAGACTAATGGTACTTTGCATACTCTAATTTGCATGTAAACGAGGCTTTGGCGCTGCCACACATCTGAACCCGCCTGAAACACTCATGCTTCCCCTGTCTGACAACTCTTAGTAAGAAGAGAGAATTCATGATTATTTTTTTCCTATTAAAAATTGAAAAGTCAGGGCAGGTTCTGACTAGTTTAATAAAGTTAAGAACTTTCTTCAAAATGAAATCTCCTGTTAAAATAAGAATGTTCTTGCTGTCTTTGAGAATCATATTTTCACTCCATCCCTAGAAACATCATGTATTTTGGGGAGTGAAAGAGTAGTTGGTTCCAGACTCAGTTTCTGGGTTTTATTGATAAAGAGATGGTCGCTTCTAATTTTTTCTGTTTTCAGGAAGTACATGTATCTCCCTGACATTCAAGCGGTAGATAGTAGTCGTAGAATTACTATTACTAATAGCTTTTTTTTTTTAAAGATTTATTTATTTATTTGAGAGAGAGAGAATGAGAGAGAGTACATGAGAGGGGGAGGGTCAGAGGGAGAAGCAGGCTCCCCGCCGAGCAGGGAGCCCGATGCGGGACTCGATCCCGGGACTCCAGGATCATGACCTGAGCCGAAGGCAGTTGCTTAACCAACTGAGCCACCCAGGCGCCCACTAATAGCTTTTGATTATGTTCCTTTTGATAATTAAAAGGGTTTTAGAAATGAGTTTTCTTTCTACGGATTTTGAAATGGTTTGTATAGCTTTTATGTCATACTATTATTTGATAAACCTCCTAAGTTATAACAAATATGAAATGAATTAACTTAAGGGATTTGAAAGGAAATGTTTTGGTTCTAATATCATCTAATTCTAGAAGATACTTTCTTCTATTCTGTTAGGGAGCCATCTGCAAATATCTTCCTGGTACCAAATGGATATACGCTGCCATTTCAGTTGAGTGCATAGGCCACTGTTTGCTTATGTAAATCTTCCCCATTAAGTTACCAGGATAAAGCAAGGGCTGTTGGGCTGTTTCGAGTGAAATGTGGCAAATGATCTTTTGGAAAAAAAGTTTGTCAGAATTTTTTTATTGCTTTTGCACTAATAGCAGTGTGAATGAAACGTGCCATTAAAGTTTATTAGCTGCCAAATTTTGCAGAACCCAGCCTTTGCATAGAATGGGCTTTGTACTCTTAGCTGTTCCATGCAAGAAGCCAGTAAGTGTGTGTTTTCCTTTATGGCCAAATCACAGTATTTTGTGCCAGAACCTCAATGATCTCCTCTGTTTCTTGCCATATTTGGTCGCACATCGATTGTGGTTACAAGAGGGAAACAGCTGATATTTATTTTGCAAAATAAAATTTAAAATAAGAATGTTCTAACAACCAAATCAAGAGATTTGACATCAGTCTGTTTCCCTGTTATTTCTGTCGTTTTGTCACTTCCTATTGATTATTCCTTCTTTAGAAAAATTTATCAATAATATTAACTGTTTCAGGTTATAAATTTCTAGAGATTTACTTCATTTACTTCATTTCCATTTATTTCCATATCCCTCAAAGGGATATGAAATAATTACTTATAATGAGTAGCCTGAATTTTGGTTTAGTTCCCTGAACTTTGTTGAAACCGTGTGAACATGAAGTACACCCAGTCAGACCTTTTTTGGGGGAACAAAGTTGTGTGCCCAAGTGTTGGCATGTTTTCTTCTGTATGTAGATTTCCAAGTAATAAAAAAAGAGAATTAACAAAGGAAAACAATGAAGAACTTTTGTGGTCAGGAATTTTTAAACTACCTCTATTGATACTGCTATTTTTAAAATAAGATTGCAAAATAGTCCTAATCTTGAGTTAGTGTCAGGCTTGCTTGGCTAATCCTGGTCTGTATTACTACATACATCAGATATGGATATCTGTCCAGTTTCCCAGTTACGTATTCTAAACATAATACCACATGTGTGGTGAGACTAGGAGGTGTATGCGTCAGTTTCCCCCCGGGGCACTGTAGATAAAACACTGAGTGATGCGCTGACTAGATTTCCAGCCAACTGTTGTGTTGTGTACCTTAAGCTCTGTCATGATTAAACACTCTGTTAAGGGACACGGTGCTAGGTGACTTGAGACTAGAAGCACAAAAAGTGCTTTAATTTGAGAGGTATTTTTCCTAAATTTCTAACATGGGTCCAAAATCCAATATTTGGAAAGATATTTACACACTTATTCCAGAGTGAGGCATGACTTGAGCTGGATTCTTTCCCCTCTTAATTCTTATCCCTTTGTTTTGGTACTACAATCTGCAGTCACTTCATATTTTTTTTGGAAAGATTTTATTTATTTATTTGAGAGAGAGAGAGAGAGAAAGAGAGAGAGAGGAGAGCACGAGCAGGGAGAGAAGCAAAGCAAGAGGGAGAAGCAGACTTCCCGCTGAGCAGGGAGCCTGACCTGGGGCTCGATCCCAGGACAATCCCAGGACCCCAGGATCATGACCTGAGCCGAAACAGACACTTAACTGATGGAGCCACCCACGCGCTCTTGCAGTCACTTCAAAAACCGACTCCATAGCATTATGAAATCAAGTCCAAGGGCATTTCTGGGCAGGGATTATTTGTTATGAGGATCTCTTTAGCTGGACCTGTAGGATGTACGGTAAACTGCTTATTTTGTGATTTCCTTCAGCTTGATATTGGCATTAAATGATTTTAAATTTTTTCTTTGCTTAATGTAAAGAACTTCCTCATTTACTGCAAATATCTACACATAGAGATTGTTTCATAAGTAAATAACCTTGAACTTACTTTAGGCCACAAACAAATATAAATTTAAAATAATATTTGTTAATTGCAATACATTCCAAGTATGCATATGAGTGTGTGAGCGATTACATTTGTGAATATGGGAATGTTTGTGTTTCTGAACTGAATGTGTGTGTTTGTACGTCCCAGTTGTTGATATTTTGTTTATCTCTAGGTTCCAGTTCAGTGGTCAGACATGGTCACTTTGAAAGCCAGGATGACAAATTATGGCTTACCTAGATACCGGTGGCTTACTCACGCTTGGAATTTTTTCCAGAGAGAGGTAAGTGCTGTAATTTCTGTGGTAGAGGGTATGGAATAAATGGCACACTTTGAAAGCAAATGTTCAAAGCTTTGGCTTTGGTCATTTTCTCTGTGCTGAAAAGTTAAGCCTGTGATTCAGTTACCACTGGTGTAATTCTTTACTGAGAAATTCCTCAAGTGACTCCATGCCCTGCTTTTCTTCCTGTGTATACCATTTCCCCTTCATTTCACGTGGTTCACATATATTTTAAGAATTTCTTAGAAGCCATTTTGCTAAACTACTGTGAAATTTCCTTTTTATGAGTGTTTCTTGATAAATATCCAAGTTTTATTTGAACAGATAATTTTTCATGACTTTTAGAGCTGTCTTTATTTTAAACAGTTAATTTTTTTTTTTTAATAATGGCTCTTGTTTGGGAATTAAGCATTGGTATATCATTAAAAGTATGAGCTTTCTAGTCAGAAAAATCTTGGTTCAAATTCTGGCTATGCTGCTTATTATTCCATGAGCTTCTGTAATTTACTTAGCTTCCTTCAGCCTCAGTCTCCTCATCTGTAAAATAGGGATAATAAAAGTACTTGCCTCCTTGGGTTGTTGAGAAGATTAAATGGGATCATGAGTTTGATCTCATTTAGCTTACAGTTATTGACTATAGCATAATAAAACATAGGTGCTTTTTGCTTTTCTTACCTAACTTCCATATAGCCCTGCACCCACTCATCTTCTCAAACACGGACAACATGTAGATTTTTAAAATCTGGTGACTTGAAGTTCACCACTGGTCTTGCTTCAAACCACGCTCTTCTCCCAAGCAGTTTCCTTGTGATTGAAGATTCCCCAGTGACCAAGTATACCCTTTTCCTTTTCTTTCATTTCAAGCTGGGCCACAACAAGGCATGTGAGAGTCGGTGTCTTCCAGGATGGATATCCAGCTGTCTGCTCAGTTACTCTGTCTGGGATACGGGCAGAGGTTTCAGTCCAGGATAATCTCCAAATCTGGCTCTTTGTGTTACAGTTGTTGAGATGGTGAAAATTACCATTGTGACACAGATTTCCTATTTATTTAAATGCTTCCTGGCTTTGTTTGTTTACTGTTCATCTGTACTAAAAACAACATGAAGGGAAAATAAGTGAGACATTAGGGGATTTATAGTAAGCTGTGGTCAGCTACTGCTCTGGGTAGAAGCTGCCCAGAGCTCTTTATTTTCTGGGATTTCTGATGTAGACTGTGATAATCCAGGTTAAAACAACAAAGCAAGCTTTTCCCCAGTGGTACAAAGAGGGGCTCCATCTAGATAGACAATGTATAGCATTGCAGATGACAGTATCTATGTTTTTAGCTTTATTGCATGGTAAGTTTCTCCTCCATATCATAGGCTTATTTCACATAAAAGGAGGGGGAAGACCTTTGGGCACCCTGAAAGAGTTTTTTAAAGCCTCTTGTGTTAGTGTGTCAGGGCTGTGGCCAAAATAAATGATCACAGACTGGGTGGCTGAAACAACAAAAATGTATCATCTCACAATTTGGGAAGCTAGAAGTCTGAGCTCAAGGTGTATGGGGTTGGTTTCTTCGGACGCCTCTCTCCTGGGCTTACAGACAGCAGTCTTCTCCCTGGTTTTCACATCATCTTCCTTTTATATATGTCTGTGTTCAAATTTCCTCTTTTTATAAGGACATCCATCATATGGGATTAGAACCCACCCTTGTGACCTTGTTTTAATTTAATTACCTTTGTAAAGATCCTCTCTCCAAATATGGTCACATTCTGGGGGTTAGAATTTCAACATGAATTTTGGGAGGGGGGAAACACAATTCAACCCACAACACCCGGCTCCCAAAATAAATGATAGAGCTAAAAGTGACCTCGTCAGGCCCCAGTTGTCCTGATGACTCCTTCAGTGCAGTTCTGGGCATGTACCTCACTGTACAGGACTCTCACATAAGCCCTAGGGATCTTTCTTTAATATCTTTTTAAAAAACTGATTTTTAAAAATGTGTTTACTTATTTAATTTAACGTAATGGCTGGAGAACAAGCTTTGGAATAAGTAGGCTCTGCCACACACTAGTCTGTGGTCTCCACAGGTTATTTGACCTGTGAAAACCTCACTTCCTTTGTAGGTAAAATGGTGGTGGTGTTTTCCAGTTTGACACAATGCTAGCAAGAGTGGCTTTATCTCATAATGTGATTTTAAAGGAGGTGGGAAAACTGCAAGGAGATGTAGACCACAGTCCTGTGTGTGGCATAATGGTGGGTTCATGTAGGGGAGTTCTAGGGAAAATTTCACTACCAATCTAGTATCTTCTGTTGACAAAGAAAAACAACTATGTAAAAAGAAAAAATATCTCAGTGACTTATTAAAATTAAAAAAATATATATCTGGCACTGAACATGATATGCTTAAGTTATTTGGAAAAGTCATTTCTGTGGAGCACCTCATTTCCTGACAAGGCCAGATAAATGGGCTGTTCTATTGTGGATGGAGTTTGAGTTCCAAGAACTGTACTTTTGTCATCAACATAGAAAAACACATGTCGTTAGGAAATGAGAGAAGTCGGTTTTCTCTGAGCGCAAGGACTTAAAAAGCCTGATTTGGAAATGTAGTAGTTTATGATTTTTGGAAGGTGAAGTCTTTTTGACTACATATGTTTTTTATGGATATTCAATGACTTATGTAAAATGCATAATGTCAAATTATGTTTGAGTTAATGTGTGATGTTTATGGCATATCTGTAGCTTTTAGAACAAGTTTATAAAAGGAAAATACTAAAAATATAAAAAATGTTTCTCCAGAAGTTTTAGTATTACTCATAACATCAGTAATTCATCATTTATAATACTCTTAAGATGGTTTTTTTCTTTTTAAAAGTTAGATATTTAGGCAAATGAAAAATGTAAAATCATTTTTAGTGTTTTCTGTGTTTCATTTTATACAAGAAATTCAGAATTCTCCATAGTTGATTTTAGTTGGATTTTGAAATGGTGGACTGTGATATTTTATGATACGGTGTTAATCCTGGACCCAGATTGGTCTGTTGGGCTACATAATTTGTAGAGCCAGTCACTCTTGGCAAAGTTCTTCTCAGTGATTGCCCAGAGTTCTTGTTTTTGACTATATGGAAGAGTAACTCCCTCTACCCAAGGGCAGAAAATTATCATAGTTAATTATTCTAATCTAATCTACATATGTCTTTAAGCAGTGTTTCTAAACTTTGACCAGAGAAAGTTTTTGCTAAAACTTGGTGAAATGAGACAAAAAAGAACAAAACACAGCATAGTTTTTCTTAAATCCAATTTTATTCAAGCTAAAGACACATCATTTCTTCTGAGATTGTGGTGACAGAATATGATACTTTATTTCAAGACTCTCATTCAGTTAAATAAACATGTGTTGGCTAAACCTGTGTTTATATCTCAAAATTTTTTTGAAAAATTTACTGGTTAATTAATTCAAGTTGGGTAATTTTTGTGATGTGCGCTTTTGGTCAACGACTCTTTCTCCAGAGATTATGAAAACTTTTAATTTAATTTTTGAATTTGTTAAGCAGTTAAATTGGTAACTAGGTGATACACAAATAAATTGATCAACTAATCTTTCGTGACTAGAGGTTTAATGATAACTATAAAAGTCCAGCTAATTGTTTTGTTACTGTGCATATTGACTCTGTTGCTATTTGATCACTTGTAGAGCATTGTACAGTTGGGGAAAGACTCAGTCATGCCTCATCTGATTTCTGGGGTTATGAGCATTATTGTTCAGAATTGTTCCGTTACGGAGTCCTTCATACATTTCTGTCGTCAATATAGAATGTACACATATCTTTAGGTGATGACAGAAGTGAGTTTAGCTCTGGGTACAAAAATTTAAGAAATCTAACGTTTAATCTTCTGTAAGTTAAGAAAATATTTGTGTAGTTTCTGAGCCTGACCAGTCATTCTTTTGCAGTTTAAGTGCTGTGGAGTGGTGTACTTCACTGACTGGCTGGAAATGACAGAGATGGACTGGCCCCCGGATTCCTGTTGTGTTAGGGAATTCCCAGGATGTTCCAAACAGGCCCACCAGGAAGATCTCAGTGACCTTTATCAAGAGGTAAGGCCATATGTGGTTAACTTATCATGCATACGAATTTTCTTATAACGACTTTTAAGTAAAGAATCAACAACATGGCAATGAAATTTTCCCCTTCTAAATATAAAGGCCCTTAAAAATTTTTCTCTGGTATGTGGAGAAACAGGATAAAGCTAAAAATCAATATAAAAATCTGAACCTTATCACATGTTAACAAAGGAAATTGGGAAAGACTAGGTTTAGAATCAACTGGATTTTTAAACTGTATTGTGTAGAACCAATTTCTGTTGCCTCCTAGGGATCCTTTGAAAACAGGTCCATGCAGGGTGTGTAAAGAACTCTGGATATTCGGGAAGACAAGGTTTGGAGTTCCCGGACAGGATATGTATTTTAGGGCCTCCACACAGACTAAAACGTATGTAGGAAAAATAAATAAATAAATAAATCCCACTCTCCAGGGAAAATGCTGTCCTCTACTCTTCAGTTCCCCCTACTGGCTAATGATCAGCGATGTTAGTTTTAGTTGGCAGATTTAATGGAGTTAGATGCTCACTGGGTTTAAAATCAATCATCACATGCCCAGGAAAGTTGCATGGCTGTGTTTTCTGGGAGAATTTATCTGAATCATCAGTTATTCCTTTATTAGCAGAAGTTCTCCTATTCCTTCATTTTTAGTGGTGATTTTCGAACTTTGTTAGCAGCAGAATCTTAATTCAAATTAAAATCTAGAACTACACCATCCAGTACAGTGGCCAATAGCTACATGTGGCTATTTAAACTAAAAGTGAATTAAATTAAAATGTCATTTCCTTAGTTGAATAGCTACATTTCAAATGCTTAAAGGCCACTTGAGACTAGCAGCTTCTGTATCAGACAATGCAGATATAAGACATTCCCACATCACAGAAAATTTTATTGCAGTCTTGATCTAGAATGGAAGATCAAAATGTAAATCAAATGGAAGGGAAGGTGCTCAGGCCAAGGGGCTGGGATCATTTCCCAGGAACATCTCCAGTCGAACATCTGGGTATCAGAAAGCACTATTGAAAACCTCTGGCTTATCATAAAGTTTACAACTCACACTATTCATAATATATCATCCATACATGCACGTACACACACACACACACACACACGTATATAATATAGCTATAAAGAGTGAAACTTTAAAACAGAATGTCATGATTTATAAAACATGCCTTTTTATATATATTTCAAGATGGTTACCTTAGGGGGTTATACATTTTTCCCTAGAAATACTATTATTGTTCAAAACATCTTTTAGGCTGCCAAAGTCAGTTGTAGAGATGCACAAAAATCAGTTTCATTAATTTATGGTGTAAATTATTTGAAAAAGATGGTGGATTATGTACACAAATGATCCATCATCTTTATATCTTAGATATGTGTAGCTTTTGGCTGTTAAAAAATTCATCTCAGAGGACAAGACTACGCCACATTAAGCATATCCAAAATAAAGTGCTTTGGGCTCTGAAGACATGCCACAGAGAAGTGTGCCAAGTATTTTTTAAGAGATTCAGAATTGTGTTATTTTCCTAGGGTGGCTGTAACAAAGTACCACAAAGTGAGTCACTTAAACAGCAGATATTTATTGCTTCATGGTTCCGAAGGCTAGAAGGCTTGAAATTAAGGTGTTAGCAAGCTTGGTTCCTTCTGAGGGGGGTGAGGAAGAATCTGTTCTGTGCCTGTCTCTCAGCTCTGGTGGTTTGATGGCAATCTTTGCTGTTCCTTGGTTGTAGAAGCTTCACCCTGATCTCTGCCTTCACCTTCACATGGAATTCTTCCCTGTTTGTATATATCTCCAGATTTCACCTTGTTCATAAGGACACCAGTCATATTGCTTTAGGGACCCACCCTTCTTCAGTACGATTTCATCTTAACTAATTATATCTGCAATGAGTCTATTTCCAAATAAGATCCCATTCTGAGGTTCTGGGGATTAGGACCTCAACATACGCATTTGGAGGGAACACAGCTCATAACAAAAATCGTTGAAACAACTGAATTACTCGGGTTGTTTATTTGAAAAGATATCAAAGAATTATTGGGTCGATGTCTCTGAGTTTTCCGTGATTATGCTACATCTTTTTTTCTGGGTGAAAGTCTGAAATAAGGACGGTCAACTAACAAGTTCAACAGTTAAAGCCCTGTTCATTCCATAAAACAGAAAACAGTGCTTAATATTTCCAAGATATTATTAAATGCAAACATAATTGTGGATATCCAAATACATTATAACTCACTACTAGGTTTTAAAGACACAGGTGATTACAGTAGAGAGGTGTAAGTATAGAGGTGGATTGAGACCTATCCAACTTTCCTAGTGTGAACTTTTGTTAGTGTTTAGGGGTGGCAAGTCAATATGGGAAATCACTGGGCTACACCACCATATATAATAATCTCTACCTTCTTTAGTGATTAATACTGCTAATATGATTATAGCCAACATTGATCATAAGAATGTCAGAACACGAATCAGTTTACCAGATCTTCCCATAAAGTCTGAATATGGACAGTCACTTCAACTGTACTTTGTTTAGTTGAAAGGCATTCAATTAAACATTTGATAAAATTTTCTTGCTGTAAAAATGCAATTCATTTTTACCAGTTTGTCTTAGGTTATTTCCACTAGTAGTATTTATCATGGAATGCTTTACTTTCAGGCTGTCTATAATTGCTTATTCCATGAATTTTGAGATTGAAAGAAGCCACATGATTGTGTGTGTGCAAGTTGAAGAACCAGATTATCTGAAAGGCTTTTTCATATTTTCATCAAAAGACTTTCAATAGCAGGCTGGCATTGTCAGTTACGAGATGTTCTTTAGACAGACTTCCCACAGAGATGGAGGTTCATTACATCAGAGTAAATCTGCTTTTACATTTTATAATTAATAACAGATGCTGGTATTGGTAATGATATAGTGCATAATTATATGCATAGTTGACTTACAAAAGTGGATCACTTAGTAGCTTTATGGCTCAAGTACAATTAAATCCATCATTAAAAATAAGACTTAATTCCACTTTGCCCTGGAGGACATATGTTTCCTAATTGAAGAGTGCCCAGAGACCATCCACCTGGAAGATGAGGGGTCTATCAGGGAGGAACAAGTGAGGGACAGCTGGAGGTATTTACGTTGCTTATTCTGAAGTAGCAAATACTAAGGGGAGATATTTTAGATGTCTTCAAATATTTCAAAGTTCATCATTCAGAACAGGAACTAGACTTACTCATTGTTGCTCCAAGGGCCAGACGTTACAGGAAGGAAATTTTGAATCAATAGAAGGAAGACCTTGCTCACCAAAATCCGTCCAATTGTGACACAGGTTCTCTTGTAAAATGAGTGTCTCATCACTAAAAATATTAAAGTCAAGGTCAGATAACCATGTCATTGGGGGGTAGGATGGGTTTTTTTTTTTTTTTAAAGATTTTATTTATTTATTTGAGAGAGAGAGAATGAGAGAGAGAGCACATGAGAGGGGGGAGGGTCAGAGGGAGAAGCAGACTCCCTGCCGAGCGGGGAACCCGATGTGGGACTCTATCCAGGGACTCCAGGATCATGACCTGAGCCGAAGGCAGTCGCCTAACCAACTGAGCCACCCAGGCGCCCCAGGATGGGTTTTTGAATTAAGAGTGGATCTGGACTCGATGAACTTCAAGGTCCCTTTTATCTTTCGTATTCTGTAAGCTCAGAGATAAGAACTGGCTTTCTTCCTGCAATCTTTCTTCAGTAGTCTGAAATCAAGGAAATAAATCTCTCGCAACCATCTGGTGGTCTGCATGGTCCCTGACCCAATAATATTTTATGACACATTTGGAACCTATGAAAAATGACAGAGCAGAAATATAGCGACAATCGCACATTTTAGAAACGTTCCCATCAGAGGTATTATTGGATTTGTTACGCAGGTCCTCCAATACCTGTAATGAGCTACACACTTGTATAAAAGTGTAGATGTAAAAATCGCAGATGAAAATATTTCTGATCATCAATTTGGTTCCATCACATTCATTAAGTCAGAATGTTTTTTGAGTGCCTCCTGGGCTCCAGGTGCTATTGTAAATGCTGAGGATGTAGCAGAGAATGTTGCAGACAAAAATCCCTCCTGTATAACTTAGATTCTTGTTAGGACAATAGACATTTAGCGAGATAAACACAGCAATAAAAAATAATTTCAGGCAGTGGTAAAAGCATTTTGAAGACTCTAAGTAGGGTCGTGTGCTGGAGAATGGTTTTATTGGTGAGAGAGCTACTTAGGATGGTTAGGAACCCTCTCTTTTAGGAAGTGACATTTGAACTGAGAGCAATAGATGAGAAGGATGCAGCCATGCAAAGATCCACTGGAGAATTTTTTTTTTTCTACCCTAAGAAACTACAAATGCAAAAGCCCACCCAGGGCTAGCCTAGGCCAGTGATTACTGACTGCTGACTACCTTGTTCTTTAGGATTGTTTGTGCAACCACACTCTCTAGATACTAGGTGTGAGACCTGGCCTCAGCAAAACATCAGACTCCAAGTTGAAGTTGGTAGAACACAGGACTGGGATGTATCTCTTCCTTCTCTCACTGGCTGAGTTTTCTACCACATCGTTACTAAAGTTCTCTGTCTAGACCTGATCTGGAGGAAAAAACAAAACAAAAACCAGAGAGACAGAAAAATAAAGAAGGCTAGCAGAGAAAAAGGTTTTGCAGAGAGGGACTCCCAATCTCTTGCCCGTGGACCTAAGCTCTTGCTGGACAGGCTTCAAGGGAAAGGTGATACTGCTAAAATTGTTTTCAATATTTTATGTGCCTTTTTTTCTGTGACTAGGATCCACAGCTTTCATCAACTTTTCTTGGGATTTCGTACCTAAAAGTGTGAAGAACTGCAGTTGTAGAGATAGTTGCAGTGTCTGCTACCCCAGATGTGAAATGAAGCATAAACATCTCCTCAAAGGGACTGAAATGCCATTTTCCTCCTCTGTATGCCACCTAAGAAAACTACATGGAAGTAAACATGTTCACAACAGGCCCTACTTCACATGGACCAACTCAAAATGTAAAACAAAGAGGAACAGAGAGTGAAGTAAAATGTATCCCCATAGACACATTTCTTTGTTTTGTAGTTAGAAGAAAAGACCGCTATGAAAAGATATTGACTGCTTCTTCAGAAAAATAGTATTCACAGCAGTTTATATGAGGGCTGGACAGAGAGATGGTTTCCACACAGCTGAGTGCCTCCAGAACACTTTCCTTTTAGACCCTTAGTCTTTCTATGTTCCATGTGGTATTGGGTTTGAGTAGCAAATACTCTTTATGATTTCCTTTGTGACAAGTAATTTTGCCCCAAACCATTTCTGCCTCTTTAGGTGGTTGCTTATTTCTTCTCTGAGTAAGAGAAAACATCTACAAACAGGGTGATAGGGAAAGGCAGGGAGCATGGAAGTGAAGGGATGTGATCTCTCTGAGCCTTGGTTTACAGGATGAAGAACCCAGATGGTGACAAGTATGTATAGATCTGTAGTGCTCACAGAAGGTACATGGACATATAGGGATGCTCCCCCACATCATCCCAGTTAAAGGTGGGGGCAGCTCACAGTGAACCATGTGGGATGGTTCATTTTTTTGTGGGCACACGCAAGAGCACAAGCAGGAGGGGCAGAGGGAGAGGAAGAGAGAATCTCAGGCCGACTCCGTGCTGAGTGCAGAGCCTCACGCAGGACTCGATCTTAGGACCCTGAGGTCACAATCCGAACTGAAACCAAGAGTCAGATGCTTAACTGTCGGCACCATCCAGGTGCCCCTAGGATGGTTCATTTTAAGTTTTTGTTCTCTCTGTTGTGTGTTATCTGCTATGTGAGCTGAGAGTCATGATTCATGCTGTCCTCCCTCACAGATTAGAAGTCCTGTTCTTCCTTATCTCCTTTGTACCCTGTTGTTGTTGGCAAATGGTATTTGCTTTATAATCTATACCATATTTTTTTTTTCTGGGCAGCATCTCAGCCCTCAACACTTTTTGATAACACTCTTCTCCTGTTAACAGTTAGAAAGGTGAGTCAATACTATATATCTATTTCGACTAATAGAAACAACTTTAATTTTATAATTTTCACACACAACATCCTAAACAGAAATACTTCCTTAGCAATTCTCTGCGGTAGAGACATGACAGAGTGTTGTAGATACAAAAGGAGTTGGTGGGGGATAGGGGTATGTATGGCTTTCTGGCACGTTCTACATAGTTATGAGATTGATTATTTTTCTCCCAGGTAACCCTGCTCTTAAATTACTACTAGGATTCTCCTTATGACCAAGTAAATCACCACACTCACAAAAAAAGCTAAACAAAATGAGGGGTGAGTGTTGAAAGAGAAATGCAAGGCAGGACACTAGTAGTAACAGTTTAGGTCCCCGACCAGGTGCTGGCCAGGTTCAGTAACATAAAGTTAGTCAAGTCTGCATAGTAATGATCTGCACATCAGTGGCTAGAATGAGATAGGAATTAGATGAACCCAAATGGGGGCACAAGAAGGAGCCAGACACAGGGTAGGCAATCTTTAATTACCATTGTGTTTATGTTTGAGATGTGCAACACGAGGGGCTCATCATTCATTGAGATAAGCAGGTGCTAGCCACATGCAGAAAACATTTGGGGGGCATGGGGCCGAAAAGGGCCTGGGGCAAGCAAAGAGGCCGCGATGCAAAGTTCCAGCTCAGCTGGAGCATGGGGCGGGAGGGGGGCCTCCTGGCAGGGCTGGACAGGGCAGGCACTGCATTAGGAAGAGCCCTGGCTGTCCTGCTACTGCATGCATTTTATGGTAAAGTCTGTGAGTAGTTGCCACACAGAAAGGCAGGCCACGTTCACAAATTTGAGGCATTATTATGAAAGGAAGGCTTAGCACTGAGTAGTCGCGGGATTCCGATTTATTAATAATGAAACTCCCTTCTCAGATAAACACACACAGAACCTCCTGCCCAGAGAGTGAACGGTAGGCAGCTTTCAGGCTCAGTGGTTATTTAGATGGAATATCCCCCAAGAAGTTCCATTCTTGGGGTTCTTTTATATGAAGTCAAGAAACTCCCTCCTGCCTCTCGGCTGACTCCATTATCTCCTCAGCAACTGTCAGTGGGGTTTGGGTTGACTCTGACTTGGGGTGATGTCTGTTTTATCATCCAGAGCCCTGCAGGACCAGTCTGTGCTTGGTAGGGGGAAAATCCCTTTTATCTTCAGGCTTTGCTTCATCTAATCGGGCTTCGAACCGTTCTGCCAGTTTTGCCTCAGGTGGACACATGCATGTATTCTTTCCTTTCCCTCTCTTCCCGACATAGTTCCGTTGCAGGTTTCCTGTTACCTCTTCACTGCTCCGCTTCTCTTCTTGTGCTCTGTTAATGAAGGCTTGCAAATATTGCCTTTAGAGTTTTTACGCCGAAGAAAGCCATTATAATATTCTGACCCGAAAGAAGTACTTCACGAAGTAACAATTTTAGATTTGTGCGTCAGAATCATTGTGTCAGCATTGTGAAGCCGAGTGGAGGTGAGGAACGGGTCTCTAGGCGGGGAGCAGAGGTAGGAACCTGTCACACATGAGATGACACTTGGTAGACCTAATTCAGGCAGAGATGTGGATTTTGTGCGGACTACACAGGGAAAGAGCTCATTCCAAATGCAATGACTTGAATACGGTGGGAGTCTATTTTTCTCTCGTAAACTGGTCCGGTGGGCCAGGCTGCCGGGCAGCTCGGCTGCATAGGTTCCTCTAGGGACCCAGGATGGTGAGACACGTTCATCTTTTTTTAATACTTGTCTTCCAGAATTACTCCTGTTTTTCTCCAGTTCCAGGCAGTGGGAAGAAGGAGGGCGTGGGAAGACGCTCCAACGCGTTCAGCGCTGCACTCATCATCTCTGCTCCCATTCCATTGACGAGGGCTCCTGTGGCCCTGCTTAGCTGCAAGGGAGGCTGGGAAGTGGGGTCTCTGGGAGGCTGTGTTCCCACAGACAGCACTGATTACTGTGAAGAAGTGGAGAACAGACTGGAGCAGGTGGGGGCACTGGCAGTTTCCATTAAGGTATCGTCAGTGTAGACGAGGCAGTGAATGCATGGGGGGATCGAAGGTCCGACGAAGAGCTGGTGTCACATCTGCAGGAGAGGACAAAGTTGGGGCATGGCACCGCGGAGGGAAAGAGGAGGAGACCCACCTGTTGGAGACAGAGGAGAAATGGAAAGCAGTGTCCTGGAAGTTAAGGAAGGAGAGGTCTTTAGGGAATAGTGAAGAAGTGTGGTTCAGAGGTTAAGACTGGGCTCCAAAGCCAGACTCTGGAGGTTTAATCTTTGCTCTGCCCCTTACTAGCTGTGTGACCTTGGGCAAGGTTTTCGTGTCTCTGTGTTTCATTTTTCTGAGTGGCAAAATGTGGTTAAAAGTACCCGGGTCAGGCTTGTTTGGAGAGTGAATTAACATCTATAAAGCCCTTAGAACAGTGCCTGTTTACAGTAAACACTACCAGTAATAGCTGAGAGGTAAAGTAAATTAGGGATTGGAAAGGACACCTTGGATTTTTCAAGTAAGATACACATTGATATAGCTCTATAAATATGCATGACCTTATTTGAGCCCTAAAATATTTGTATTAAGGCACAGTATTATTCTCTCCATTTTACAGATGAGAAAAGTCAGATAAGAAAAGAGGCTAAGTGACCTAACCCCATGTAATAGCTGGTCAGGGACTGAGCTCAGATCTATTTGATTTCAAAGCCCATATTTTTAGGCACTAAAGTTTTGAGATGTGGAATACATGGTGAGGAACAAGCTGAGTGTTTGTAGCTTCTTTTTCACTTGTGAACCTCAAAGTCTGTATTTGTATAATGAGATAATAATAGTACCTACCTCATTCTAGTAGTACAAGTCTAAATGGAGCTTCTTAATGAGAAATGCTTAGCAAACCACTTGGCACATAATAAACACTAATCTTCAATGCATGGTGGTAGCTAATGACAGTAATGACAATAATTGTAATATATTAATGTATTTATTAAAGTAATTAGAACAGTTAACAATCTATGATTAGATTTTTAACTAGCCAATTTGCACCCAGTTTTGCGAGTCAATACAGGAAAAGTATGCATTTTCTGGTTATATATATTTGTGCTGGCTGAAAGCAGATTTTCAGGTCAAGGTTTTGGGACCTTCACATGGTTTCCCACTTCACTTGTTTTAACACCTTCCCACTTCTTACAGACGAAATTTAGGTGGCCAAAGGGCCCAATGAGAGACACTGTTTGATGGAGCAGCTTGTAAATGTGCTTCTGCTCCCTCCGTCAGGGAGTGCCCACTGCTGGAGCTGGCCTCAGGGCCAGAACAGCGCTGTCTGGGTTTTCTGACTCCAGAGTCTCTTTACAACCACATCTTTTTGTAAAAATGAAAAATGTTCCGTACATGCAGTCTTTTAAATTTGGTGATTCTGTCTATCCAATGGGGATAAAGTGAGAATTAAACAAGATATGAGGGACTGTCATTAAGAAATAGGAAGACTTGGGGCACCTGGGTGGCTCAGAGGGTTAAGCGTCTGCTTTAGGCTCAGGTCATGATCCCAGGGTCCTGGGATCCAGCCCTGCTCAACAGGGAACCTGCTTCTCCCTCTCCCTTTGCCCCTCCCCACTGCTCTTGCTCTCTTGCTCTGCTGTCTCTCTCTCTCAAAATTAAAAAAAAAAAAGTAAAAATAAAATCTTTTTTATAGGAATAGGAAGAAATAGGAAGACTTTTTCTACTGCATTTCCTAGGCATGGGTTTGGTTAACCCTTATTCTTAAGAGAACAGAACGTCCCATGGTGAATTTTATTACTTGCTATTTAATTTTGTTTTTTAAAAGAAACATTTCTTCCCTGAAGCATTTATGATTATCAGTGGAGAACATTTGGTTCAACCTGTGTAAAGCTCATGGACTCATGAACTGCATTCAGTTTTTTTAATTTTAGAAGAAATGAGGCTGAAGATTATATATTTGTACCTGATAATTAACACAGTCATTTCAAACTTGACAGTCATGTGTATTACCAAATATCCATTAGAAAAATATCGATACTGGCATGTACACCTATTTATACTTTATCTTTATAAGCTGATTAGAAGTCTGCCTAATTTTTTTATGTGGCCTGTGAATATTGAGTACTGAAAAGCCGAGGGGTTCTTCCAATTTTAGAAAATCATTTTGGAGCTAGATCAGAGCATAATTTCAAGTATATCATTTCCTCAAGTGAAATGAGGCATCCTGACATGCCTTCCAATAGATTCTAGGAAATATAGGGATTAGTGATTTTTTTTCTCTGATAAAAAGGTACTGTTATTATTTACAGTTAATAGTTGACCAGAATTTTAATATTTCAGCAAGTAAAGTAGGTTAGCCATTACGCTTATTCATAATTTTGAATTTTCTGAAGTTATTAATGTAGGACTAACATAGCTTTATTTAGGAAGAAAAATATTCAAGTAAATCAACTTAGAGTATTTTATTTTGAGAAAAGCAAGTAGGTGTAATTAAGTTCTTTCCAATTCTGAATAAAACCCCCTTTGTGAAATGGAATGCAGTTTTGAACTCTAACATTTCTGTTTCCTCTTTGACTCACTCAACAGAAATGTTTGTTTATGCAACTAAGTCTCTATGAATAGTACAATGGAGTATATCGAGACACATCTGTATGTTTTTTTCTCTAGACTTGGTGTCTTGTTTTCAACAACAGTGTCCAAGTTTCACTGGAAAGTGTAAACCTTATGCATGATTATCTGACTGGCTGAAAATAAGGTCACAACTTGTGTTCAGATTGAATATCTGAGGATGATGTGGAATGGACCATCAGCCCTGGAGCTGTTTCTATGAAGAGTTTAGAGTGGCTGAGGAGAACAGTGCTTCTATACAGTGCTTATACAGGAATCTGGGAAAATACTATCCTCAAGACGAGGAATGTTCTTTTGGGAAGTTAATCCCTAATTTAAGTAATTGTGTAGATGATTCACTGATATTCAGTGTGATGCCTGATATTCTGCAAGTTGCTACAATTCCTTCTGGATCATCGTCAAAAAATACTAAATTGTGTGCAGTATAGAGAGATTTGTATTAATGAATTCTTTTTTTTAAGATTTTATTTATTTGAGAGAGAGAGAGAGAGTATGAGAGAGAGAGCACAAGCACGGGGAGGGGCAGAGGGAGAGGAAGAAGCAGGCTCCCCACTGAGCAGGGCTCCTTCCCAGGACCCTGGGATCATGACCACAGCCTAAGGCAGACGCTAACTGACTGATCCACCAGGTGCCCCTGTATTTAATGAATTCTAATGACAAACTTAAGTACTAAAATTCTGTCTTGTTTGAGGGGTTATCTATGTGCTCTGTAAACTAACTGAGGTAGTGATAGGGCTGACATATTGTTATAAAAATTGAGGATCCTAAGACCTTTGCTTTGAATAAACAACCCTTGCCCATCTTGACGCAGAGATAATCTTTAGGGATTATTTCCGAGATCTGGAAGGAGGTCAGGTCCTGACTATGTGTCATGTGATGCAATCCCATGTCCACACTTCTAGGGAACCTGAAAAGCTTTTTGCCAGGGATCCAAACCTTCACAACAGCCTTGGTTGTCTTAATATTTTACAGCATTTTTAGTTTTTTAAAGTTAAAAATCAGTGTTATTTTCAGAGAAACATTGACCAAATCAGCACAATCCAGAAAGAGCTCAGTAGGCTGATGCAGTGTATATATTTAGAAAACTTGAGGGAATTAGAATATTTAGTTTGGAGAAGAGAATAATTCAAGAGAAAGTGGTGGCTTCAGATACAGTTCTCCACCTTATGGAAAAGAGATCATCTGAGAGCAGAACCAGGACTAACACATCTTATTAGGAAGACAGGTTCCAATAAGGAAAAGTTGAAGAATTAGTGTTTTCAAGTGTGGACAGGATGGTCTAGTGAGTCAGGGAATTCCTTTCATTAGAAGTGCATTTTCTTTGAAGGCGTTTTTTGTGTGTATATGAGCCATCCTTTCTTGTTTCTTTGCACATCTTGTTATTGTTGTTGAGAACGAGACATTCTAAATAATAAAATGTGGCAAGTCTGGAAAACAGATTCTCCTGCCTGCCCAGAGTTTGTTGAGGTTGTTGTTCACTTGTTCCTTAATAACCTTCCTGAACTAGTTCTATAAACTCTGTATTCTTTGTCATGTGTGGGCACTGAAGTCTGCTCAGTTAACTTAGGGGTCAGTTGATGCCTGGAACCCGTAAGCCTCCCAGTCTCTGTCAAGGGTGCATAGAGCTTCAAAGTTAGCCAGAGGTAAGATCTTAGTGCCTTCCTGGCTCTTTCCTTAGCATGTGCACAGCCCTGGGCAGGAGCACTGCCCGACTCACGCGTGGAACTTTGCAGATCCCCACAAGTATCCCAGAACTTTGCCAAGGCCCCTGGGGACTTCTCATTCCCCCAGATTTTCTTTTTAAGCATTTTGACTAGCTCATTGTGTGCAATTATTATGCACTGCCTCAGGCAATCTCAGTGTTCCTCTGGTTGCTTCTGACAAACACCCTCAGGGCAAAGGCTGTTGGGCTGGTTGAGCTCCAACTCAGGTTCAAAGAAAAACAGCCTTGCAAATGAGGTCTTCCAGGGAACCAGGAGATAGGACAAATAATGACAATTCTCTGCAAATGGGGCTTTGAAGGAGCTCCAATCCTATTCTGTTGCCTCTGGCTTCCAGGCCACTGGTTTTCACCGTAATTATGGACTCTTGATTTTCAAGGCTACTGCAGAGCTGTAGAGAGGGGCTGGGAGAGGGCTAATTAAAATGTGACAGGGCTTGCTGTTCTGAGACTTAGGTACTTTTCTTGAATAATGCTCCTCAGATTGCTACAAGATTGGTTAATTTTCAGAGTTCTAAAAAAGCTGATTTTGCTAGTTCTTTCATTGCTTATGTGGAAGAGAGACTATTTAGAGGTCGTTTCTCTGCCAGTTTTGCCACTGTTGTTCTGGAAGTGCTTTTTAGCCATATTCTTAAAGGTTAGAAAGTCGAACTCATTAATTTCTCAAGTCCCCTCCCACTCTAGAACATTCAGTGTTAACTAGTATATCGCATCCCCCAAACCATCCTGGATGATATAATTTACTATGCCTTTTTTTATAAAGTGGTTGTTTAAAATATAATTAGAACAGACTTTCCCCAAAGCCAAAATATGAAACACAATAGACTGTAGTTCAGTTATCAATCTCTGCTTGATTTTACTCACAGATTTGAAAAAGAAACATTACCTTTCCTGTGTTTTTTTTTAAGTTCGAATGAATTAGTCAAAAGGGGTAGGAGATCTTATGCCAATAAGAAGAACTATATATCATGATAATGCTGCCTCATTCTCACAAAAGAAGAGCTATATAGGTAAAATTTAAGTAGCAGTGACTACTGAAAAGGTAAAACTCAAATGATAATCGACTTAAAGCATTTCCCAGGATTGAAACATCACCATATGTGTATCTTGAACGGTTTACATTTAATTCTGGAGTTCATTTTAATTATTCTTACCAGATTATTGATATGTCCATTCTAACTAATCATTTATTTACTTATTAAACATCCATTTTTATTTTAAGTACTGAGAATATAGGGAAGGAGTTAACATTATCCACAGTCATTTTATATCAGTTTCTTTTTCCTAAAGATGGATATGGTGATCTGCTACTGGCAATGAGGTTAAATGATGTATCCGTATAAATTAATTCTCCAGATGTTTGAAGCTAAACCTTTTAAATTTGACTACCTTTAAGGTGACCCTTTCCAAACTATATTAAATACCTCTCTGCTTCATGAGAAGGGTAGTGATCAATATCTCAGTAGCAAATAATCATTTTAGACGATTACTTCACTATCCTGAAAAACAGCAGCAGCCACTGTGGCTCTTATGAGCAAGGGCTGTTGTTGCATCAGTACTCAGTGGTGACACAATGCTGTGATCTACCTTGTACTTGTTCATTCATACTTGCTTTTCATGGATTTTCTATCTATTTTAATTTGAGCTTTCTAATCTTTTGTGGGCCAACACACCAGATCAGAGCTGACACCCACTGGACTCTTACCATGTGCTAGACCCCACTCTATGTATTAAGTGTGTTTATTCATTTAATTTTCCCAGTATCCCAGGTAGGTAGGCACTATTATTATCTTTTTGAGATGGGAAAACTGAAGCAGAGAGAGTAAGTAACTTAGCCCAAAGTCACATAGCTTATAAGTAGGAGAACAGGGATTTGAAATTCAGAATTCTGGCTCTGTGGTTCATGATCTTAACTATTATTCTATCCTGTGTCATGCAAGGACGCTTGTGAGAATTACACATAAATATAAGAGTGAGTTGGCTCTGATAGACTAGCTGAATGAAACGCTTTGAAAAGGATTTGAACTTCGGTGAATTTTCTTTGTGACACAC
The DNA here is from genome assembly GCF_002201575.2 of Neomonachus schauinslandi. Taxonomy (NCBI): domain Eukaryota; kingdom Metazoa; phylum Chordata; class Mammalia; order Carnivora; family Phocidae; genus Neomonachus; species Neomonachus schauinslandi. The sequence continues at coordinate 76,328,445 of NC_058414.1, read as the reverse complement.
AGAATACGTGTGCGTGTATGTGTATGCATGCATGTACATGCATATTGGTGTGCATATTAAACAAGTAAGGTGGCCAGAGAAGTGATTTTATTAAACCAGTGTTAATTAGTATTAAATTTTAAATATTTTAATTTTGCTTTTGGTAAAATTGATGACATTTTGCTAATCTTTTGCTGTTAATTTGCATTACGTGATTGACCAGAAAAAGCTCTTGAAATATGTCCATGACTAGTTTTACATGATTTTTTGCTTCTTGAGAATAATGACTTACTGGAGTAAAGTTACTGATCAATGTCTTTGGAAATCTAAGAATTAGGTATTATTCATTCTTCTCCTCCAAAATAATGCACAAATTAACAACTGATTCGGTAGTCTTGCTTTCCTTGATTTAGTTGAGTTCTTTGTGGAATCTGGAGATTCCACAAGGAGGCAATTTTCTAAGTAATTATCAATTTCTTTTTATTCAAGTAACTGCCTCAGTGGGGTAAGGAGACCAAGTCACTGTTTACCACAAACTCAGAAGAAAAGTTTTGAAAAGTCAAGTTCTTTTTGTTGGGAGGTAATTTTCCATGGGTCTCTTGCATTTCTGCATGTCTTGTGAGTAGAAGCACTGGATGCTTTCTTTTGGACTATCTTTTCAAGGGTGGTTTTTAAATTTATTTATTTATTTATTTATTTATTTATTAATTATTTGAGAGAGACAGAGAATGAGCAGGGGGAGGAGCAGAGGGAGAGGGACAAGCAGACTCCACACTGAGCTGGGAGCCCGACACAGAACTCGATCTCAGGACCCTGAGATCATGACCTGAGCCAAAATCAAGAGTCAGACACTTAACTGACTGAGCCACTCAGGCACCCCTCTTTTCAAGGGTTTTTGCACAGAAAACAGCCTTGAAGGTAGAGATAGTGTCTCTCTCCAGAGAAAAGGGTGGGTTTATTTACTGTCCGGTATAATAATGTCTTTCTTCAAAGCAAAGGACAAGTATGTTTACTGCCCATTATGAAAGATTAAGGTTCCCTAAACTTGAGGTTTCTCTTCCATAATGCAGCCCATTGTGTATGCAGGCATCATCTGGCTGTCTCTGTGTTGCCAGATCTTGAGGAACTGGCACATACTCTGGCTATTGCTGTTGCTATGAGTAATAAAATCTTTGGTCTCTGTCTTCTGCCAGAAGTCCATGAAACTGTGACAGCCTAATTAGCTTGCTTTCAAATAGAGTAAAATCTCAGAATCTTCAAAGTTCTTGAAATTTATTATTATAAAACTCTTTCCTAGATTTTCACCTTCATTTAGAATCAGCTTCCCTTTAGAAGAGTGAATTATCATGTCTTTGTTGTGGACTCAATGGAGACATGGCACGTTCTCTAGGCTTTGTTCACTGGAGAAGTGACTTATGGCAGTTGTTAGTCACATTCTCCCTCCTTCCCTTTGCCCCACCCCTCCTGTGATCCTTGGTTATAGTTTTTCTTTCTTTTTTTTTCCCCCCTCTTCTCTTCTTTCAGGATTCTCTCCTATCACAGGCACTCCTTAGCCTTTTATACTTAAAACTAAACACAAGCAAACAAAAACCTTGCTTATCTTTTGAAGTCAGGTGTCTCTAGTGTGTAGGGGAGCTAACGATTCTTTCAAACCCTTACCTGGTGGAACTAGAACTTGATGTCGTGGCAGAAGACCCCCCATGTGTATTTCTTCTACGAGCAGTGGGCAGAAGTGTATGCATGTGGGGTCGGAGAAGGGGGAGAGATGGGACTTCTACCCACCAGCATGTTTTAGCAGTAGACTGGGCAAACGTTCCTGATCCTTGGGGAAAAGTCTCTGACCAAATGAGCTATCATCTAAGAGTGAATACAAATAATAATAAGGAAACATTATTTTTGAAAATTTGGATCAGTCTTGATCAGGGGTCAGCAATCTATGGCCCTAAATCTGGCCTACCATGAGGTTTCACTGGAATGTAACCATGTGCTTTCATTTACAAACTGTCTATGGTGGCTTTCTGGTTACAGTGGCAGAGATGAGCAGTTGCCATAGAGACCATATGGCCTGCAAAGCCTGAAAGATTGACTATCTGACCCTTTACAAAAAAAAAGAGTTTACCAACCCCTGCTCTACTTGTATTTTATGCCAGTGGTTCTCAATTTCTGGTTGTGAGGAAGACAGAAGAAGGAGAGAGCTCATCAGAATCACCTGGCCAGGCTTTTCAAGAAGTGCTCACCTCCATCTGCCCTCTGGTTTCTCATAGGCATTCCCTGTTGAGAGTCACTGTGTTAAACTTCTATGATTCAAGTTGTTTGGTTCCATTAACTGATACAGTTTGTTTTCATTATTTTGACCCTCTGTAACACCCCCAGAGTAATCCTGTGTTATTTTTTTTACAGGGTTGTGGGAAGAAAATGTATTCCTTTTTGAGAGGAACCAAACAACTACAGGTGCTAAGGTTTCTGGGAATCTCCATTGGAGTGACACAAATCTTGGCCATGATTCTCACCATTACTCTGCTCTGGGCCCTCTATTATGATAGAAGGGAGCCTGGGACAGACCAAATGATGTCCCTGAAGAATGACACGACTCAGCACCTGTCATGTCACTCAGTAGAACTGTTGAAACCAAGTCTGTCGAGGATCTTTGAACACACATCTATGGCAAACAGCTTTACTACACACTTTGAGATGGAGGAATTATAGAACGTTAAAGAAGGAAACCACAAATTTATTTTACTGGACTTGTGAATTTTTGAGTACATACTTATATGTTTCAGAAATGTGTAGAAATAAAAATGTTGCCATAAAGGAATGACTAAGCATATAATTTTCTACCCTTTAAAATAAAGAGGGAAAATTTCCATTTTATAAGTCACCACCTGGACAATGGTTGATGCCCTTTATAATGCTGAGGACAGATCTAATATCCACTTTATAGCCTATATAAGATGGCATAGTTTGACCATCATTTCTGAAGCCATGTAAACAAGTTATGCTATGGTGGATTTGGAGCTACAGTAAAGTTTGATTTACTTCCATAAGCTTGCTAGTGTATCAAACACCAATGAACTTCTAACATAGGAAATTAGGCAGTATTAATGAACTGTGTTGCTTGGTGACATATTCTTTTGAGAGTGGGTAGATTATACATAAGAAAACTCTGAAGATTGGTGACTACCTAAATGTGATTTTTTTTTTCTGGTTACTAAAATATTCTTATTACTTACAAGAGCAAATTAACACATTGTCTTAAACTGATCAGGGATCTATGTGTATATAAGAGTCTGTGTTAAGTCTGTATAATTCAGTAGATTTCAGTTCTTATAATGTTAAGAATAACAATCGTGAGTGAAAAGGATAAATTTGTCCTGTATAGCACCATTATTTTTAACCTTTCCTGTTAATAGAGCTTTAAAATTCCACCTTGGGCTTATATTACGTACATAACTGTTAATTTAAATACTTAACCACTAATTTTGAAAATTGCCTGTGTGATGCATGGGAATCATTATAATTCAGAATGTAGCCTCATCTCTAAGAAGTATTAACAAGAAAGCTTACACATAATGTAGTTCATTCAGCAAAATCTTGGATGCTACCTTTCTCCCAAACTAAGGCTCTTTTTGACACTAACACTTTAAAATGAGCTTACCTTGTCTTCTCCAAACAAGAGGCAGTAGTCCGCAAGTATGAATATAATTCTACAGAGAATAGTGTTCCTTTTCTCCAGCAAAATGTCGTGAGAATCATTAAAATAAATGACAATTTAACTAGAGATACTCTTTGCTTTATTTCACTGATTAAGATACTGTGGTGAATTACACAGATTATTAAATTTTTTACAAGAGTAAAATATATTTATTTGAAATGGGGAGAGTGCATTTTACTGTATTTTGTGTGTTACGTTTATTTCTCAGAAAATGTAAAGAAAATTTACATGTGTCAATAAATATTTTCTAGAGAGTCATCATTTGTCTGTATATAACTTTTATACATTATAAGCACTTTTACCACTCAACAAGATCAGCAAGGGGAGAGAAATATGAGAAGAAATGACTGAGTAAAGTAACAATAATGATTTCCAAACTCTGGAACTAATCTGTAAGAGGATGTATCCTCAGTGAGAAAAGATGAAAAGGTGCCCATTTACTTTTCAGGTTTGTTTTTGAGCTAAATGATAAATAATGCGGCTGTTTGCTATAATATAAAATAATGCACATTCATGCTAATTTATCTTCTCAATGTTTTTACATCCCAGTCTCTTAAAGCAATTTTTAGAAGAAAACGAGTCTAAGAAATGCAATATTTGAAATCAACTGCCAGATTTGATCTCTTCCATAGATTGAATTGAAAACTGAGTAAATCCTTTGCGCAATCAGAACCAAAAGTATCCCTTTTTATAATTTCCTCAACACCCACCTCCCCATAACTTCACTTCAGAGGGAGAGGAAGAAACAGGCTCCCCGCTGAGCAGGGAACCTCATATGGGGCTTGATCCCAGGACCAAGAGCTGAAGGCAGACGCTTAACCGACTGAGCCACCCAGGTGCCCCTGAATGCCTGCTTTTTTTTGTTGATATGTCTCAGGCACAGAAAGAAAAAGCATATATTGTGTTGACCTCAGTTAAAAAAAAATCCTCAAATTATAAATAAAAGTGAATTTCCACATTTCTAGACTTCGGCTATCTTGACCTGATTCAGTACTCTAGAACAGCCAGCATAAATTTAGGCAGTCATCTAATACAGACTGCACTGGCTTGACGTGAACGGATGGCATTTCCAGCGGTGGTCCACACCAGCCTCTTACAGTGACAGGGCAGCTGGGACAATAAAACTGCCAGAGACCTTAAAAAGTGTATTGACTATGGGAGCGCTGAGGGAGTTCACTGTTTGGCTCTGCTGCAAACAAAATGGCTAAGTATTTCTTTGGGAGTTTTCAAAAGCTTTCTTTTCTAAAAATCACCACATTTTTAAAGCAAAAATTTAAGATTATTTTCAGGCTAGTTAATAGTCCATTCAAAGTGCCGTGGAGATTCAGAAATGACAATAGGAGATGGTGTCTGTTCTCAAGCACTGTAGAATCTGGTGGCAAGACACTTGTGCTGGTCACAGATAAAATTCATAGGAGAAGACAGAGTGCAGGGCCAGGGGGGTTGTGGTGAGGAAGAGGAGACGGAGAAGAGGGGAAGTAAGGCAGCTACATCAAAAAGGTGGCTTTCCAGCTGAGTCAGGAAGGAAGAGTGGTGTTTCGCTAACTCATGGAGAACATCCCATGACTCTGAAGTTAAAAAGTATATATTATTTGGGGGGCAGAGCTTGTCCTTTGATGTGGTTAGAGCACAGGATGCTTGAAGAGCATGGGAGAGGAAATGGGTGAAATTTAGGTTTTTGGACTTCATTTCATAAGCTAAATGGGGGAGGTCATTGAAGTATTTTCAGAAGTGATTTGCCTTTCAGAAATTTAAGCGGATTAGCCAGTGAGAGACTGGTGGCTGTGAGACGGGTGCAGCTATTACGCAACCCCGTGGCGTGGCCACTCCTTATCTTGTGTAGGTACTGGCCACTCCGGAGTTCTAGAACACTCCAGAGTCTGGAGGGGGGCTGGCTAGATTGCTGTTGCTGTGGTCCTGGACAGAGAAGGATCCTCACCAGGGTAATGAAAGTAAAAAAATGGAATGCATACAACAGATTACAACAAGGTGAATCCACAAAAAATAGGCAGCAGATTGAGTATGGAATGAAAAGTAAAAGACCTGAAATTTCTAGATTTTATAGCTAGTAAATTGGCAATGGTATACCTAGATAGAAGACTGGAGGGGGAGTGGGTGTGTGGGAGGGAAATTAGTTTGGTTTGGGACATACTGAGTTGGACATGCCTGCAGGACATGCAGATGGAGATGTCTACAGGCAGCTGTAAATTCCAGTCTGGAGCTCAGAGAGTTCACTGTCGAGCCTGAGAATTTTTATGCATTGCTTTCTGATCTCAGGAAGACTGACAGAAAATGGGTTGAGAACCAAATCTAATATGAGGAGAATCTTAAGCAGGATGCTACAAGAGCTTCCTTTTGTCTGAACTCCCACTCCTATGAATGAGTCAAGCGAGGTAAAGAAAAGAGAAATGAATATACCACTGAATCTTCTGTGGCAAAAGGAGCTGCCCCTTAAAAAAAAAAATACTGCCAAGAGCTGTGTTGCTCATCCAACCCCCCTTCCAATTATCATCCTGTGATTTACAAGCGGATTCATCCTTCCTATTAACTGAGTTCTTATTTCCTCACCTCCAAGCATCTCTTAGAAGCATGTATGGGAGAGTCTGTCATACCATCTTGAAAACTCATTTATTTTCTCTTAGAATATGTTACTGCAATCATCCTCCACCTCGTGCATTCATGGGTGCCTACCAGGGGCCAGGCCCCAGGGTGCTAGGTGTATTATGCAGATTTCTCAGCTCTCTACAACTTTTTTGCAATCTGTCAGCATCATGATCCCCATTTTACAAATGAAGAAGAGGGACTCAGAGAGATTTAGGAAGTGCTTTTTGCTAGTAAGTGGCAATGCTCTGCCTTCCCCCCTCACCACTTTGTGACATGGCATCTCCATCCGCCTGTGGGGAAGCTCAGCTACTGCCTACATAGAAAAGCCAAAACCTCCTCCATGTCAGTCAGTATCTCCAGGACCAATTTGTCTCCAAATTCTGGTACTTCTTCCTTCAAAATGAGTATTTTTCTTCTAATTTCATTCTTCCTACTATTTCCCAGAACAAGTCCAAATAATCTAAAACTTTGATTGAAGCCATACATTTCTCTCCTCTCCCACCTCTTGTCTCCTCCCATTGATCTATCTCGCACACATACATGGCCAAATTCGTTTTTTTTAAAGATTTTATTTATTTATTTATTTATTTATTTATTTATTTATTTATTTTAGAGAGAAAGAGAGAGAGCAGGGAGGGGGCAGAGGGAGAGGGAGAGAGAGAATCTCAAGCAGACTCCACGCTGAGTGGAGAGCCTGGCTTGTGAAGCTCGATCTTATGACCCTGAGATCATGACCTGAGTCAAAATCAGGAGTCAGACATTTAACCGACTGAGCCAACGAGGCACCCCTAAAATAATTTCTTTAATCAACTTTATTTTAAGTACTAGTTTTATAAATATATATAGTCGTGTAACTACAACCACAATTGAGATATAGAATATTTCATCATTTCAAAAATTTCTACCGCATGCCTGCTTGCTATAAAACCCTACAATCCCCATTCCCAGCCCCAGGCAACACTGACCTGCTATATGTCACTCACTTCTTTTTCTTTTTTTTAAGATTTTTATTTATTTATTTGACAGAGAGAGAGCTTACAAGCAGGGGGAGTGGCAGACAGAGGGAGAAGCAGGCTCCCCACTGAGCAAGGAGCCCGATGCGGCACTCGATCCCAGGACCCTGGGATCATGACCTGAGCCAAAGGCAGATGATTAACCGACTGAACCACCCAGGTGCCCCGGTCACTCACTTCCTATAAAACACACTTCCTTATTCAAACACTTCCAGGAGTTCTTTGTTTTAATTAAGACAGAGCTTTCCAGCTCGTTTGTGTATGCGTCATTTATATGGCTTATTGGGCTAAATGAAGGTGTGAAATGACTGGCCATCCTAGGTCTTGCCTGACTAAATGTCCACTATGGAGAAGCAATAGCTCAGTGCCCAGGGGTGGCTGCAATACAAAACAGAAGTGAGTTTATATTTCACAAAACACACATGTGTGAGTAGCCCAAGGAGTCAAGCCCTTCTCTCCCACTGCTCTGCTGTGTTAGGGCATTTCCCCAGCTCACATGGTCCCACATGGCACACTCTACTTCCACATATAGGCTAAAGAAAGGGGAAAGTGGAATGGGAGGAAACATGTTTCTTCCCTTTACGGGCATATCCAGCAACACACATCGTGTCCATTCACATCTCACAACTCTAAGGCGGAGAGGGGATAGTCTTTGTTCCAGAAAACACTTTGTTGATCCAGGAAGTTCTATGACCAAAGAAGGAGGGGAAATTGGCATAGGTGTCAACACACTCTCCCACATTCCTCAGTGCTTGCAGAATAAAATCTTCCACTTGAACTTATTTTTCCAGACTGTCCCCTTATACTTTCCCACAGGTTAATATACACCAGCCACACGGGCCAACCATGGTCTGCTCATTCCCTCTAACAGGGTGGGATGTATCTTGGGCCTCCTTGATTTTGCTCACATCATGGTGCTCCTCTGACATACCTTCATATCCACAGGTTCACCTTGCACTCAGCCTTTTTTTAAAGATTTATTTATTTATTTCAGAGAGAGGGAGAGAGAGAAGGAAAACACAAGTAGGGGGAGGGGCAGAGGAAGAGAGAGACAGAAAATCCTTAAGCAGACTCCCCGCTCAGCACAGAGCCCAGCGTGGCGCTCCATCCCAGGACCCTAGGACCCTGAGATCAGGACCTGAGCTGAAATCAAAGAGTCAGATGCTTAATCAACTGAGCCACGTAGGTGTCCCTAACACTCAGCCTTTAAATCCCAGCTCAGCAGCCACTTCCTATGTGCAGCTCCACCCGACTGCTCCAGCCCACAGCCCACAGCCCTTCCTCATCTGAGCTCAGCATTTATTAGTTGCCATGATATCTAGTTTGATTCTTGTGTTTTCTATTTTATAACACTATTTTTCATTTATATTATTGTTTTCTCTTTGTATGTTGTTCTTTCTTAAGAACAAATATGCTACTTTGTATCCCACTCAACACTTTGCGTAGGGCTGGGTAGTGTTTCTTGGGTATCAGTGCGTATCTATTCACTATGTGTATGAATTAATGCATGCATGAATTATGAGTTAGTTAAATGAATCAAAAGCTATTGTCCAAAATGATTCCAATAAGGAGAAACTACTCTAAAGGAGGCCATCTGTTCTTGACTGGGATACAAGACACTGGGCTATCATGAACTAAGTACTCATATTAGCTGTAAGTGGATGTGCAGAATGCAGTTAGAGCTCAGTCATGTCTTATAAATGTCTGAGTGAACTATCAAATTGTACCTGTGATCTAATAATATAATAGTGTCTTAGATATATAAAATGCTTTTATGCCTAACCCCAAGCCCTTTAACTTTTGAATCTACATTTGTTAAACTGGGAATGTGCAGAGTAAAATCTGAGTTCGCATCACTGAAAAAAATCCCTGTGGAGAGTTAAAGATTATAGCAGATCACCCCTAATTTTGTAATTTTCATGCAATTCTAGAAAGTAACTTAAAAATATGTGGCATTCAAAACTTCTGTGCTGAGTGCATCGATACAGTATTTCATTTACTCTTCTCATAGTACCAATGAGGTAAGTTTTATAATAAAGAAAAAGTACCTATGGATCAGCGATCTTAAGGAACATACCCAAAATTACACAGCAAGTAAGTGCGATTTTAACCAGGTTTGTCTAAATTCAAAGTCCATGTTCTTCACTCCTTTACAAGAGAGCTACTATATTAACGATTTCCCAGATTATTCTCAATTTCTTGGTCATGACATGTTATTTTAATATATTGCTGAATTTTGCTAATTTGTATTTCTTTAGGAATTTTTTTGTATATATTCAAAAGTTATGTTCATTTATTTTGTGTGTGAACTCATTTATCTTTGATAGATATTGTATCATGGACAAACTAGAGTCCTATAAATATATTTATTTTCAATTTCATTTTAGCCTGAGAATTTAGAAGGTGTACATACTGTCTTTAATTCTATGAGATACAATTTTTTAAAAATCTGTTTATTATCAACATTAAGAATGTAATATAGGACTTCCACAACCAGCCAAGATGGAATAATGGAGATCAAATTGTATCCTTCTGCTTGAAATATACAATAACAACAGTGATAGAAACAATGATTGTTTTTATTTAAGACACTGACTATTAAGCAATAAAGAGAGTGAGCTTTAAGAAGCTGGTAAGGAATGAAGTGAACCCTGTGGTTTCCCCAACTTATTTCCTTGAGAGAGCTTCCAGAATATGGTGAAAGGGGGGAGAATCTAAGTAGAGCCTGGATTCTATATTTAGATGAGATGAAGCTCAGAATATAGGGAGACCAAGGCAGTTGAGTTTGAGAGTAATGGAGAAGAGAAATACATGGATAAAGAGCTCAAGAGGTATGTAAAACATCCCCTTGGAGTATTCAGAAGACTACTGAGCAACACATTCAAAAGGATTAGAGCAACCGGTACCTAGTGCCCACAGCAGACTGGAAATAGTGCTATTCTCTCCAGCCAGACTAGAAACCCCATAATTCATAGGGCAGTGGGTGGAGTACAGAAAGTCCCACATCAGTAGTGAGGGATAATTAGCCCTAGAATAAATATGGTTCTGCTGGCACCCAAACAAATCATAAAAGCAAGACCCTAGATTATCATACTCTTTCCATGTACTATAACTGCATCCAGAACAAAGCTCAAGAATATTTCATGAAATGCAAAAATAACCAGCCCCCAGCAAGGGAAAATTTGCAATGTCTGACACCCAATCAGAGATTACCAGTCATGCTAAAAAGCAAGAAAATATGACCCATAATGAGAAAAAAACGTCACTTGGAATAGATCCAGAATTGGCACAGATACATTAGCAGACGAGGATATTAAATGAGTAATTATAGTGGTATTCCATGTGTTAAAAAAATTAAGTGGAGGTAGGAAAGATATTTTTAAAACAATTAAATCAAACTTTTAGAGATAAAAACAACAAAGCCTGACAGGAAAAATAAAAAATACGCTGCATGTAATTAACAGCAAATAAGCCATTGCAGAAGAAAAGATTAACGAGTTTCAAGACATAGCAATATAAAGTATATGAAAGAAACCTGAGACAGAAAAATAAATTAGAACCAGTGAAAAAAGCATCACTGAGCTGTGACAACATCAATTGTTCTAATACACATGTAATCAGAATCCTCAAGCGAGAGGAAAAAAAGAAAGATTTGAAGAAATAATGTTGGAAAATTTTCCAAACTTGATTGTGAAAGGTCCAGGAATACAAAAGGACCTCAACCACAAAAACATGAAGAAAACTACACCAAGGCACAGTATAATCACTTTGCTCAAAACCAGTGATACATAGGAAATCTTTAAAGCAGCCAGAGGAAAAAATAAAATAAATAAAGCAGCCAGAGGAAAAAGTCGTGGAACAGAGGAACAAGCATCAAGATAACAACCAATTTCCTGGAAAAAGCAATTCACGCAAGATGGCAGGGGGACAGTACCTCGTACTGAAAGAAAAAAAAATTGTCAAATTAGAATTTTCTATCCAGTGAAAATATCTTTCCAGTGAAGGTCATACAAAGATTGTTCAGACATACAAAAGCTGAAAAGCATTCATCACCAGCAAACTATACTACAAGAAATGTTAAAGGATAATGGAGGGCTTACCACATGAGTATTACATAAGACTTTTTTTTCTCATTATACAAGGCAAGAAAAAGAAATTAAAAAACATGCAGTCTGTCTGTCTTTATTTGAGGACCATATTATTGTCTATGCAGAAAATGCAATAGAATTTACAAAAGCACTACTAGAACTAGTAAGTGATTTTAGTAAAAATGAAAAATACAAAGTCAATACGAAAAAATAAATTATTTTCTATACACTAGCAACTAACAATCAAAAATTGAAATTAAACAGCACAGTTTACAATTACATTAAAAATACTAAATACTAAAGGATGTATCTGGGGGAAAAAGATGTGCAAGACACATACATTGGAAATTATAAAATATGAGAAAAATTAAAGAATACTTAAGTAAAGGAAGACTTAGAGCATGCTCATGGATCAGAATGCTTAATATTCTTAAGATGATAATTCACCCCAAATTGATCTTTGGGTTCAAATTTCAATCAAAATCCCAGCAGGTGTTTTGTAGAAATTGGCAAGCTAATTCTAAAATTCACATGAAAAGACAAAAGACCTACAGTATATTTAAAAAGTTGAAAAATAAGAGCAAAGTTGGAGGACTAATACTACTGGATTTCAAGGTTGTGTGGCACTGATGTCAAGATAGACAAACAGAGAAATGAAACAGAATAGAGAGTCCAGGAATATTCCTTACATATATGGGCAACTGATTTCTGACAAAAGATGCAAAGGCAATTCAGTGGCAAAAGGGTAGTCCTTTCAACAAATAGTACTGGAACAATTAGATATTGAGAAGCAAAACCAAAACAACAGAACAAAATAAAACCCCAAAATCTGTTCCATACATAGCACCACTAAAAAAATGGTGCAAGACCATTGCATGAAGATAAAATGGTGTAATCCAAAATGAATAACAGGCCTAAATGTAGAACTAAAACAATAATACTTCTAGAAAGAAACATAGAAAATCTTCATGACCTCAGAATAGACAAAGATTTCTTAGATATGATACCAGAACATAATGGGTATAAAATAACAAATTGATAAATTGAACTTTATCAAAATTAAAAACACTGCTCATTGATAGACACCATTAACAGAATAAAAAGACAAAGCACACCGACTGGCTGAAAATATTTACAAAACATATATTTGATAAAGATCTTGTATCCTGAATCTATAAAAACTCTTAAAATTCAATAATATGAAAACAAATTCCATTTAAAAATGGGTAAAAATTTGAACAGACACATCACAAAGAAGATGTGCTGATGGAGAATAAGCACATGAAAAAAATGCTAAATCCCCTTATTCATTAGGAAAATGTTAGTTAAAACCACAATGTATCACTTACTAGGAAGGATAAAATTAGAAAGTTTGACAATACTAAGTGTTGATGAAGATGCGGAGGAACTGGAACTCTCATACACTGCAGGTGCAAATGTAAAATGGCCCAATCATTTTAGGAAATGGCTTGACAGTAAATTGCTAAACATACACCCAACCTATGGTTCAGCTGTTCCTCTCCTAGGTACTTATTTACTAAAGAAAGAGCAAGGCATGTTTCTGTACGAAGTCTTATACCTGAATGCTTATGGCAGCTTTATCAGCAATAGCCTTAAACTGGAAATAAGCCAAAGGTCCATGAATGGGTGAATGGACAAATTGCATTAAGTCCATATAATGGGGGTGCCTGGGTGGCTCAGTTGGTTAAGCGACTGCCCTCGACTCAGGTCATGATCCTGGAGTCCCGGGATCGAGTCCCGCATCGGGCTCCCTGCTCAGCAGGGAGTCTGCTTCTCCCTCTGACCCTCCTCCCTCTCATGCTCTCTGTCTCTCATTCTCTCTCTCTCAAATAAATAAATAAAATCTTTAGAAAAAATAAATAAATCCATATAATGGAATATTACTTGATAAGAAAAAAAAAAGAAGAATGGCCTATTGACACATGCAACAACACGGATAAGTCTCAAAGTAATTATGCCCAGAGAAAGAAGCTTAGAAACAAAAAGGAATAACCTATTGATATATACAACAACATGGGTAAAATCAAAAGAATTATGCTGAGTGAGAGAAGTCCAACAATAAATAATGCATGTTGCATGATTCCATTTATATGAAACTCTAGAAAATTCAAACTAATTGATAGTGACAAAAGTAGATCAGTGGTTGCCTCAAGAAGGAAAGGGAGGGAGAAAAATTTAACACGATCATGGGGATGATAGTTAATTGAAGATGTGTCTCAACTCTGACCATGTAGAGGTGAGGTTAGGTCCCTACTTGTCTGTTTGGACTTTGGTCCTCTCTCGTCTAGCTTCTACTTGAATGTTCGCAGTCCTGACCTGAGCTTTGCTGATATCCCTTCTTCATTAACCATGTGAGCAATTTCCTAAACTCGATGTCTAGTAGTTAATACTTTATTAGGACTTGACTACATTTCTCCTGTTTAGTGTGAGGAAATTTCACCTGAACAGAGCTGAACACATCAAACGCTGAGCCTGCTCTTAAAACTGATCTATTAGAGCCTTGCAATGATTCAGAAAGCTAGGCAATCAGATGCAGCATCTCTTTCATTTCTCAGGGATTTTATTCTACTCCACCCAGGACATCTCTACTGTGCTACCAGGACATATTTTTTCCTCTTCTTAAAAGAAGTTTTAACAAAATAGGCCTATAAATAATTATCCGTGATTGATCTAGTAAGAAAGATGGAAGGCATCTGTTAACTTACTGGAGCAGGAGAGAGTTCCCTTTGTTTTATAATTCATTGTTAGATGCTTGTCAAAGGGCAGGATCCTGAACCTAGAACAGTTAAAGGGGAAAGAAGTGTATTTTCCAGAATTAAAAACCAAAGGACTATTACCTTGTATATATTATGGACGAAGTGTGTGAGAATTTAACTGTCTTTGTGTTGTTAAGTTCTTCACACGTGCATAGCTTAAAAATCTATTCCCCTCTGGAAAGCTTGCTCTGGCAAAATTGGAGGAGAAAATTGCTGTGATGAAGGTATAATGTGCTATTATTTGCATAAGGTTCAATATGAATCAATCTGACAATCAGATTTCTAATGATGGTTCCTAATTCCCTTCTATTTTTTCCTAGTTTTCTTTGGAATTCATCTTATTTTCTCTTGCCAAGTTTGAGACCAATTCAATTCAATTTAGTAAGATTCATTGAACATCTGCTATGTAGAATAGGTTAGGCTGGACACCGAGAAGATCAGAAAAAAAAAGAAAGAAACTACAATCCCTGCTTCAAGAAACTCCCAGTGTAATTGGAGAGATCAGACAAATGGACATGGAATAGTTAACCAGTGCCTGGTACGGTTTCTGGCAACTGAAGGGACTCATTAATGTGCGAAGTGAATCAACAACACCGAGAATTTGTATAACGCTAAATGCAAAAGATGTGGTACAGATATAGGATTTCAGAGAAAGCAAGACATCAAAGCAGGATGAAATTTTGGCACATCATGGGAAAATTGTACTCGTGGTGGTGCAGATTTTGATGAGAAAAAAATGAGAAGCATATTTCAGGTTAGGGTCATGATAAATAAGCCAGAAGAGATGGGCATTAGTGGAGTGTGTGTTCACAGCAAGAAGGAGCCCGTTATGACTGGAGAAGGTAGGACAGGGTCAAATGGTGGAGGGCCTCATATGAATTTTGGGCTTTATTCTGAGGCCATGGAGAGCCCCACGTGGGTTTTTATCAGCAGGGCTGTATTTTTGAAGTCTACATTTGCATAGCATGCAGATGAGACTGAAAACAGCAAACACTTGCAGGCAGAGAGAACTGAATGTAGCAATATAAGGAACTGGGTAATGACAACTTGAAGTACTATGTTGCAGCACGGTTGGCAAGAAAGAAACCAACCATTGGAAGGTAGAAAACAATGAGGCTCACAGATTATGAAGAGGAAATAAAATTTGACTCTTGGATTTATAAATCAGAGAGATTCACAAGAATACAGCCCCAGAGACAGAGGAGAAAACTAGAAAGCAGAAACATTGTAAAGAAGATTTTGTTTTGGATTCAAGTTTGAGATTATCATGGCAGAGTCAGGACAATACAGGTTTTTAAAGGAAAAGCTCAGGTTCGAGATAGAGGTTTGAAAACAATTGGATTCTCTTCTGTCAACTCAGCAGCCTTCTGGTTCCTCGTTGTCCTGTGTTTCATAGGAAAAAAGTCTGGAACTCATTCCTCAGCATTTCCTTCTTACGTGGTTTCAGGGCAGATCATTCCATTAAGAGCCACTTTGCTGAAGGTCAGAGGCTCAGTTCTCACTTCCCCCTGTGGCAGCTATAGTCTGGCTTCTCATTGGCGGCCTCACACCTGGGAGCAGTCACTTCCCGATTCCTGGCCACCTCCTGGACTTACTTTTGCTTCCTACAGCTCTAGAGTTGTGTATGCTTGTCATTCCCTGTATTTCCATTTTTCCTAGTGAATCCTGACACAAAGCATATTTTGTGTAAAGAGATTATGGGTTATGACTAGATGGAGCTTTAGTTGTGTGTGTGTTGAAGAAACAGAACCAGTAAAAAGACACAGAGAAAAAACGGTCAGAAAATTAAGAGAAAAATGAGCACCTCATATAAGAGAAGTCACTTAAGGGAAAATGGAGGCATGATTTTTTTATCAGGTAAAGGGACAAAACAGAGACACTTAGAAAAGGTATAATGTTTGTCAAGGTGAGGGATGATGTGCAGAAATTCAGTTTCAGTGGAATATTATTCCCACGCATTTCATTCCGGGGTCAGTTAGAATTGTGCCGCTAAAATAGTGGGCCAACACAAAGTTTGGTGGGACGGTGAGATGATCAAGATCCCTGAAACTTTTATTTATTTATTTATTTATTCAAGATTTTATTTATTTGACAGAGAGGGACACAGCGAGAGAGGGAACACAAGCAGGGGGAGTGGGAGAGGGAGAAGCAGGCCTCCCAAGGAGCAGGAGCCCGATGCGGTGCTCGATCCCAAGACCCTGGGATCACGACCTCAGCTGAAGGCAGATGCTTAACGACTGAGCCACCCAGGTGCCCCAAAAATCTTTTTAAAAAAATAAACAAATGAAGGAATACTGGATCAAGTGCTTTACTATTCTATCTAATTTTGTCAAGAAAAAATGAAGACTAGTTGCTGGGGAGCTGACTAGAAGTGGCAATGCAGGGAGTCCGCGACCTCACAGCTAATGATCTGAGCAAGCTTCTGTGGGCTCCACTCTTCTGGGTACTCTGGTGTCTACTTTGGCTCTGTTGCTTTTCCAGTTTCTACTTGAAGTTTGTTTTTTCTCCCCAACGATGATGCTTAATTAGAAAACAATGGCTATAAATGGGACCTAAAAGCTTCCTTGGAAAAAACTATAAAATGAAAAACAGGAAGAGTAGTTGGTATCCTCATCTTCAGGGGAGGAAACAGAGATGTGGAGAGGAGGTTAGCGGGAACTCTGTAGGGCTGCTAGCTGGTGGGTCCCTATGTAACCTCAGACTGTAAGACTCTGCTCTTTCCACTGTCGGAGGCCACCTTCCCCAGGGGCTACGTTTTGCGTGTGGCTTTTTTCCCCCTTAACTTGATTTTTGCGGTGTGTATGTGGATTTTTTGTTTTGTTTGTTTGAGAGAGAGGGAGAGAGCCAGCATGGCAGGCAGAGGGACGGAGGAAGACGGAGAAGCAGATTCACTGCTGAGCCGGAGACGAGCGGGCGTGGGGCTCGATCCAGGGATCACGGCCTGAGCTGAGGGCGGATGCTTGGCCGACTGAGCCACCCAGGCACCCCCCCACCCCTTTTTCCCCTTAACGTTAAAAAATTGTGTTATCAAACAAAGAAGAATGGTCATCTTGATCCTGTCCACCATTTTTTGTTTGTTTTGTTTTGACCAGCTTCATTACTCTTTGGAGAAACTTTGGATTATGGGTAATATTGGACTTAGTCAAGCGGTAAGTATGAAGTTTGTTCAAACCTACAGCTTATAAATTAATACTATAAGAAAGAGAAGGCTCACAATGATAACTTAATGGCTTAAAAATCCACCCAGTATCTCCTTGTCTTACTGTATTTTAAAACGTTTCCTTTGTTCTGTTGTACTGTTTTAAAGAATTAAAAAATATATTAATAATCATAAAAAATAATAGAAATATCTGAAACAAGCAAGTCAAAATATTAACATTTGTTGCATCTTAGTGGTGAGAATGTAGTGTGTGTTTATTTTCCCCACTTTTCAGTGTTTTCAAAATATTTCATATTAAAAATATTTTAACATCTCAAACAATTGAGATGAAGCCAACAGTTGTGAGCAAGAATGTTTGTAGTACAGATCACATTGCAAAACATTTGCTAAAGTTCAGAAAAGTGATTCTTAAAATAAAGGCCCTTAAAAATAATTGACTACAAACAAATTAACTTCTAAGAAGACAAAGGCAAAAATAGATGAAATTTATATATATATATATTTTAAAGATTTTATTTATTTATTTGACAGAGAGAGAGAGACAGCCAGAGAGGGAACACAAGTAGGGGGGGTGGGAGAGGGAGAAGCAGGCTTCCCGCTGAGCAGGGAGTCCGATGAAATTTATATTCTAACTTGAAATTTTTTACAAAGAGATGCCAATTCTGCATGTTTCTTTGACTAGTTATATAGATCAATCTTATCATCATGATGGTTTTATTCAGTCACTCCTGGAGACCAACAGTTTCCCCTACAAATGCTGTTCTCCTTTATATTAAATGTTAGGAAAGGAGAAAGCTAAAAAAAAAAGAAAAAAAGAAAAAAATTAAGTCTGATGCTATAGTTCTCTTAATCCCAAACTAAGAGCACAAATATTTTGTTTATATACATTTCATCTGTATGTAAGGATTTTTCAAAGTATGGGTTTTATTTATAAATGAACTCTAATATGGTTATCTGCTTATAGTTGACTGCCATGATTAGTATGATTCTTTTTAATGATTTCGACTCAGAGAAATGAGAGTAGAACCTGATGCTAAAAAACGCTAGCTAACTTGACTTGGAATCTACAGCTATGCCCTGAGATTTTCTGTATCTTTAATCCAGATAAAATAGCTCACACCAAGAATTATCAAAGAGGAGAAGGAACAAGTTCCTAATAATCACTTGTAAAAGTAAAACAGAAGAATAGCTGAATCAGTTGTTTAGGGCTATATGGGAACACAGGTAGAAATGTGTGCTTTGGAGTAAAATGTGCTGAGCTCATACAATATATGAACAATTTGAAAGAGGAACATTCAAGGTCACATGTATAAATGTATTCTATCCTCAAACAAACCAGTGACCTTTAACCAGCTATTCCCATCAATATACCAATAGCAGAGGGAGTAGACAGGATGGCCTGTGTGACCAACCTAAAACCTTGTCATTAAAAGGGCTTTTCACCTGTGTTATTTTATTTAACCCTTTCATCCATCTGTGAAGTGGGCAGAACTTCATTTTAGAGATGCAGACATTGAGGCTCAAAAGGCTGGATACCCCTGGGTGACTCAGTCAGTTAAGTGTCTGCCTTCCCCTCGGGTCATGATCCCCGGGTCCTGGGATCAAGCCCCACATGGGGGGTTCCTGCTCAGCGGGGAGTCTGCTTCTCCCTCTGCCCCTCCCCCTGCTCGTGCACGCATTCTTTCTCTCTCTGTGTCTCTCACAACTAAAGGGAGAGGTGCAGGGAGAGCCTGAGTTTCTGTGCTTTCCTTTATATCTCACTGACTCTTCATTCTCCTTACTCTCTGTATGTTCTCTTGGTCTTGACCTACCAATTTCAGGAAGATTGAAGAGACTTTATTTATTTATTTATTTTTTTAAAGATTTTATTTATTTATTTGACAGAGAGAGACACAGCGAGAGAGGGAACACAAGCAGGGGGAGTGGGAGAGGCAGAAGCAGGCTTCCCGCCGACCAGGGAGCCCGATGCGGGGCTCGATCCCAGGACCCTGGGATCATGACCTGAGCCGAAGGCAGACGCTTAACGACTGAGCCACCCAGGCGCCCCGATTGAAGAGACTTTAAAGTAATTCTTTTCAGGAATACTTTACAAAACCTGTAATGTGTTGAAACTAACCTCTAGAGATTGTGTTTCATTACCAGGAATACTAATGGAGTTAGGCAGTTCTTTGACCAAAGTGGTTGAATATGGAAGATGTTCACCAAATAAGGGTCCATGCCACGAGGTCTCACTTCTTTGTGGAGAAAAGATATCAGTTCCGTCTCTCTCAAACACATTAAACATGTTTGATTTTTTTTTCCCCTTAGGAGTAAAGTAACGAAATATTAGAGGGGAAACTTATTAGACATAGTTACATAGCATTTGTTGTCTCCAATATGCTGACGAATTAGTTATCTATTGCTTCTTCACATGTTACCCCAAAACTTGGTGGCTTAGAACAACAGACGATTTTTCTCTCACTGAAAAAAAGAGCTGCTTGGTGGGGTGGTGCTGGCTCAGGGTCTCTTGTGAAGACATGGGATGAGGTTGCAGTCATCTGGAGGTTTGCCTGGTTCACTCACATGGATCTACTTGGTTCACTCACACGTCTGGCAAGTTGACACCAGCTGTTGATTGCGGCTTTCGGTCACCTCACGACATAGTAGCCAGCTTGCCTCAGCACTGGTGGTCCAAGAGAAAGTGAGAAAAAGCCAGAGACAGCACCAAAGAGAAAAGCTGCAGTTTTTTATAATCCAATCTTGAAGAGATAGCCCGTCACGATCGCAAGATTCAATTAATTAGAAGTGATTCATTAACTGCAGCTCATACACAAGGGGAGGGAATGTCAGCCCCACTTTTTGGAGGAAAGAATATGAAAGAATTCATGGACATATCTTCAAAATCACCACAATGCCTCGCCCCAATTCTTAGCTCTTGCAGGAGAAAGCACGTAAAATAGATTTATTTCTTTTCAGCTGGTTCATATGCTAGTAAAACTGATAAAAATGCTCTTGCTATTTCTCATCATTCAGTGATAGTTTCTTTTATTTTCTTCGCTGCCCCTCCTCCTCGGTTTGCCTGAAAATGCTGGAGTGTCCCAGCTGTTCACAGCTTCCTCTTTATGTACACGCTCACCTACCAACATCCTCTAGTGTCATGCTTTGCACACCATCTTTATTCTCGCAGTTCTCGTATTTGTCTGCAGCCTTGACCTCTCCTTGCAATTCCAGTTTTGTGTATGCAGCTGCTTTTTGACCTCTCCATGTAGATCGCACGCACAGAGATGTATCATGTACCTTGAGCCCCTGCTTCTCCCCTGGAGCTTTCTTAGTAAATCCGCCCAGTTGTCTAAGCTCTTCCTTGTCTAAGCTCTTCCTCAGCACTGGTGGTCCAAGAGAAAGTGAGAAAAAGCCAGAGACAGCACCCAAGAGGTCCTGTCAACACTTCCTTCATGAGCTTTTCTGAACCTACCAAACTTTCCTCATCCCCGCAGTTACTGCCCTAGTTCAAGCTACTTGTCTTCCCTTCTGGACGGCTCCAATTGCTTCCTAATGGTTGTTTTGTTTTGTTTTGTTCTCTTTCTTCTCTGGTCCTTGTAACTATTCTCCACAGTACGGCCACGGTGGCACTTTGAAAAAGAAATCAGTTCCTGTTACTCCTCTCTTTAAGACTCTTTGTGGCTTTCTATTGCACTTAGAATAATAAACCCAAACTCTTTGTTCTGACTTAGAATTTTGTACATATCCTTGTCCCTGCCCACTAGCCAGCCACACTGATCACACACACACACACACACACACACACACACACACACACACATTCTCTCTCTCTCTCTCTCTCTCATGTATAATACACGATTTGGAGGGGGGGGGGAGCTTAACTGGAATTTAAACCTTATTTCAATTGTAACTAAAAAGTTAGAACACACGGTTTGAGTAATCATGGGAAACGATTGAACAGAAGACCCAAAGTCAGGAGTATCACTATAAAAGTGAAGGAGATTTTTCTATCTGTGCATGTTGTATCAAAAAAGTCCCCCCAAACCAAACCAAACCAAACCAAACACCATGAGGAGGATTGGGATCAATAAGCTGGGCACACCACTAAGTAGGAAACTCTAATTTAGTGAATGATAGGCTGATAAATAAAGATGGTAATATAAGTGCTATTAATAAAGGTATATTCCATGTAAAAAAATACACAGTAGCTGGGTCTATTAACACATGCTGGGTGCACATGTGTCTCTGCGTTTTGAGTGTGTGTGTATGTGCACGCTGTGTGAGCGTGTAAAATGTACACGTATGTCAATGTGTTAGTGTGTACCTGAGTATATGCATGTGTGTGTCTGGGGGTGTGGCCTTGGTTGTGTATCTTGGTATGTCTCTGTGTGAGCAGGGCCATCCTGATTGATAAGCAGATTGGGCAAAACAGCGTCCTTGAGAATACTCAGGGGCCACAGATATGTTCTCTCTCAATGAGAATATTTCTCTTAGAGATTCATTAAATTTAAGTGGTCTCTTTTCAATTGCAAATATCCGGGGAGTTGCATCCATCATCTGTATCTTCCTGTGAGTTATTGCAATTAGACTGTGCTCCTCCTAGCACAGCCGGACAACAATCAGAGATAAGAATGAGCGCAAGGGGCCCAGAGAAGGAAACCCAGGGGACCGTGCTTTGTACATGGTGCTGAGTACTCCTGTATTTAACTGCTTTGATACAGCGCTGTAACTGCTTACTTAAAGACCAAAGCCTGGGGCGCCTGGGTGGCTCAGTCGTTAAGCGTCTGCCTTCGGCTCAGGTCATGATCCCGGGGTCCTGGGATTGAGCTCCACATCAAGCCCTGCATCGGGCTCCCTGCTCAGCGGGGAGCCTGCTTCTCCCTCTCCGACTCCCCCTGCTTGTGTTCCCTCTCTTGCTGTGTCTCTGTCAAATAAATAAAATCTTTAAAAAAAAATACCAAAGCCAGAGGTCCCTGGGTGTTAAGCTTTCAGGCTTTGGAGTCAATACCTAGGGTTCAATTCCAATTTTACAATTTATTTGCTGGGCAACCCTATGTATGTTATGTAACATTTCTGTGCCTCCGCTTCTTTATAAACTAGAGAAGCTGAGTATACATTTTATAGGGTCTGATGATAAATGAAGTAATACATTTAAAGCACTTAAAAACTGTGTCTGGCATATAGTCAGCATTTAATAAATATTTACTAATGCTTTGTCGTTTTGTTATTATCTTCCCCCTCGTCTTGGACGAGTCATGGACATGTTCAAGCAGAACTCCTGATCATCTTGGCAAATGACACTTACTCCACTCCCCGACTCGAATCAGAAATTGACAGCTTTCCTAGAATTTCCTCATGCTGCTCTCAGTCATAACAAGTCTCCTAGACTTTAACTCTAAAATGTTCCCTAAGTTGTCCAGCCCTCTCAAGTGCCTACCTCAGCCATACCTTGTCACTCACTTGAGTTACTGAAAAGGTTTCCTAATTGGTCTCCCAACTTTCTTTCGTGCCTTTATTCCAACTTATTCTTCGGCATGAAGCAACTACAATGATCTTTAAAAAGCATACATTGGATCATGTCACTCCCCTGCTCAAAATTCTTCACGGTTTCCTGTTGGGCTGAGGACGAAGTGGAGGGAAGGGTCTGTGAGTTCCTACCCATCGTGCCCTGTGCCTCTGGCCTCTGCGGCCACCCCACCAGCCACTCCCCAGGGCCCGAGCGCCTGGGCCTCCTCACAGGTTTTCAGATGTTACAAGAGCTTTTCTATCTTGTGGTTTGCAGTTTTTCTTCTAGGAATGTGTGTCTCCCCCTTTTAGCTAATTCCCACTTCTCCATTGGGCCCCCATAAATGTCACTTCCTTACAGAGAACTTTTCAGAACATTGAATCTTAACTGAGGACCTCTCTGTGATCCCTTCTGTAGTACCCTGTTATGTCCTGTTGTGGCACTTACCACAGGGACACATTCTCGGTGTGTTTATTTGCCGCATGGTTGTCTTCTCAACTAGATGCAAACACTGTCCTGGCAGGGGTCATATTTGTCACTTCCGTGATGAAAACACAAGAAGAGAAATGGAAGCAAGGCACGAGATGTTCCTGAACTTCTTGCCTTGACGTGATGAATCCAGAGTTGTGTGCTGTACTCAGATTTAGTACTATTTAATATTACTGTTGACAAAATGGGAGACTGTTAGAGGCGGAAATGCATGGGCTTTGCCGTCAAACCTGGGTCTGAATTCCATCTTAATCATTTACCAGTCCCGTGGCCTTGGGTGAGTTGTTTAACTTCCTTTGACCTAAGATTCCTCATTTGGCAAATGGTTATCCTCATACCAGCTCCAAAGTTGTTACAGAGAAATTGAAAGGAAGTGAATGGCTTGGCTCATGTTGATTGCTTAATGAATAAATGTTAGCTGTCATTTTCACTGAAAGACCCCTGTTTTGGCACTTAACTATGAAAAGAAAGAAATAGAAATGAAGAGTGATAAACTGTTGATTCCTTTAAAATATCCAGAAAAATTTGGCCCCAAATCAGATAGAGGCCTGAAATAACAGGAATAGAAGGGAAAAATTGAAACCCATGAATTTCACTGAAATCAGACAGATTGGTTCTTCACACAACCAGGGCAAAGTACATGTGCTTCCCAGGCGTGGAGCGCTCCTTGAGGGCTGGCTCTTCCTTCTGTAGGTCTCACACGTCTTTTCCTAGAGGCCTTTCCTTGAACACCATATTAAGCATTCCCTCTGCTCACCGACCCCCACACCGTGTCTTTGCTGAGCTGAGCACCCTATATATTTTTTCCTAGAATACATCTCACTATGAACTTAAGTTGCTTAATTATATCCCTTCCTGTTTTGGGCCCAAGTCAACAAGTAGACTATGCATCCTGAAGGGTAGCAGAACCCACCACCCCAAAATCTGACTGTAGGAGTTCAGGACTCGCTACCTCTAGCATTTGCCGCTTTGCTATATTGATGACCTTGAGATGCAGGCTTTCGAACAATAGCAAAGGTGCGGAGAGCCTTTCTCTGAATCCCCCTGATCTGCCTACCACATCCAGACAAACTTTGTCACAAATGATCATACCTTCTATTTATTCTTCCTTCCTCAATATCATTTACTATCCGCTAAGAGGCCTACATTATACTCTTCCTCTTTCCCTACTGAGGTGGTGTCTAATCCCAAATTCTAGGCCACCTCAGATGGTTATTCACTTTCTTTGTGTCTCTCCCATGTGTCTATGAGGCATCCATGTGAATGAACATGTCTGTTTTTCTCTTCTTAATCTGTGCTCTGTTACAGGGGGTCTCAGCCAAGAACTCAGAAGGGTAGAGGGAAAATGATCTTTCCTCCCCTACACCAACAAGGTTATCTGTTTATCACAGCACCCAGCACAGTGCCTGGAACATATAAAGTGCTCACAAAAAAATGAATGAGTAGAATGGCAACCTCCGCAGCCCCAGCTTCATGGTGCCCCCCTTGCAGTACTGTTTTTGTCATAGCTGAGGTTTAATGCAAGATCATTTCTTTAAAAAAAATCTCTTGTTAATAGATCTCTTGACATTTGTTTAATTTTAAGCTGCAGGCGTTTTATACTGCCCATTCAGGGAGCTTAAGAGAACTTTCTGGAGTTGCAACTCAAACTGTTTAATATTCAGGATACATTAACAGGCCCCTTGAATGAGAGGCCTTGCTTCCTTCCCCTTGCCGTGTCCCCAGTGTGACATGCAATAATTACCATGGACTGGAGAACACGGGCATGTGCATACTTGGTGATCCTTACAAATTATGGAACCCAAAGAAAGTGGTTTAGCTTCTTAAAAAGTAGGGAGGAAAAGAGGATAGAAGCTCATGGATGCATTTTGAAAACAGGAATTTCAAGTTCTTGGTGTCCTTTTACACTTCATGGCAATAAAATATGATAGTTTTTCACAATTCCACTATCAGATATAATTACCTTCAAATTTAAAACAAATTTAGCTAAGAAATTGATTAAATTTTAAAGAAACCTGTCTGTTGCTTTACTTAAAAGTAACCTAAAAGACACAGATCCTCAATACATTTGCAAGTTTCACGTCTGCTCTCAAGCTCACCACTATCTTATTTCCTCCTTGTACTCACTAATGCAGGTTTGGGCATTCACATTTAAGCTTTTAACAAAAGACAATGCTGTTTGGTAATCCTGAGAATGCTATTTTTGATCCATCTTTTCAGGAAGATTCATTTAAAAGCCTACGCATAGCTACGTTATAATTTTCTAAAATCAACAAAGAAAAAAAATGCACCAGAAGATACAATGATTACTGGGAAGAAAATACCCTTTCAAAAATGTCCTTAAAGTTCTATTTCATCAGATCATGAAATAAGTAGAACTCCACATTCTGCCTGTTTTGGTGTGTGTGTGTGTGTGTGTGTGTGTGTGTGTGTGTACCCCTCCCTCTAACATTTCTCTCCTGAGTTTTATTGGAGACATAAAAGAGATTTCATAATAGAACCACTACATAAATTATGTAGTAATCTATGATTAAAAATAGAAATGTACATACAAGACATTTCTTAAGAACTTATTTTTTATAGTAGTATTTTATATTACCTTACATGTTTCTATTATGAAAAATGCATTGGGGGCACCAGGGTAGCTCAGTGGTTAGGCATCTGCCTTCAGCTCAGGTCATGACCCCAGGGTCCTGGGACTGAAACCCGCATCAGACTCCCTGCTCAGCGAGAGGCCTGCTTCTCCCTCTCCCCTCCCCCCTGCTTGTGTTCCCTCTTTTGCTGTCTCTCTCTGTCCAATAAATAAATAAAATCTTAAAAAAAAAAAGAAAGAAAAATGCATTGGATGCTTGCATTCACTCATTTGTTTGGCTTTCTCTTATATTGTAAAAGCCATTTGTTGAGGCTATGCTCCTCTAATATATTTTGAACATCAAATATATGCTCCTCTGTTATGAGAAAATGAAACGCAACTATTTAAAAATAAACAATAGTAAATTTAAAGTTCATTTGTATTTAAATTTTGACTAGAGTCAGGAATTATTATAGAAATATATCTAATTAGAATCAGAGATACTCAGACACACAAACTGAGGCATTTATACCCTCACTTTTTGACTGATGGTCTTAACCGAATTTGAGTTTATTGTAATTATTTTAGCATTCAGTCTAAATGTATGTTGAGATACTTGTTATAATTTGAGGCTCTTGGTGATGGGGGAAATGACTTGAATTAATTTCAGATAATCCTACAAAATTCATAATCTATGTCTAATAGTAAATAAATGCAGAATAATCAAACTACCTTCTCAGAATCGTGGCCAGGGAACTGAATACTAGGTAAGATAGACAAAGAAGCAGACATGGTGTTAAATTTATCTGGTCTTTCAAACTCTGCATCTTCCAAACAGTATGTGGTTTCAGGTTCTTCTAGTCACAGATGGCTCCATTTCTTTTAGTCTCTCATTAGTGGGCCCACCCCTATTTGGATGAATAAAGCATTTCATTTTAGATACTAGTGGAGACATCTGATATTATATATATATATATGTTTCCTTTTCCAAAATATAGTGTGTGGTTTTTGTTTTTTTTTTTTACATTAAGGTTTACCTGTTGTATATTCCTACTTTGGGGAAAAAAAAAACAAACAGAAATGAGAATCTTTACCCTTCATTATCACTATCAGTAGGATTTGACAATGATAAACCATATGTAATACTAAATTTTCTATACATTTCTTTTTAATCATAGTTTCAACTTAAGTTTTCATGGAAAAGAAGTTTTGCACACACTGTTAATACTTATGATGACTAACACATTTACCTACTGAGAAGTAGGAAAGGAAAGATTGAGATGGAAAGTAAAGAAATATTATTAATAGCCCAATGTTATTTTGGTACATAAAACAAGCAAACGATGAAGCCCAGAGAAGAAGTTTTATGACAAGTAGTTATATCCCAAGTACCATTTTAAAAGGTACATTAAATTTTCTACAGTTCCATATAAATCAAATGTCTGTGTTTACACCTTTATTGAAGCTCTCTATTTTATGAGAAGCAAATAAAAAAATATCAAGGACCTACAGAAAAATTTTAGAATTCTTTGTAAGAATGTAAAACTCCAAGGATATTTTAAATTGTATCGTATTAATTTGGGATACTGAATTATGTGGTTATTTTGCCTATCCAAATCTCTCTGCACCTTATTTTGCATGTGGTATTGAATGTCAATAGGCACTTCACGGTCATCCTCTGGAATTTTTGCCTGCCAGAATCTGAAGAAGATACAAAAGATAATGAAGGATGGGAATTGTGGTTATTGACCTTAATTCCAAAATATTCCTGTTCCATTATTATAAGGCCTCTAGGACATAGACTACGGGCCAATGAGATGCTACAGTTAGCATTCTTGATCAACAACCTTGAAAATTTTGGCAGACCTTGTTCAAAAAGGGGAGCAAGTGCGAGATAATAGATGCTCTTTCTTTTTAAGATTTATTGATTTATTTATTTTAGAGAGAGAGAGCGAGCACAAGTGAGATGGACAGAGGGAGAGGGAGAGTGAATCTCAAGCCAACTCCGTGCTGAGCCCAGAGCCTAACGTGCGGCTTGATCCCATGATCCTGAGATCATGACCTGAGCTGAAACCAAGAGTCAGATGCTTAACTGACTATACCACCCAAGTGCCCTGATAATGGATGTTTTCTCTGTTACTGGGAAATTATCTCAGTGTGCATGCCATGCTATGGAAATGTTGGAAAAATCTTTGTCAATTAGGACACTAATGTATTTCCCAGCTAGGTTCCATTTTTATTTTAATTCACCAATAGTCAATCACGAATAGTTATTAGTAGCACACTTTTCAAGAAAGAGAAATTTAGAACAAAGAAAATGGGAAGAAAAATTGATTGTCTTTGGTAATGACATTGTAACCAATACAGCATGGATTTAACCAGGCTTCTTCTTCCTGCCCCCATTTTCTTTAAGTTTTGTTTTACACCAAAAAAAAAAAAGAAAGAAAGAAAGAAAGAAAGAAAGAGCATGTGTATTTCTATAAAATAGAACTCTATCACAGAAATACATGATTTAATTTAAAAATGTATAGCATATGAATTAGAATATCCAGAGCTGTCATTTTTTAGTGTTAAAGTTTTCTCAACAGAAAGGTGGCTCATGCAATCACCTAATGGATTGATACCCATGAAGTGATGAGCACAGTGCTGGTATATATTTAGAACACAATAAAAGTTAGCAGTCATTATTACCATTGTTATCTTTTCATGATGGTTATAATCATTATTGTTTAGTGTTCACTGCAAACCTACAGAAGAAAGGAACTGTGTATTGGAAAGGACACATTTTGGTTTTACTTCTGTGGTTTGTACATTGGTACCTTACTGGGTGGGCTGGGAATAAACATAATGCTCATGAAGTCCAGATTAAGTCCTATGTAAACTTGTGATGTGCATGACATTTTTACTTTTGAAAATTTTATATCCAGTGGTGCCTGGGTGGCTCAGTCGGTTGAGCGTTGGACTCTTGATATCTGCTCAGGTTGTGATCTTGGGGTCCTGGGATCAACCCCACTTCCGGCTCCCTGCTGAGTGTGGAGCCTGCTTGAGATTCTTTCCCTCTCCCTCTGCCCCTCCCCCGCTCATGCTCTCTATTTAAAAAACAAAAGAAAAGAAAATTTTGTATCCAGTGCCTCTGGTTGGAAAATTTAAGATTCATCTACCCAAGTTCGAGGGTAGATATTTGGCTCTTTCAAATCTCTTTCCCATTTCTCAGCACCACTTCTTTATTCTGTTCTTTTAGGGTTTTGTTCTCTGTTGTGCAGGGAGCCCAGGAGACCTCTGAGCAATTTGTTGATGCTTGAATATTAAAAATTGATCATAGATTAAGATAAAAATACCTTTTGGTGTTACAATTTGTAGCTCTAACAAAACTCTAACTTGATCAAAGCCAAGAAGGCTGAACTTAGAATCAAAGCCCAAGGATGCCTCTCTGCCAACTTGTAGCCCTTGTCAACACCCCCATCTTTGTTCTGGGGTTCCTCCAAATTTCTCTCCACATCTTTGGTACCCATCCTTCAATACCCTTCTTCAGCCAGCCCCATCCCTTGGAACTGACACAGACCACATGGGCCCACCTTTATGTGAGTGCTGCTGATGATAAACTTACCTTTCTCTCTAGACTTACTGGTCTGTTGTCAGAGTATCTCTCAGATATTTCAGTGGGATTAATCAGATGAATAAATTTTGAAGTGGAGCATTAGGATTCACAGCAGTTTATGTGGTACTCTTCCTGCAAAACTCCTTTAATAGCTTTCTTTACGTCCCCTGAAACTATGGTAGGAAGGACAGAGGGGAAACTTGGGGAAGTCTAGTTTTTTACCACGCTCAAATTGTAAATGTCAAGTTCTGCCTCCTTTCCTGTTTTATTTTGCCATGTCTTGTTTTCTAATCTTTCTCCAAGCAGGTAGGTAGGGAATCCATGTGCCCTTTCCCTGCACCCCCATAGAGGGAGGACCATGGCCTACAGAAAGAGGATTTTAATCATATGATGACAGGGTTTTAGAAAGTACTTTGAAGAATATTACCTTGATGTAGCCTCTGTTCAAAACACGTTTTCAGGAGATTGAAGTAGAAAAAAATGACTGTTAATATGGCAGAGAGAAAAATACTTGTAGTGTAGGATTAAGAATAGCAGTGTAAAGCAGAGAGTATGTCAAGCTATTTTCCAGTATGTAATTCCTCGAGGAGGATTTGGTTTGGATTTTTAATCTCCATTTCTCCAACACCCATCACAATGTCTGGCTCATGTGAGGCACTCAAGAATTTGAATTATATGTAAAATGGACAGTAGTTACCTAGTGCATTTCCATATAAAAAAGAGGGGGAAATGATTAGGTAAAGGGAGAGAATAATCTAGTAAAGAAATGATTAGTGTTTGAAGAGAAAGGAGGGAAAAGGTAAAGTGGACAGTAAAGAACAAAGAATTAGAAAGTGTGGATGTAGTATTATTCCCACTAAAAGCTTTCTGCAATAAATATATTTTATAATTGTCTTAAGCAAATGTGCTGTTCAAAAGTAATAATTCCTTAAAAGTAAAATTTCTTTTGAGAATGTTTTACTACCCTAAACACAACCAGCTGATGTAGGTCCAACTTAAGCTCTTATTTTTTTTTTTTTTCAAAAAATACAATGTGCTTACGCAATTGTGTTGAAAATTCTGATGAAATTTACACAGTGCAGAGCAATAACCATTTTTGTACCTGCGAGTTAATAAAACAAACACATAATAACACTCCAGGGAAGAGGAGATACCTTTCTTATGAAACTCTGAGGAGTCATGTATTTGATATCAAGAACCCTTCTTATTCTTTTGAGTAATGGTGCTGGCAGACATTGATATAACTCCCTGGAGCCTATTTCCAAGCCAACACTGTAACTCAGTTGAAGGAATGGGGAGGTGTGTTAAACCTTTTTAACGCAGGATTGGCATCTCAATAAATCAAGGACTATAAAAGAAAAGAATTAACAAGGAAAAAAAGGAGACTATCCCACCAAGAGGATCACTACTTACCACAATTTAAAATCACTCTCTGTACTACATTATTTACTTCGTGTTTTTCCCTCTTCTAATAATCTCTTAACTTTTCCGTGCTTTTTGTTTCCTACTAAAGAGAAACCATCAGAGGAGCATGTTTTTAAAAAATGAATAAAACCTGGCACCTGCATGGCTCAGTCAGTTAAGCATCTGCCTTCGGCTCAGGTCATGATCCCAGGGTCCTGGGATCAAGTCCCGCATCGGGCTCTGTGCTCAGCGGGGAGTCTGCTTCTCCCTCTGTCCCTCCGTCCCACTTGTGCTGGCTGTCTCTCTCTCTCTCCCCCAAAAATAAATAAATAAAATCTTTAAAAAATGAATAAAAATCTATGCGTATATATCTGAATAAATATATATAAATATACATATAATACACATATACACAGCTAGACAAATAAATCACTTTGTCTGCTTCCCTAAATAGAAAAGAATCTTTGACTAAGAACCTGATTGAGTTCTGACCAAAGTTATTACCTCAGAGCTTCAACTTTGCTTAACTCAAGTAGCAGTAGTCAAGAAGTATATAAGGTTTACACAACAGCCTTCTCTCTGGTCCACACTGTCCAAAAGGCATGTAGCTTATAGGGTGTAGGCTAATAAACTGGGTCACACTCTGCAGAGAGCACTCTATCTAAAAGTATCACACATACAAAAAGAGCTGATTGTAACCATACTACCTCTTTTGGGTACTGATCAACAAAACCTTGTAATATACTTAAATTAATTAGTAGCTACGGAGTTGTAGTTGCCAAGAGATTTCCAAAAAGGATCATCTAAAGCAATGGCACTCTTATATCTTTAAATGATATTAACTGTTTTTCAAAAATGTCTCTCCTAAATTCCCACTGTCGGCAGAAATCTACTATCTAGATTAGTCTATTATTAAGACTATTTAGACTAGACTTAAGTGTTACAATCAATGGGTTCTGTGTTTGTACATGTTAGAAGGTTCTCCCAAATATGGGTATGACACATCTTAGATTTTGGAAAGGAAGGAAGTCTAAGAAAAAAGAGCAACAGCTAACCATGTTGTCCTGTTCAAGCATGCACATGTTTTATTTAAGTATTCTCCAAAGGTCTATTTTTTTCCAGCATAATGCAGATATTATGCTATCCTTTGAAATAAGATATATGAATTTCAAACAAAATTGTCAAAAACAATGACCTTGGTTACTCCATATGGTACACAGAAATAATTACATTTCACTTACAATACAGATGCACTTAACACACAGTCATCAATAGTCATTCACCACCAACACAGTATATTTTTAAATCACCTAAAACACCAAAAAGTTTTTTTTTTCTTTTCCAAAAATCTAAAGGAATTAATAGTTTGGGATAAATGATAAGTTGAAAAGGAGACAGAATTGTCAACTGAAATAATCTAACTGCATTTTTTAAAATGTAGTATTAAGAACATGA
The DNA here is from genome assembly GCF_002201575.2 of Neomonachus schauinslandi. Taxonomy (NCBI): domain Eukaryota; kingdom Metazoa; phylum Chordata; class Mammalia; order Carnivora; family Phocidae; genus Neomonachus; species Neomonachus schauinslandi. The sequence goes on along the minus strand of NC_058414.1, from coordinate 76,296,109 downwards.
AAATAGAACTTTTCATTGGGAATCAAAAGACCTAAGTATTCCTGATTGTGGTTTCCTTAGTCTACTTTTTAAAAAGTTTTTTCAACAAATGCCATCAAAGACGTTTCACTATATTTGCTCTAGAAGCATAAAGTGACATGAGGCAGGTGTTAATATAATTGTTAATATTCACGCTCCAGGAAGATTAGTAACTTTTTAAAATACATACTAGGAGTAAAGCCAGTTCTTCCCGAGAGATAGTGGAGTGTATCTTACTTTTATTCAGCAAATGTTTATTAAGATCTACCATGTGCACAGCACTGTTCTAGAAGCTATTCTAGAAATGGGAAGCAAGAATTTCTGGCTTTACTTGAAAATGGTTGGATTAATTCCTTTTTATGATAAATTATGATAAGCATTTTAAAATCTCTATAGTAGAGGGATAATTATTAATTCTTTCCATGTACGGAAGCTAAACGTTATTTCTTACGGTGGTGGTTTGGAATGAACAAAACTTTTCATTTGACATAAAACTTTTTTACACTGTCACGTGCAGACATGTCTGCTGATATATTTTAAAGGTGAAAAGGTATAAAGACTTTTCACTTAAATGTACACAGAGATCAACTTTGCATCCTCAAACTCCTGTCCTCCTGATTTAGTGGAGAAAATTGCTCCTTGCCGTGTACAGGAGCCTTTCTCCGATGAATTTGTGCGGCCTTCTCCAGTGGCGTAGAGAGCGTGCTTTCATCAAATATTGCTACATAAAGCACTCTAGTTCTTAATCTCTGCATTTCAATTCACATTAGTTATTCTCAAAATGTATTCAAGATCTAAAGTAAAATAAATAATACATCAAGCGATATTCTGGGATCACTGATTTTGTGATATTAATCCCAGCCTACTCTGCCTGAAACACATAGCGATATATCCAGTGTCTGGGCTTTTCCCTAACAGCAAAGAGGTTAGAGATCATTCATAGATGTCAACTCCTTTTTCCTGATTTTTGATAAGGGGATTGATGATAGTAATCTACTTACAAGGTAGTATGTCGGGGAATACAAAAGTAGGAAAGTCATTTGAACTACAAAACGTTAGTCCAGTTGATGACGACAAACCCAATAGAAAGGCGCTGTAGAAGTACAAGAACAGATAATGCACTGTCACGGGGACACAGTGGACCAAAGGATATTACTGAAAAACATTTATGGCACAATAGTTTTGGATTAAAAAGTTATCTAAAACCTGGCCACACCAGAAGTGTTTCTATGAACGTGGCTCTTACTGTATCTATGAAGATCTGGAAAGTACGACAACAAAAAATCCTGATTCCTGATACAACAGGTGTACAATGAATTATTGCAGTTGTACCAGTATCTAGGTGCAAGGTAAAACAATAATTAATACTGAACTATCTGAACACTTTAGATTTACTAATGAGCATCCCCATGAGAAATACCGCAGCTCTAAAAGGAGTTTATTGGCACAGCCCACCATAGAACATGAACAATCAGCTTGTTTTAAGTGCACAGAAATTCCCCCTTTCTACAATTATAGTTTATCATGCCTATTCTGAAGACAACATAAGGACACTGAAATCACTGCTTCAAAGAATTCTAGCATGCATTATGATGGTTTCCTTCAGTCAATACAAATGTGTCGTAGGAGTTTTTTTTTTTTTTTTTAACACGTAATAATCTTCATCATAGCCAATGTTCATGGTTTTAACAGGAAAAATTTTTATCAAAATGTTTTCCATATTTTTTTTGTTTTGCATTCAACTGGAACATTATGTTCAAAGATTTGTTTTATTTATTTTATTAAAAAAGAGTTCAGATCATAAGAAGCATCGATAGGCGGCATTTCATTGTGCTCATTCACAAAGTCAAAGGGTCACAGACTCTTCCTCTGTATAACAGGTCAACTTTGTCTAGAAATGCCATTTGGTGGTTTTATTTCCATCCTCAGGTTTGGAAGCTTTGTTTTTTATTTCACTGCCAACCTTCTTGCTTTGCTGTTTTCATCTGCAAAAGGTTTATTTATTTCTTCTTTCTTCCACATTGGAATTCTTTCCACAGCCAGAGCTCAAATTTTCTTAGACCTGGTTCCAATTGTCTTACAAAGCAGACACTCTGACAATATTGCCTCCTGAGTACTCCGGAGATTCTGGCCTGTCATCTCCTTCAGGGGTGGTCACTGGAGGTGTTGGGATGCTTATTATTGCTGTGGTCACATAAGGTTGTTCACAGTTTAGTTTAACACATTCTTCCATTTTGGCATTTAAACTGGATCGGCTGGTGAGGAAGAAATAGATTTTAAAAAGTAAGTTGTTGACTGAAACAATGTTTTCCCTACAACTGAGGGATGCGTTTTCATGTCTATCAGTAACAAATATCCGAGACCAGTCACCATGATTTTTTAAAAATGAAGTACCAAACCTAATAATATATGTCAAAATGAACATTAGCCAGGTCATTAATGTTAACTAAGTGTCTAAAAGCCAGCTCAATTTGGTTCAATCAGTGTTTCTCAAAGTGTTTTCTACAAAAATGCAAGAAAGGGAATCGGGTCAGTTTTGGAAAGCCTGGGTTGGGCAAAGTAAAATCAGGACCTCTGAGAGGTTTGAGATGCTCATATGGAAGAGATGCACCTCAATGCTCTGTGAATGTGTTTCAGTTTTTGTCACCTCAGAGTCATTTTACTATCTTGTCTCTTGGGGAAAGATGATGCCCTTAAAGCTCTTAAAGCCAATTTTAAGAACCTCTAAAAAGTTAGCCATTATCGATAATTCCAGATTTTCCCAAGTGGTATTCTTGCGTGAGTTTTATACTCCATGTGGATGGAGGTCAAAGGGGAGAGGAACAAGGAGGGTATACACAGGATGCTAATTACTTAAATCTAATTACCTTATTTTCATGGAAATCTTATTTAAGATGTTTTTGTCTTAAAATTTTCTTTCTGAACAATTCTCTGCTTTCTACTTAATTCTGGAATGGATGTAAAACAATGCAGAGGTAGAATATCTTAGAGACAGAAATCTTTCATTGTTCCAAAATTTAATATTCTGGTCCCAGAGACATCTGATTTATGTAAATCAACATAGCCTGAATTCAGAATGTCATCCAGGTTTTTCACAAAGATTGCTGAATGAGTACAAAGGAGTAGCACTGAATTAATGGATTGTTAATATAAAAACATAGCTATTTAATTTGAAGAACAAAGCAAAATTATGTTGGCAGAAATTGATCGTTTTAATGAGTTGTATAGTTTAAATGGATTCTTTTTTATTACACATACATGTTTGTGGTAAAAACAAATAGCAAAGAAAGAGAAGCAAAGGCAAATGCCAACAAAAATTTCACTTCAGTTGTCCATGAATGAACCAGACGCGAACAATTTTAGCATTTCACTTATCTTTTTTTGTATTGGATTGATTTTTGTGTTTGCTGTGGGCCAAAATATCTTTATGATCAAAATTATATATTGATTCGGGCGCCTGGGTGGCTCAGTTGGTTGAGCGACTGCCTTCGGCTCAGGTCATGATCCTGGAGTCCCGGGGTTGAGTCCCGCCTCAGGCTCCCTGCTCGGCAGGGAGTCTGCTTCTCCCTCTGACCCTCCTCCCTCTCATGCTCTCTGTCTCTCATTCTCTGTCTCGCAAATAAATAAAAAATCTAAAAAAAAAAAAAAAATTATATATTGATTGAAGAGATTTGTGTAGGCATGGTTTTGTTTTTCACTCTTACACTGAAGGTGTTGATGTATTGTTAGGCGCTGCTGAGTACTTTTCAATGGTATCAATGTCAATTTAATTTGTCTCCGTTAGTAGTGTTGACTATCTATCACTTCAGGCTCCTTGCATTTACAAAGGGGGCTCCTGAATATAAAGCTGTCTGCTCAAAGAGGAAAAAGTGGTGGAGTGAAAGAGGCAGAAGCACAGTTGTGCATGCCTGACCATCTTGGCTTCTTTCTACACGTCGTGCTATACAACAGCTACTCCTGACTCAAGAGAGTATCATAGCGGCTCCATTTTCCTACCTGTTACGTGGTATTGGTCTTGTCACATTCTAAACCCTAGGATTTAGATGCCACGGTGCTTCTAAGGTGTATTAGTTAAAAATAAATGAATAAATAAAAAGTACTCCCCGCCCCCCCCCGCCCCTCCCCTTGCAGCACCCAAAATTGCCAAATACACCAAGGCAGCAACGTGCGTGCAGGTGCAGATACGCCCTGGGAGGGAGCACAGGTGTGTGTACGCACACACATTCACCTCGGGTACCTGTTAGACAGCGGGGTTCTCTCCACACATCTGATCTGGATCGTACTGAGTTCTTGCACACTGCCCCGGTGGCTTCCGGAAACGTTGGCATTTGGGATGCGGAAGGTTTTTTTGTGTCGTCGTGAACAGCAAGTGCTGGTGACTCCTTGCGAAGAGAGAGAGGGGCTGTGGCTTGAAGGCCGGTTTCCGGTCGCAACTTCCATGCAGCTTTCCTCAAAGACCTGCTCATCCACAAACTCGTGATTCTGTTCCGCAGCGGTGAGAACGCGAGGAGGAGGCACAGAAACGCATTTTAACGTTAAGAAAGGAGATGAATGGCTTTATTTTTAAAAACTCAAACATGCCCGTACACTGAGACGAGCCAACGGGCAGCTAAGACCATTTTCATAAAGCCTGGAATATCGAAGCCACCTCACGCGGGCGTTTGTGCGAAAATAAAATCTCCCTAGCCAGCCCTCGAGATGGACATCTGCAGGCTGATTTAGGATCTCTTCATGGACTAACTTTATCTTGAAACACCACGTGTTAATTGAAACATCATTTCCGGAAAGGAAAAAGAAAACTCTTGAAAATGCATATAAGACAGTGCTGCTCACGGTGAATGTGTCAATTCACATGGACTTTTCTTTTTTAAACAGATTGGAATCATGGAAAAGAGACTATTTTAATAGAATGCCCCAAATTAGATTGTCTGTTATATATTAGCAAATATTTTCATGTGGGATTGAAAACATCTTTTAATTAGAAAATGAGATCCCGAAGATACTTTCTATTTCTTTAGAGGCTCCTCTAAAATTCCCAGTGTATAGACAAGTGACTTATTAGTTAAATAGGTAAAAATACTGCAAAATGTGCCACTTTGTGTTTGATCCAGAAGGGGTTAGCACTGAACTCGGAGGTCTCCCTTATCTTCATGATACATCACCACCTCTGCCTCTATTTAGAGTTCTCCTAGCCAAGAGGCACACAGTGATGGGCATCATTTCATATGCCACATTTTAGAAAAACCACAGTGCAAATTTTGCTTTTGGAATATTTAATAAAGAATCATTTCCTAAAATGCCTATATAAGAATTTCACCTCATAACTATAAGGGAAGACATTTTGGTCTGAACTGCAGGAGAGCGACTTCAATTATTATTTTTTTTCTTTGTGTAGGTGGGAATAATCTTGTAACGGAAGGTTTGCACATGCCAAATTCCACGTAACCATCTCTCAACCTACAATATTAGTGAAACAATGGAAACAATTCACTGGCCAACAGCAAAAATGTATTGTTTTCGTTACTCATTTTGTTATTTCTTTGCTGAGACAAGCATTTTGAAGTAAATGAAATTTAAGATTCCACTGTTTAAAGTCCAGAGAATAATATGACCAGATAAGACAGAGTTTCATTAAGAAATGAATTTCAATATCAAGTCTTATGGAAAAAATATAGCCCACAAAGGATTCACAATCTGTTTTCTTCTTTTACAATGCACATTTCACACACATAATACAAGTATATAATGCATGAGATTCTAATTTATCACATCAGTGACTGGAAGTGAAGAAGTCTTTCCGCTGCTGGTTATTTCTGTAGGTAGTTTAATTTAAACAGTAATAACTGGTGTTAAATAATTTTTTATTTAAGAGGTAAAATAGTAAAAATAGAAGGTAAAATAGTAAAAAATGAAAATAAAAAAGCATGGAGATAAATACACCTGACTGTTAATGTTACCGTTTACCTTTCAAAGAGTTATCCTAAGCTATAGACCTTATCCTGTAAGTTATGGATCGTTAGTTACAAATGCAAATATAATCATGTAACTACCCTGTTTAAAGCCCTCAAATAACTTTCCATTTATTATGAGATAAAGATCAAAATTCTTCACATGCTTTCAAAGGCTAGCCATTATCTAGACTTCCCCTGTCTCCTCCTGGGTCACTCTACTCCCTGTCTTCTGATCACCCTCAAGTTCTTTCAGTTCCTCTGGGGCCAAGTTCCAGCCTTTCTCTGGTGCCCACATCACCTTTTAGCCCCTTCATTTCTTTGCCAAATAGCTCCTAGTCATCCTGCAAGCTCCTCCAGGAAACCTTGTCTGATCCTGTCTCCTCATGGCTCCACCTTCTTTGTGTCACTGCACTGTGGCCCCATTTTTCCTTCTGCGCTCATGACCCTTCGCCAGGAACATGGGTGTTTTGGCCCATCCGTGGAGGCTTGATGGGGGCAGAGACCACACCTGACTTCATGGCGTCTCCAGGGTCTGGCTCACTGTCTACCACATAGTAGGCAAGCAATACAAATTTGTTGAATGACTACATAGGTAAATGAAAAAAATGCACGGGTGATATGTTGGAATTGAGAATACAAGGATGTACCTCTGGGGAGTGAGTGAGCAGAACTGATTCCAATACGGTGAAAGTTTTGTTCTGCTTTGTGGTCAAAGACTGTGGCCACTTTTGACAAGCCAGCTAGGGAATGGGTGCCTTTGCTAAAGTAGAGATCTGATTGAGAGCTTCTAAACAGAGAAATGCAGACTCAAGCCTCAGCTCCAAGGGGCTTGCCAGGGATGAAATGTGTCATTTTTCCTATGGGAACACAGTTTTTTATTACCTATCTTGTTCATTACAACCTGTTAATGAAAGAAAAGCTTATATTCAGTTAGTCTCTATTTTTTTGTTACTGCTATTGGTATTCCTTTTATCTCGATGTCAGGAACACTTGAACTACATTGGTTTTCATTTAATCAGCATTTTCATAATCAGGGGAAAAATGATATTTTGGAGGACCTGCAGTCACCTCTTGGGAAACAACTTTTCATCCGCATTAAACTGACATTTCAGACTAAAGTTAAGATAACCACTAAAGATAAAAACACTTTAGATAATTCTCTAAAATACTTTCCAAGTTGAAACGTCACTCTAGTATTTCAAAGCAATTTCAAATATCCGTGGGTTTTTTTTTTTTTTCATTTTTAGTATATTTTCCAGTAATGTAGACAGTGAAATCATACTTGGGAGCATTAAGAATTCACAAAAGCAAACGGGATTACTTCCTCAGTACAGGGGCGGACAGTCGTGCCTTTTCCTTACCGTGGTTTTTTCCAGACAGTGAAGCAGGTGGTGGTGCTGGGTTTCAAAGCTGGAGCCGGATTTGCTAACAAAGGCCTGCTCATCCTCTGAGGACTGTTAACACACAGAAGACAGAAGTGCTTTCTATTTTATTTGCAAACAATGAGAACCTCAGCTACACATTTCCACAGAGAGATCTAGCCTATTTCCTGAGATTAAATGGTAGCATTTTAATTTTTTTTTTTAACTATAAAGGGACAAATGTGCAGTTGCTTTTAATTTTGGTAATCAGCCTTTATGTTCCTGTCACATTAGCGGTCTGGCCTTTTAGACTTGCCTCTCTGAATTGAAAATTTAAATAGTTTTTCCTCATTCATCTCCCAACTACCTTTGAAAGCCTGGGAGCTATATTTTTTGGATAATAAAATTTAATCTCGTACTTAGATGATCCTGAAACCATGATCATGCTCACCTACATAAAAGCCATTTTGATGGCACGATGACTGGAATCCTAAATATTAAAGGACAGTTTTGAGGTAAAAGCTACTGTTTCTCTAGCATTTCATACCGTGTGAGCTTTATAACCCTGAATGGTGTTCCCTCTCCATAAAGAAATAAGACATCTTAATCCACTCAAACCAATTTTAAAGAACATAAATAATTTTGAAACAAAAATAGGTATTTGAGTTGAGAATTTCTGACCTTTCCCTTGTTTACGTAACATAGTAAAGAAGTACCACCCAATCCCGAGTGGGAGTCGTGAATCACTGGCAACATTTCATAGCCCGAGTCCTAACCTGCTACAACCAGCGAGACCGTAGAGTGCAGGGTTATTTAAAGACGACGCTTCCGCTGTTTGAGTAGCCACTGTCCTAATTACCCACAATAAAATTATACGGTTAAATAGACGTAAGTCAATATTACACTGATAAATCGAACATTAAAAAAAGTGAAACGCTTGACCGTACCTGCAGCTGATTACTGAGTAAGCCATTCCGTTTGCTCTGCATGTAAGCGTTGGCGCTTCCGGTTTTGGCTGCCCGGATCCTGGCCAGTCTGGCTTTCTAGAAGCCAGAAGAAAAACAAATGTTGTGTTAATACTTACGAATTGTTTCCTACAAACAGTGGATGCACTCTTGTGTCATGCTAATGTCAGTGTACACGGTTTTTAAAGTGTGCTAGCTTTCACATGGAATGACTGAAAATTACATTTTCACCATTGGAGTACTTTATTTTCGTTAACTTCTTCAGTAAGATCCATTAACTACTTTGGAGTTGGGTTACGCACTTAAGACTTGTAATTAAGTCGTTAGAGTAAGATCAAGTTATTTCATTATTGTTTCTGTCAATTGTGTTAGGAGAAAAATGGCAGCATTCCTTTATTTATATTTTCACTTATCCCAATCTGGGTAATTTAATGAAATGAAGACTTAGCAAACCAGCTTCCAAATCATTTTCATTTAAACTAATGTCCTTTTAAAAATAGCAAATACATTCCAGGAACCAACTGCCTGCTTCCCTCCTTCTTTCCTTCCCTCCTTCTTTCCTTCCTGCCTTTTAAAAGGTTTAAAAAACAAACAAACAAACAAAAAAACCCTGTACTCTCAAATATCAATTTATTGTTTGCAATTATTTTGTTAAATTGGGCAATGTAGACCCCATGCCGAATAACATGGAGTCTCAAAAAAAAAAAAAATCCTTAATTTATTCACTTTTTCTACTGACACTGGTGCATACTAGAGCATGCTTACCTGATTTCTACTTTTTTAAATATTTTATTTATTTGTTTATTTGACAGAGAGAGACACAGCGAGAGAGGGAACACAAGCAGGGGGCAGGGGTGTGAGAGGGAGAAGCAGGCTTCCCACGGGGCAAGGAGCCTGATGCGGGGCTCCAACCCAGGACCCTGGGATCGTGACCTGAGCCGAAGGCAGATGCTTAACAACTGAGCCACCCGGGTGCCCCTGATTTCTAGTTCTTTCTTGAATTGTTGAAATGAGAGCATAGTGAGCCACTCCAAGGAGATTTATAACATTATTTTTTAATTTTTTTTTTTTTAAGATTTTATTTATTTATTTGAGAGAGAGAGAATGAGAGAGAGAGAACACATGAGAGGGGATAGGGTCAGAGGAAGAAGCAGACTCCCTGCCGAGCAGGGAGCCCGACGCGGGACTCGATCCCGGGACTCCAGGATCATGACCTGAGCCGAAGGCAGTCGCCTAACCGACTGAGCCACCCAGGCGCCCCATTATTTTTTAATTTTAAAACAGTTTTGCATAGAGAATGTTCTTCAATTTAGAGGGCTTAGGGTGGTTACTTTGATTGTTCACAGTTACAGTGAGATCACCAAAGTGATATTACTGAGCAAACTGACCGTTTAGCCAGATTTCTGGTATTCCATTCTCCGTTAGAACTGCTGTTGTATCTGGAATGAGTCATGGAATGAGTCTGGTTTTCACTTACTGGAGGGCACTATTTTGGTGAACATTCTGTTTGTATGATTGTATATCTAGCAAGTGTATGTAAGAAAACAACTGGAATGGTTTGGTTAAGTTCTTATAGAATTACCCCATAAAGACTCCTTCTTTACCATTCTAAACAACCCAGATAAATATTATCTGTAGTCTCGAGCACTGGGATGTTCTTTTTAATAAAAATTTAAAAATTATCTAGATTTTTTTAAATGGAAAATGAATATATACATATGACAAAATTTTATTAATCCGAAAGTGCATCAAAAATAAGTAAGTCTCTCTGGACCCTGGAGCTGCCCTAATTCTATGCTTCAGGGGAACCACTGGTAATATTTCTAGAGAATCTTGCCAGAAATTTTCTAGGCATATAAAAGCAAGTGTGTGTGTGTGTGTGTGTGTGTGTGTAGACACACACATATATATGTATATATACATATATGTAATCATACATCTATACACACATATTTTTACTCAGTTGGGACAATACGCCTCATACTCCTTTGTACTCAGCTGTTTTCATTTAATCCAGATTGGAACTCCTTCCATCTCTACATATATAGATCCACCTCATTCATTACAAATATATAATATACCAATGAATAAAGCACCGTTTATTTAGCTAGCCAACTACCATTAATTTTTTAAAGCCTCTTTTGCTTAAACTGCCTGCCTTGAACATCATGATGAATTTATCTGTAAGACAAATTTCCAGAAGCAGAACTATTCCTAGATCAAAGGGTGTGCGTGTGTGTTTTGTTTGATAGGTTTTACCAAACTTCCCTCCAAAGTTGTACCAAGATGCCCTTCCACTCACAGGGTTTGAGAGTAGCACTGAGACTGTCTGAAGCTCTCAAAATAGCATTCACATATCATCTGGGCTTCGACTCCACCCTTTCTCTCTTCCTCTGAATTTATTCTTCCTGTTTGCTGATTCCAGGTTAAAATAATACTTTGTACAAAGGTCATATTTATAAATGATGAGAAAAATAGACAAGTTTCACTCTTTGTTGACAGCATACTGTTTAGATCACTCGAAGTACTGAGACAATACAAGAGAATGAAGGTGGAAGGTAGGAAATTTTTAACTTCAAAAGCTGTGCTGCGCAGCCCGGATTTCATGCCAGTCCTGATAAAACAATGGGAAATGACAAGCACCTTTGGAAATGACTTTGAATTGATGTAATAATTCAGAAATAAGTAATTTAAATATACATTTGATTTCCAGAAAAGGATTATTGCTGAAATTTGAATCCTAAAGTCTCACTGGTCTCCTGAAACATTCAATGCCTTTTCTGGTCTCATTCTTCCTGACGCTCCTCCCTGCTCCCTCCGTCCCTCCCTCCCTCCTTTTTTCCTTCCTTTGATAACTACTGCATATAATTGCATTGCCTATATCATAGCTACTAGTCTCACCTATGTCATCCTCCAAGCATTTAGCAGCTGTATTAGAAAACATTTTTTTATAAATGAGAAATTTATTTACATTAACCAAAAATACTGTCCAGCAAAGGAAAATGACGTGCATTTCCCACATGGGAAAGCGTACATATGGTGGCGACCACTACAACAGAAGTCGTTCTAAGCTTAGGAAAAAAGAAGCAGTTGTTTTAGAGACAGGACAGCCATTTTGCTAAGCCATGTACTATGTTAGAAAAAAACCTCCCATCTCAATTTCAATCACGATTTTTCTTTCATTTTACAGCAATACTGTATGAGTTAATTGGTTTAATTGGTCTTGTGGAGCACCACACCAAATGTCTGTTGAATAATGCTAGCTTTTATGACCTGTGATTACATCTTTGCTTTCAGTAGGTAATTGAGGAAATTTCTTTTACAAAGATATTTTAGAAAATCACCTTACTCTGACCCACTCAGTATGACAATCTTGGCAAGGGTGGCTGTGCGAATGGGAGGTTAAAAGAAAACCATCCACTAGTAAGAGGAAATGTATTCCTCGTAGCCCCCACCCCCAGTTTTGTAGGAAATACAACTTCTTGGCCATGCCAAGTACCAGCAAATATTATGGAATGAGAGGAAGGTTTCAGTAAATACTTTAGCCTATTTGGAAAATAGGAGGCTTCCAAATTTTTAATTAAACCAAAAGGCTTATATTGTCTGTGTAAAAAAATAGCTTTGAAGTTATTTTCTGAATTCTTTATCTGCCTTAAGAAACATCAATGGTGTTGGGAAAAATAAGTTGTCCCATAAGCACATTTTCCCCATACATCTCAATTCTTGATAAATTCAGTTTTCTTCTTAATTCTCTAAACACAGAAAGATTTCTCAAAGTTGGGTTTCAGGGAACTAGTAAGTGTTATGGGCAAAATCCAAACCAACCTAATGAAATGAACAACTGGTTCTGTGGTCAAGAAAAGTTTGGGAAATGCTGAGAGGTTAAACAGGTTTCTCTGCTGTTGGATTCCTTACAACATACATTGTGGATGTTCATTGTGAGACAAAAGGGGGGGATATAGTATACACTTTTTCTCAAGCTAATTTGACACAGAACCCTTTTACTGTGGAGTAGTCAGAGGCTAGTATGCAGCAGTTTTTCAGCAAGTAGATTGTTTTTTAATTGCACCAAACGACATTACATAAACTTTACAATGTATTCTCTGCACCAGAGGCAGGGGACCGAGTCAGAGAAATATGTACAGTATAAGCCAAAAACTGTTGAGATAGCAGTGTTCTTAAATGCGATCTCTCTTCTAAATGAGGTATGAGGTAGATAGTGAGAAGTCATTGGACCATGTTGCTGCCAAATCACAAACTGTTTTCAATACTTTTGAAAAATAAAGGTATCCTAGGTAGCTTTCAAAGCGAGGTAGCGAAGGCCTTTCTCCTTTATAATGTGAGGCAATTCCTCAGTCCTCAAACATCACCCCACATACTGCATGTACCATTTATTCTGGAAATTTTACTTAGACTTGTTTCTTTCATTTTTTTTTTAAAGATTTTATTTATTTATTTGAGAGAGCGAGAATGAGAGAGAGAGAGTACATGAGAGGGGGGAGGGTTAGAGGGAGAAGCAGGCTCCTTGCTGAGCAGGGAGTCCGATGCGGGACTCGATCCAGGGACTCCAGGATCATGACCTGAGCCGAAGGCAGTCGCTTAACCAACTGAGCCACCCAGGCGCCCCATGACTTGTTTCTTTCATTTAAGGTTCAGTAAAATGCCTTACGTGGAGGTAGCATATTAGCTTTATCAGCTTTTACAAATTTAAGACATTTATTGGAATCTTTCCATTTGTTAAGGTAAATAGCTCCCCTGGAAATGAGGCAATTTAGTGCCAAATACTAATAAAAAGAGAGAGAGGGAGGAAATCAGTGGAAGATAGTACAAGATTCCCACCTGGTTCTGGAGCTCGGTGAATCCTGGTGATGACAGGGCTGGGTAGAAACTGTGCTGGCATTTGGGTCAGTGGAAGGGATACTGGATGGGTCAGTGAAAGAGAGGGCAACGAGAGTTCTCTAAGTGGGAGGAGGTAAGAACTGAAAGATGTAGGAGGGCACCAGAGATAAAAAATCATTCTTCCTAATATTGTTTTCAACTGGTCTTCAGAATGTCCACCCTACACTAGGAATAGAGGACACTGTCAAGGTGAACAAGACCTCGTTGTTCATTCTTTCCTTATTACACAAATATTAAATCCTATTTTATGCCAGGCACTGCACTCAGAAGAATGGAGAGGGAGAATATAGCGTAATACATGATAACAGAGTATGCATAAAATTGTGGGAGAAGAGAAAATAGAGCAATTAATGGTGTCCACATCATTTAGGAAAATTTTCATTAAATGGGTGATATGTGAGCTGAGTGTTGCACTCTGAGTGGGAGTTTGCCAGGTGGCTACATTAGGTGGTGTGGGGTTGGAATGGAGACTTAAGGGCAGAAGTAGGTGATTCAATAAGGCTGAAACACAGAGTGGATCAAGAAGTATATAATGTCCAGATTCTTACATGTGTTGATAATCGGGGTTCTTAAACTACAGACAAAAAAATCTAGCTACCCACAGAGATATTGCATAGGGACCAAGTGATACTTTTTAATATTGGATAATCTAAGAGAGATCATACTCAGGTTTCAACAGGGTATTACTTATTTTAATTATTCTAGAATGCTATAAAAATTATTTTATTTGGACATTAATGAATGTCCTAGACAAATGTTTCTCAAAGTATGGTTCCCAGACCAGCAGGATCACTATCACTTAGGAACTTGTTAGAAATGCACATTTTTAGGGCGCCTGGGTGGCTCAGTTGGTTAGGCGACTGCCTTCGGCTCAGGTCATGATCCTGGAGTCCCGGGATCGAGTCCCGCATCGGGCTCCCTGCTCGGCAGGGAGTCTGCTTCTCCCTCTGACCCTCCTCCCTCTCATGCTCTCTCTATCTCATTCTCTCTGTCTCAAATAAATAAATAAAATCTTTAAAAAAAAAAAAAAGAAATGCACATTTTTAGACGGTAATCCCACATTACTGAATCAAATGCTTTGGGGGTGGGTCTAACAATCTGTATTTTAACAATCTCGTCAGATAATTCCAATGAATCTAAAGTTTGAGAACCACCAGAGTAAAGTGTGATAAATGAGTATTGGTAGATTCTTTCTATATCAATGTCAACATCTTTATGTGACAAGTAAAAAATTTACTTATATTGTACCTTGGCTGTACACTGGCTCATTGATTCGAAACTTCTCACTGTATTTAGAATTATCTATAGGAAAATCCCTAAAGATACATAGCTCTAATGATGCCAGAATTTTCTTGTCTTAGACTTTAATCAGTAGGTGTGTAAGCATAAGCATGTCATCTGTAAAATGGAAATAATAACACTTCTTTTGTGAGTTGATTGTGGAAATATAAATAACAGATATAAAATGCACTTGGGATATACTAGAAAATCTAGAGAGGGTTGTTTTTGCTATTAGCACTATTAAAAATTATAATTACTATTACTATTATACATAATTACTTACAAGTTAGCCCTATAAATATGCAGATGATAGACTGGTGTGATTTGTATCTTAAAGCAGCATAGGTTCCCTGCCTCAAAATATCAACCCTACCAAATGTCACTGCATCAACTCAGCTTTATTTTGGCAAACACTTTCTACTCAATAAATACTTTTTGAATAACTGAGTGAATAAATAAATCTATTAAAACAAAATTACCAATGGGGGGGTGAAGGAGATATGTCACAGTTCTATATTCACCCAAAGGTCAGTGTTTAGTTAAGAAATGATCAAAGATTGCTAGAAATGGGTAAATGATGCATTCTTTTTAAGAGTGGGGACAGGTAGTGAAAGCAGGAAGAGTACTTGCTGGGGGAAGAGCCTAGAAGAAGGGAAGTATCCCTAAATGCTCAGGGGAATGTTCTCAAAGGCATATTGTATGTATTTCACGCTTTTGCTTGAGCTTGGAGTTGAAAATGGGACCAAACACCAAAAAATATGGTCTAAAAAACATTTGTAATATTCCTTATTATTTAGCTTGACTGATGTTTTTACCGAGTGGACTGTTTGCTTGATTGAATTAGCTGGCCATTTTTTTCATAAATTTGGTATTTGTCAAATGACCCAGTTCCAGATAAACCTAAACTCTCTTAACTAAACTCTCTTAAGGAATGTTTATTCTGTTTCTTTGTTTTTTTTAAATCTCTTGGGAAGGAAAATAGGAAACTTAGTTCCATACGCACAGCTCTTTCATAGATAACTCTGATCAGTCTATTGATCACAGAGTATTTACCGGACATATCACATTAGGTTATTATATTTGGTTTTATTAATTTCTCTAGTAATTATGATATACAAATATCATGATTTAAAAATATATTATTCAGTATTTAAAAAATCCTATTCATTTATTGTTGCATTCTGAATTTATTTGTGCAAAAAGGTTTCTAAATTATTGTAAGATTTTCTTTACTGATGTGCTTGTTGCAGATGACAAAGTCTGAAGAAAATGCAGATATTTTGGAGTTCAATTTATTTGAAAATCAGATTTATACTTCCTACAGTTTCCATATAGGTAGATTTTTTCTTTCTTTTTTTTTTACATTGAGGAAATGAATTATAGGTGGCTCTTATATCAAAGAAAATGTTTCTAGAATGGAGATGAATGGGTCCTGGGAAACTAAGTTTTTTGTAGGATTGTTGTTATTTTAAATAATGTACATGTGTGCCCAGGAGAAAGGCTGTAATGTGTGGACAGAACCACAGTTGTGTGCATGAAAGTCCCTGGTGGAGGGGCCAACTGTGGCTAAAATTTCTCCATTTCTGCCTGCCAAAGGTGTGCCTTACATGAGACTCCAACTGCTCAGAGGGTGCCTTTTGCTAACTGCTGTTTGTTGAATTATCAGTTCCATATATTCCCATATTAATTGGACTATTCTTTTTTCTACAATAATTAGTTAAAGGCTGGGTACCTGTCCAAAAAAGGGGAATTCTGGGAAGCAAGAAAGGACAAGGCTGAAAAAGTGATTCTTTGCAAATGGAAGAGGATCTGCAATGGTGGACATGAACATGTTCTTTGGACAATATGCTCTGTTATGATACTAATTAGCTTAAACTTTCCCAAGAGTTACTTTATGAGATTTTATAGTCTACTAAAAGACTAACATTGTTCAAAAGCATACTTAAAATCCTGTTCTGGAATTACCTACAAAGCCAGTTATGAACTGTACCCAAATCTCTCATGATATTTTATAGTTATACTACATTACCAGGATTGTGTATCCACAGTCATGGTTTGGAATAGTTTTTGGAAATTGAAAAAAAAATCTATCCATAAAGGACAATGATATAGTATCTGTGAGGAATACTGGAAATCTAGCACCACCTGAGAAACTATAAAAGAGATTTCCAAAATTATTTCTAGGTAGCAAGGACCCTGACGGTAAAGTGACTTATTTTGACAAAAATCGGGGAAGGGAAGTTTGCTAACATTTAGTTTTTCTGAGAAGCAATCTCCCATAATGTTTAAGCGTATGAACCTGGGAGCCTGGTGGGCTTGGACTGAATGATGGTTTTATAATTTATTAAGTATGTGCCCTCAGAATTTCTCAACTTCTGGATACCTTAGGATCCCCATCTAAAAAATAGGAATAATAATGACAACTCACTCCTAGACTCATGAAGACAATACGAATTATATTTTAAAAACATCAAACCAGTACCTGGCACAGAGTAACCCAGCAATAAATGTTAGATATGGTTAGTATTATGATATGCTTACATAGATTTATATACATTTGCATATGTTCTTAATCTTTTTGTGAGGTAGGTATGTTTTCCCCCTTTTACAGTTGAGTATGCATCTTGCTTACTTGTAGAGGGATTAATAGCTGGCAAGAAGTTCAGAGAAACAGTAAATTGCTGGGCCAGGAATAAAACTCAGCTACTAATGATCAGATTTCTCCTACTTCCTGGGTCAACTATTTAAAATATCTGAGACATATCTTAGTTCCTTTTAATAGTCCTGGTCTACTGGAACCAGCTTGACCCCTGATGGATAGAGACTAAATGAATCAGGTCTAGAAATCTGATTCTGATAAAATTTGCCAAGAATCTATCTTTGATTTTACTGCCATCATTAGTGCTGTTTACTAGATAATTCTTTCTCTCTGCCTCTCATTGCATAGTAGGATTATATTTCCCTGCCCACTTTGAAGTTACACACGGCTATGTGACTTACTTTGGCTAGTGCAGTAGAAATAGAAGTGAGCTGGCCCACTTCCAGGAGGAGGTTTTAGGAGTCATTGTGATTCATCATGTCCTGTTACCCCTGCTTGAATGATTGCAGAAGTATTTTGTCAAGATGGGAATTTCTATCGCTGGACCAGTAATGGACCTGCAGCATGACTGAGAAATATTCCTTGTTGTTTTAAGCCACTGAGATATTAAGGTTCTTTTTTTTTTTTTACCGTGGTATAACCTAGCTTGTGCTGCCTGATGCAACTATTGATGGAATCTGGAACATTGAATAGCCAGTAGGGGATTGTAAAGCTCACTATAAAAAGTGGGAGATGCTAAATCATGGCAGCCCAGAGCTGAATACACACCTTCTGTGCTCTCCGTTTGTCTGCTCGTTGATTTTGGTGGTAGATCCGACTGAAGTTAGATACAATCACTGGAACAGGAAGAGCAATGACCAAGACCCCACTCAGCGAACAGATGGAACCAAAAATCTTCCCTGCTATGGTTTTTGGTACCATGTCACCATACCTGGGTTAGAGAAAAAAAGTAAGGTTTTAAGTCACAGAAAGTTATTTCTGCCTGCCACAAATAGCTTTTTACCTTAATTCAAATGATTTTTTTGGACCAATCTATCTCTATTTCATGATGACAATATACATGGGTTAAGACTTTAATAAACCAGAAATTATGAATATCTGAATATAAAAAATTATCTTTCAATCTTGCAGGAATTGATTATAACATTTAGATATCTCTTTGATTGGAAAATATTTTAAGCCAGATGATGTAATGATAGCTCTTCAATTTGTCCTTTATATAATATGGCAAAGTTCTTTATATTTATTTATATTCAGTATTTCCATGCTGAATTTTATAATCTAGGTAACATCCTTTTCCACTTCATTTTTTCAGCATTAGATTGGTTATGAAATTCAAGTAGAAAAAGTGGTATAGCACATTCCTTTTGTCGAATATAATCACTTAAAAGACAAACTTTCCAAGGTCTCATTAACCTTCACTTGTTAAATCCAGTGGTCATTTCTCCATGATGATCTTATTCAATCTCTCATTTGTATTTAATTAGTTTTCTCTCTCCTTGCAACACTTTCTTTTGGCTTCAGCATTGGAAAATTCCCTTTGTGGTCCTCCTACCTCATTGGCTGCTTCTCCATCTTCTTTTCTGGCTTTCCCCCCCTTATTTGATTTCTAAATCCTGGGGTAACATGGGTCTCAGACTCTTACTGTCTCCACATAAACCCTTTCCTATGTGATTTCATCCAATCTCATAGTTGGCAGTTGCCTATATGCTGCCGATGCCCTAATTTATATTGACAGCCCTGATGCCTATCTTGAAAATGAGACTCATATCTTCAGTGGTCTGGTCTGCTTTGTCCTACCCCTGGATTTTTTAAGAACCTACTAAGAGCCAGTTAAGACAAATTAGCCAAAAAGGAACTCTTATTTCTGCCACCCTCAAACCTGTTCCTCCCACAGTCCTCCAGTTACATGGAACTGCAAACCACCCAGTTGCTCACACCAAAATTGAAAGAGTCACCCCAATCTTCAGTCCCTGCATCTCATTTCTGAGCTAGTCTTGTTATCGCTGACCCAACCAAATTATATCCCATTCGGGTCTCTTTCCTTAACCTCCATTTTACCACAACAATCCAAGCTATCCCCATCCCTTGCCAGAGCCATGGGTAGTTACAGCTTCTTACCTGGACTCTCTCTTCCATATTTCCCACTTTACAATTCATGCCAACATAGTAGCCAGAGTTATGGTTTTAGAGTGGAGATTGGACTGTTACTACTTTGCTTAAACCTTCTAATAGACTTGGAACTAAAATAAATCCAAACTCCTCGGATTCATCTCCAAGAGCCCATATTGTTTAATTACTGCCTGTATTTCACACCAGGTCCACTGTCTTCCAGCCACACTGGCCATCTGGCTTTCTGTTCACATGTGCGGACACCAGATCATTATTATTCAGGTTGAGACTTACATGTGTCCATTCCATAAGTTATTTTGCTGGCTACCTTATCCACAGTGGTCTTATTCTCTCCCCTAGTCATTCTCGATAACATTTCCCCATTGAATGCCCTTCACAGTACTGTTAACACATGATGTTTTATAATTTATTAACATATTTATTTTTTGACTACCCACCTGCCCTGCTGTCATTAGAATATAACCTCCACAAAGCAGGATCTGCTCTATTGAGTGTCTCACCAGCACAAAGCAGCCTCTTAATAAATATCGGTTGAAGAATCCATTTTTCTCTACCTTACTGATACAGAGTTCTTCTAAGGATTCATCCCTGGGGAGGGAGCAAGAAGATCTTTTGATCCTAAGACTGCAGAAGTTACCTAGCTAATGCCTGTAAAGCTCCAACTACTCCATGTTCACTGTGAGGCTCTGGGGTGCTCAACACTCTTGAGAGGAGCTCAGGTATTGGAATCCAGACTCAAGGAGGTTTAGGAGGACTTGAGGTTGCACTGTATCCTGAAGGGTGGCCTAGGAAATGATCACTGTAATTAACATTGTTTTGTGGGAAAACATTTGTGTGTCAATATGGAAAGGAAAGTTGCAGAAGGATTGGTCCTGGAAAGGGAGGTGAGAGTGACAGCGGGCTCTCCTGGCTGGCACGTTTGGTGACCCCATTCCAGGCTCTGGTCCTTGTTTTGAAGGCTCAGTTACTCATTCTTGTCAGTGTTTTGCGGTGATCGGCAGTCGAGCTAATTCACTGTAACTAAAATTCCCACAAGGTTTTGGCATCAGAACGATAGAATTAATTTCTAGTAAAACAAACAAACAAACAAAAAAATAGAAAAAAAACCAGAAATTGGAATGCTGTGTCCATATGAAACAGGGTCTTTCTTTCTTTTCTTTTTTTTTTTTTTTAAGATTTTATTCATTTGAGAGAGAGCACGCCAGAGAGCACATGAGCAGGGGGAAGGGCGGAGGGAGAAGCAGGCGATGTGGGGCTCTATCCCAGGACTCTGGGATTATGACCCAAGTCGAAGGCCACCGCTTATCCAACTGAGCCACTTGGGTGCCCCAACAGGGTCTCTTTCTGTAGTCCATCCAGGAAGGTAAATCATAATCTGAGGTTTGTTAGTAAGGAAACAGTCACACATAAAAGAATTTATAAGGTGAGCAAAAAAGTCATGAGGACTTTCTTACTATAGGGATCTGTCAATGGAATTGGAAGATCAACTTTTTATACAATGCTGTGTGCACGTGAGCCAATTTCTATGTTTGCCACAGTTCACATTGAGTGCCCAGTCATATTTTATTGACCTCTTTTTTCTCTTTGCACTGATTATACAGTAGGTCCTGGAAAAGTCTAAAACACATACACATACAAGCTGCTTTTCAAAAAAGGGATTTGATTTCAAGGTCTTCCAATCAGGGTCTAGAAAGTGTTTCTCAAAAGGGAAAATAAATAAAATTCAGCCAGATTTGTTGTGGCCAGAATAAACAAGCATTGAGCCCATGAGATTCAAATAAACTTTGCAAGATATAAATACATAAAATAAAATAAAACAAATAAGATAGTGAAATGAATCCAAAATAAAGTTTTTCCTGTCTTTCTCTAAGAGATTTTTTAAAATTAGTATTTATAAGCTACTTTTTGTATCCTAGGCTCACTGTATCATCGAGTAGGCAAGGCTAGCACTCTTGTAATTATTAGAGAAAATTAAGGGCTAGACTGTGTGGTATGGACCCAAAACTCAGTAAGATTTTAAGAAGACAAGAAGGCTGGTAAGTTCAGGAAACAGGTGGTGGTAGTGGTAGGGATGGAAGATAATCATACATTCAGAAAGTCTTCCCCCAAAAGAAGAAGGGAGAAAATAAACTCTGAGGGATTCAGTCAAAGGGATTCTGAGCCAATTGATAAAAGCGGGTTTTCCTGGGAAAGCAATTTTTGACAAGGTGCCCAGGATTCAACTAGAGAAATAATCATTGCAAATCCTTTTTGAATGTAAACAGAGATTCTAATATAAATAAATAAAGCAGAAAGTGAACTTGTTACTCCGAGGGGAAAAAATGGGTAAAGTGAAATTTGTTCATTTTGTAACAAGGGGGTAGAAAGTAAGGATGTGAGCCAGCTTGCGGAAAGGCAGAAAATTCAGCCTAGAAGGACCCGTAAGGGAAGAGAGATAACAGATAGGAGTACTTTAATGTCATAAAGCTGTGCTAATCTGCATCAAATTCAGTCTTTATTATTTACCTCCACCATATTTGTTTTACAATCCAAATTTCCTTCACAATCAGGAAAGCAAAGGTGAGCGCTTGAGGGGAACTGGCCACACCTTCCGTGATCGTGGTGCAAAGGGACCGTGGGTGGGACAACAAAGTGCTCATTGGTGGGGACATCTCCTCCCATCGTTTTACTCTTGAGTAAAAGGACAGATGCTTTTCATGATACAGAAAATGAGGATGGGCCGCAGGGCTCCGCTGTTGGGAGGCTGGGGCAGAGGGAGATGTGGGGAGGGCACCGGGAGCAGGGCAGGCAGGGGGCTGCGGTGGGCATGCCTGGGTGCGGGCAAGGGGCAGTGGTGGGCGTGCTCGTGGGTGCGGGCAGGGGGCCGCGGTGGGCGTGCCCGTGGGTACGGGCAGGGGGCCGCGGTGGGCGTGCCCCTGGGTGCGGCCAGCTAGCTGCCCCTGACTGCTCTGTGGGACCCCCTCAGGCTGATCCCGGAGGAGCACCTGAGGCCTCCTTCCACACTCCCCTCCGTACTGTATCTACGGCTCTTTCTGCTCTGCTTCCTGCTCTTAAGATTGGACTGCTGTTTCTCTTTGCAAAATTAAGCATATTTCACTAGTTCAACTATGTCGGAGCATCACGACAAATACCCAGCGTGGTTTGTATCTGTTCTTACCGTTGTCCATTTTGTCTCTCTTCTCACTTAGGAATCACCTTGAGAATAGAAACAGTAATTTTTATCTGCAAACTTAAAATTGGGCCCAGAATCTACTGGGGATAGGAAATAGCTCTCTGGCAAAATCAGCTGCTTCCCTTTGTTTAACAAAGGCTCTTTTAAGTAGTATTCAAACTCCTGGTAAGCAGCAAAATAGCATTATACAGCTCAGGAATCCTATCTCACACTCGATGGAGGAAAGTCTTAGAAGGGAAAGCTTCATAATGAGAGGTGACACTCAGCTCGGCTAAATGATCATGTAGTTTAAGTATTGCCTACAATACTGCCATTTTTTTTTAAAGATTTTATTTATTTATTTGACAGCGAGAGACACAGCGAGAGAGGGAACACAAGCAGGGGGAGTGGGAGAGGGAGAAGCAGGCTCCCCGCAGAGCAGGGAGTCCGATGTGGGACTCCATCCCAGGACCCTGGGATCATGACCTGAGCCGAAGGCACTCACTCAACCGACTGAGCCACCCAGGCGCCCAATACTGCCATTTTTTAATGATGATTTCTATCCGAGGCATTTTGTTTACTGGTTGGCATTTTATTCTTTTATTCCATGTAAAAACATGCCTCATTTTTCCTGACCCCCTGATCTTTAAATTAATGCTAAGCCCAGTGATATTATATATTCTAGTCTTTCTGTTTTTCTACAGAATTTAATCTGATGTCCCCAGTCTTCAAACATCCCTTTTCCAAAAAGATTGACATCGAAAAATTATGTAGACATGGTTTTGTTTTTCACAGAGACTTTTTTTTTCTATATTTAAAGAAAATTTGTTAAAAGGTTATAAGGGGCTTTTAAGGTCTACTAAGATAAATACTGAATTCCTAGAAGATAGAAGAAAACAGGAGAAAGGATGGCATTGTATAAAAGAATCACTCTCCAAAAGTTTTACATACTAGAAATACGCAGACTTGAACTTTGTTAATTGAAAGGAAGTTAACCCATCTTTTTACTTTGATCCGCTTCTCACTTTTCCCATTTTTCTCCTCCATTCACCATGTAGAGCCAATCCAGTTTCTTTCTGCTTTTTGTTTTCATCCTGGACATCTGCCAAACCTTATGTTTATTGCCTCTTTCCCTCCTCATATCAGTTAAAAAGGTACAACATGGAGGTATCATTCACATAAAAATATTAATTCTAAATTTGCACATAGTGCCCAAAATACTTAATTAAAATGATATATTTTGCCACATGTTAAAGACACTACTGAACAGAAGACCAATTCCCCAGAAAAAATTCCACTATTGGTTCTTGAAGATTTTGATCTCAGATGTCAACCAAAAGTTTCTGCAAAGTACTTAAATTGTGGCATGCACTCAATGACAAAAAAGTGGCTAAATCTGGTTAATTCAGACAAACAAGTAGAATGCCTATGTCTTCCTTCCATCTATCCATCCATCCATCTTCCCAGTTTATCAAGTAATATGAAAATAGTTTAGAAAGTGTGTGTAATTTTTTTAAAGATTTTATTTATTTATTTGAGATAGAGAGAGAGAGTGAGAGAGAGAGAGAGCACAAGCTGGGGGCAGAGGGAAAGGGAGAAGCAGGCTCCCCACTGAGCAGAGAGCCTGACATGGGGCTCGATCCCAGGACCCTGAGATCATGATCTGAGCTGAAGGCAGATGCTTAACTGACTGAGCCACCAGGCGCCCCAGTGTGTGTAATTTTTAAACATAATACATTGTAAACCAAATTTTATTAATATCCACTCAATTTTCCCCCTTTTGGCATTTGTCCAGAAATCATATGCCTAAAGTACAGTTGTCTTTAGATCTCAAATGGAGAAATATTTCCTGGAATTTTCTTAAGCAGTGTTCAAACACAATACTGTTAGCTTCCTCGTCCTATTCATATAGTTTCTATTTTTTTCTTCTCTTTTTATTCGAAGAGTATAAATGTAGCCTCATTTTATAAAGGAGAGATGTTATATAAGCAAACCTCCCCAGCTAAGGAATGACTTTTCATCTGTGAAACTACTTCCCATGGATACTAAGAAAACAAAAGCCATGTATTTTATCAACACTCAGGAAGGTAGAAAAGATCTACATACAACAGGAAGGAAATGCTGATTTAAATGTAAACCTCAATGCTTATTGTAATTCAATCTTGTGCTCTCCCTTTCTCTTACTCACAATGAAACCGTCTTGAATTGCTAGGTGGAAGGAATCAGTGAAATGGATCCTGTGCACCTGCACAGAACTCCAGGAGCA
The DNA here is from genome assembly GCF_002201575.2 of Neomonachus schauinslandi. NCBI lineage: Eukaryota > Metazoa > Chordata > Mammalia > Carnivora > Phocidae > Neomonachus > Neomonachus schauinslandi. The sequence goes on along the minus strand of NC_058414.1, from coordinate 76,271,485 downwards.
TCCTGTACATTGTCTAGGGCAGGGGCTGGCTCAGTAAAAGCTACCACTTTAGGTAAAAACAATAACAAAACGCGGCAACTTAGTATGGGACATGAATCTGTATTTGGAAATCGAAGTATTTGAAAAACAGGTAATCGGCTATGATACGTCTGAATGTGTCTCCCCCAAATTCATAACTTGAAATCCTAATGCTTAATAAGATGATATTCAGAGGTGGAGGCTTTGGGAGGTGATTAGGTCACAAGAGCAGAGCCCTCACAAATGGGATCGGTGGGCTTATAAAAAGAGACCCTACAGAGCTCCTTAGCCCATTCCACCATGTGAGTTCAGAGCAAAGAAGGGCAGTCTATGAACCGGGAAATGAGCCCTCACTGAACCTGTTGGTGACATGATATCTTGAACTTCTCAGCCTCCAGAACTGTGAGAAATACGTTTTTGTTTTTTTATAAACTACTAAGTCTGTGGTATTTTGTTATAGCAGCCTGAGTGGACTAAGACAGTATCCTTAAAAAAATTAAATGAAGGTGATATGTATAATAATAACCCGGTAAAAGCTATTAATTGATGTGTGTGTGTGTGTGTGTGTATTTTAATTACTGATTTTGTGCTTGAATTTTCTCCTAGACATAACTATTGGTCAGAGAGGTCTGTGAAATCGTTTCTTCTGATCTGAAAGCTGGATCACTTCTCAAATAATAATTCTACTCCTTAGGGCCTCAGTAGCTAGTTATTCATGGATTTTCTGCTATCAGTTTGGCATTCTAGAAGGATCCTAGTTTGATGGCTAATTTTTATAGTAGCTGCAATGTATACAAATAGCAAATGACTTTTTTTTTTTTAAAGATTTTATTTATTTGACAGAGAGAGACACAGCGAGAGAGGGAACACAAGCAGGGGGAGTGGGAGAGGGAGAAGCAGGATTCCCGCTGAGCAGGGAGCCCGATGCGGGGCTCGATCCCAGGACCCTGGGACCATGACCTGAGCCGAAGGCAGACGCTTAACGACTGAGCCACCCAGGCGCCCCTAAATGACTTTTTTTTTAAGTGTTGCTATATAACACCTGCTTGTGGTATGCAACTTGTTTGCCAGAGGGAGATTTTTTTTTTTTGACATTTTAAAATCAATGTTTGCCTAAAAAGCTTTGATTTTGTCTCCACCTCTCTTCCTGTAGGATCAATCCTATACTGTCCTAGCTGCGTTGAAAGCTTGAGAATTTTTTTGGATTATCTCACATGCATAGTTATTTAAAGTTATTCTGTGTTCTCTCCTGTTTCTTTAAGTCTAAGCCAAATTTTTAGCTGCCATTCTTTTAAAAGTGTATGTTTCCTTTTCGCTTTTCCTACTGTTCTCAACATTAATAATTTTCACATCTACTAAAAGAAAGGGGGCAGCTGGAGGATGCCCCACCTTGATTAGAGGATCTTAACCAGGAATGGATGGATTCTTAAGGAATTCATGGATAAAATTCAAGTGGGTCAGAGAACTCCATGATAGTGTGTCTTCATAGACATTTTCCTAAAAGTTTTCAGAGCTTTTATTAAATTATCAAAAGTTTTTGGTTCAACTAATGTTAAACACTTCAGTTCGAATATGTAAGGGCATGTCAATCAATGTCATATATTGTTGGTATTAATGCTTGAGCACATATTGCACAAAGGAAATGCCGTAAAAATATCACCATTATTTTACAACTGCAGAAATGCCAAATACCCACTAGGGGGCATAAAAACCTAAACGAAAGTTTGGAAACCAAGCAGCATCTTTTTTTGGTTTTTGTAAGCTGAGAGAAAAAGTATTTCCAGTAAGTTGCCTCTACCAATTCCTTATCTTTGCCTACACACATCTAATATTTAGGATATATTTTGGGCATCTTATTTTTCTGGAAATAGTTGAACAGGACAAAACCTCACCAATTTCAGAGATTATCTATTTTCACGGTGTTTCAAAAAAGATGTAAAATAATTCTGACAGCATTTTCTATTTCTTTCAGAAAGATAGGTACATTTCTGTAATGTGAGGTATCACTAAAGCGTAATTTTAAACAAGAAGCCCTTTAACCAAGACCCTTAGTGTGAAAGTTAGGGAAAATGAAAGGACTGGGGTTGCATATAGAGAAGGGGAAAATTGAGGAACGGCCAAAATGCTTTTACCACATCTACTCACATTTATGCTCTAACCTCTCAACATTAGATTTCAGTCGGGCTTATTAACTGCGTGCCTCTAGCTTGTGCCTTTTTCTAAAACAAATTCTTTTCTGATCCTGTTCTTTCTCTCTCTCTCTTTTTTTTTTTTTGCCTATTATATGATCAAATGAGGCTTTAAAGGTTATAAATGCAACATATGATTATGACTGAATATCCTAATAAAGTGTTTTTTACCTAAATGAATATCGTCAATAGAACTCTTTATAGTCTCCTTTAAAGAGTGTTTTCTTATTTTCAAAGTATGCTAATCAGAGCCTACATGTATAACGTTTACTTTATTCTTCATTTTTAACAAAGTTATAAAAATACATGTACAATCAGTTATTGTGAGGCACAACATTCTAAAAACGCTGGGAGCTGACTTTCCCAGCTGTAGGACCACCGGAACTGTTTTCTCCTGCTTTGGGTTTTTAGTCTTTGTTGCCTGGAGCTATCCTTTCACTCTCACATAGCTTAGAGTCGATCTTGTCATTCTCCGGCATAAAAGCCTTCATTGTTGCTCTATCACCTGCAGGAAAAAGCTCCAGCTCCTTAGCAGGACAGACACAGCTCTTCCTGACTTGGCCATCCCATCCTCCTCGGCTCACCCACACATCTCTATGCTCCAGTTGGAACAAATCACTTCCAGTTACTGGCATGTATTATGTCCTTCCATTCTTCCATGCTTTTGTTCTTTCTAGAATACCCCCTTTGCATAAATCCTTTGGGTGATCTCCTCATCTACACTGATAAAGCTCAAGTATCAGTTCTTCTTTGAAGAACTTCTTGACCACGTTATCTCTGTCCAGTCAGAGTGATGTTTTCCCTCCCCACTGCCTCCAATGCTGCTCTCAACTAACGAAGTACAATTAGTTTTTTAAAGGTCTGTTCTCTCTCTAAACCAAGAGGTTCAGGAGGTCAAGGATCCTGTCATCATTATAAGCCCAAGTCTAGCAGAGACCTTGCCCAGAGCTGAGCAAACAGTTGAAACCCAATAAATGTTTACTGCTTAAATAAATCCTCCAGGGAGAGGTCTAATGGTAACCAATAAATATGGAAACGAGTAAGGCGGAAGACACATCCACTGCTCTTTCTCTTCTCACCAGATTTCCTTTCTTTCTCCAAGCCTGGCACCATCTCCTTTCCTCAATATGTCTGAATTCCTCTTTGAATACTTAGATGTTATACCCAGAATAACCTAGTTCTACACTGTCAATTAATCTCACTTTTTATACCCAGAGAAATCATTTTTAACCTACATGATTTTTAAATGAACGGAGAAGCTGAGAGAACTGACAATTTTCTAATTCCTACTTGTTTTCCATTATCACATGCTTAACCAACACGTACCCTGCTAGAATTTCAAAATACAAATCCTCCCAAATTTGACAGATTTTGTAATCCTCAAATGCCCAGCAGCATGAATGAATAGGACCGCTGGTTCTCTGAATCTCACATATCATGCTGGGAAATAGCTGGCTCTGTCCATATCTCTCTAATCTTCTTGAAGATGCTGCTAATCTTAGATAGTGAGCACTAGCAATTTCTGAGAATTCCATTGTTTGGTATACATTTTTCTTAACTTGGTCCTTTCTGGTTATGCCCTGGGAGTATATTGGAGGAGGTCTGCCTGTCTTCCCTCAGATGAACGTTAATCCATCAAGCATATCAAGGTCCCGGTGAAAGCCTGGTCATTTTGGCTTTGGGCTGATGGCACCAGCTTCCAGAGCATGCCTCTCTCAGTTTGGCATCCCAGGGGGTTTCATCTTCAACACTATCAGAGCTGCTCTCACCCTGGGGGCTTTCTTCAGTTACCTGCAGCGTGGCTTCCTCTCTTCCTGTCCTTTGAGCCAGAACTGTTGGAGGAAGCTCCCTGGCCCGCCTGAGGCCAAGTCACCGTGGTTGCCTGCAGGCGGTCACTCAAGGAGCCCAAGCCCAGGGCCATTTCAACAGTTCTGTTCCTAAGGTTGTTTTCTTATAACCAGCCACCTATCTCACTTGCTGATACCATCAACATTATTTACTGCCCACAATCCACTCAAAGACTACTAAGTCCTTTTGCCATGGGAGGAAGGAGGAGATGTTCCCCGGAGTCATGTCTGCAGCGCCAGTCTTAGGGAAGAAATCAGTTAGGCAGCATCAAAGCATGAAGTGGAGATGTTTATCCTGGAAGTTTTCATCTCTTTCCACCCGAGTTTACACAGTCTTAAACCTATTAGCCATTATAGGCTTCATGACACCTTTAAGATATCTTTTTAAGTATTTACCTATTTCATTTTGGACTGTACTTTTTAAATTACTTATAGATTATCTAGTAATGACCTAACACATCTCTTGTTTCTAATTCTGCCCAGGAAGGCCTGCTGATTTTGCCGCCCATTGTCTACTTGAGCTTTATAGAAAAGAAGGCACAAAATTCTAACTGTGCTGGAGGTAAGACTTCCCCCCTTCCCCCTCTATTAGGGCAGGGAATTAGGCTCTGAGACCCAAATGCAGGCTGTGTCCTTCCTGTAGATCTGGGGGCCGGGAAGTCCAAGGTCAAGGCACTACAGAGTTAATGTCTGATGAGAACCCACTTCCAGTTCATAGAGAGCTGTCTTTTCACTGTGTTCTCACTTGGTGGCAGGGGAAGGGAGCTCTCTGGGCCTTAATCCCACTCTTGAGGGCTCCACCTCATGACCTGATCACCCCCAAAGGCCCCATCTCCTAATCCCACCACACTGAGTGTTAGGATTTAACATATGAATTTGGGGGGACACAAATATTCAGTCAACAGCATGATCTAATGGCAATCCCAGGACCGTCCTGGCGCCCCTCACTCAATTGAACACCCTGGGCAGAACCTGGGCTCCTGTTATCTTGTGGTGGAGTTGAGGGTCCGGTCTTTAGCTCACCATCAAAGGTAGTTTCTCACAAGTCATACTGCCAGGTGGTAGACCTGCCTTGGTCCTTCTTCATTTATGCATGGCTCTGCCTAGTCACTGATGAGGGACTTCTTTCCTGATAAAAATTCCAAAATTCTTTAGGCATAAATAATTTAATATGATTATGCTTCATGTAAGGAGTCACAGCTGTTTAAATACAAAAGGAAAGCAGAGCAGAGAAGCTGTGATTTAACCTCCCAAAGACAGTCAGGTATTTCTACTAAAATTCAAGTCTTCAATTTAACCTAGAAAGTTTCTATATCCTTAAACAAACTTTGTTTTTGATGAGAATCCAATGGCCTGTATTTACATTAGAGAGGCTTTTGGAGAACAATTCTATGATGTTCAATGTGAGACAAAGTTATTTCCTAAAATTAAATGAAGATATTATATGCATTTTATGTTTAGATTCTTTTGCCTCTTCTTAGGCAGTTAAAGCATTGATTGAATAGTCATTCTTTCTATTAACTATGTAAATTAGGGTATATCCCAAATAAGCATGAATGAAGAGGGTCTTAAATAAATTCATATCTCTACTGCTATAGTTCTAACTGGTCAGATTCCTATATGAAAATGCTCCTGTAGTTGCATTCTGATTGTATCTAGTTAAAAAATAGTAATAATAAAATAAAATAAATAAAAATGAAACAAAAAAGTATACCTGCTTAAACATAAATGAACTAAAAAGAACCTTCTATAAAGAAGTTATTTTCGGGGTGCCTGACTGGCTCAGTTGGTAGAGCACGCAACTCTTGATCTTGGGGTTGTAAGTTTGAGCCCTACTTGGGTGTGAGATTACTTAAAAATAAAAATCTTAAAAAAATTATTTTCCTGATGTTTCATTTTAAGAAAAAGAGGAAACAAAGCAGGTGAAAATAAGTTGAAATTAGAAATTAAATTTTAAAAATTCCAGAATATATGCCACATTTCAAGCACATAAAATCATAATTTCTTACATCTCTTTGTATATTCCTAACTACACTTACTTTTCCTGGAAATGAGATTAGATTATAGGCACAATACCTTACTTTTAAGGTAATTAAGGTAATAGTATTGTCTGTATTCAGAGCCTAAGCAGGAAAACAGAACCACCCCAATTATTTATAGCAGCAAGGACTTAATGAAGAGAATGAAGGGGGCTGGGTGTGGCACTGCGGTCACTGAGAACGGGGCTAGAGATGAGGCAGGAGATGGCAGTCCAAGCCACAACCACCGTGAGGCTGGAGAGGCAAAGGACAACACAGCTTTCTGAGCCCAAAGGCCGAGTCCCTGGTGGCAGCTGGATCTTTAGCAGGCCTTTAGGGACGGAACTAGAACCACTGAAGAGGGTCAGCTGCTGCCTTAGAAGATGCAAAGAAGGACAAATACCCTGGCGTCCCCCCACAACCCTACCCTCCCATCTCCTGCTAATGTTCCCATTGTCCAAACTGGCAGAAAATCAGATGACAGGCCGGTCTGGCAAATGCAGCCCCCTGGAGTCTGGACAGCTAGTAAGAGGCATAACCAAACTGGGACCCAGGACTTCCTCCCCGCCCCCCAAACCTGGGCTCTGCCTACCTCACCATAGCTCCCTGCTAAGGTCGTTCTGGTCTAAGATGTTATGACCCAGGTGCAGAGCTGTTATTTTGTGGACAGACTCCAGCCCTTCCCCTAAAAGCAGAAAATCACATTTGATCTGAATTAGAATCCCGGTAGTGAGACCGAGAGGACCTCTCTGGGTAGCTGCACTGGGTGTCACGTCATCCTGTATTTTGAAACACCACAAGCCTAGGAAGCTGCATAGGACTGAGGGAAAGTTGCATCGTCTAGAGCAGGCCCAAGGCTTTTTAGTTTCTGTCAAAGAGGTGCATTTCAATCCCTTGTACATTTAAAATAAGCTAAACAACCAAAGTATCTGTTTGGACAGAGTGAGGAGAAAAACGCCAAACATGAAGCTACAGTATAAAGATGTCCAATTAGATTTGATGATTGTAAAATGTTCTACTTGTATGAAATGGGCACAGTGTGTAATAAAAGCTGGTCCCTGGGGCTTCTGAGCCTCTTGGTGACTAAGTGCTGGCAAGAGGCTCTTAATTAGAATAAATCATTGCAGAGTTGTATCCTTCAACAGATCATTGAGAATACCATTAGTAATAATTTAAAGCATATTCTAAGGGCAGGTGAATATATGTAAAACCAAGTTGCCTTTTAAAATGAACATAGCTCTACAATTAGTGCCGTTGCTCATGACCCTCTTGTTGCAGGAGTTTTTCTTTTTGTTGTTGTATTTTATTACAGTAATGAAAGTCTATAGCTAAACATGCCAGAGCCTGGCTGTTAGTTATAAATCTAAATAAAGAAAAAAATATTCTTACGTTTAAAGGAGAATATAAGATGGTGGATGAGGGTTTGGCAATAAAATGAAAACATATAATGTGTGCTTTAAATTAAACACAAGAAAGAACATAGTGGTTCCATTATAGATGTCATTAACATGGATAGCTAGAATACTCTTTTACGATGTGTTTGACAACTTGATATTTCTACCACTAATGAGAGCTGATGATAATGGTTTATTTACAGTTGTAGGGTAAAGCCTTCACAACTCAGCACCTTAACCTCCTAGAACAGTCACTATGGGATCAATGGTGGTTGATTTTCATTATGAGAAAACAAGGCTTAAACTTGAAACAGCAGAAGAAACATCCTTGAAATAGTCCTCAAAACATGTGCTGGTTTTATAAATACAGATAAAATTGTCTGCTGGAATAAAACCACTTAAAGTAGTGAACTTCCACGTATAAAAAAAAGAAAAATTAGTTAAAGCAAGTGATAAAAGCTAAAGGCAAATATTCCTCTTAAATATATTTCTCCTTCCTTCTTTTCTCCCTCCCTTCTTTCTTTCCTCAAAATTTTATCTAGTTCTAGTAATGAGTGAGGTACTTTCACACTGATAATAGATCTAACATTTGGTTCTTTTTTTCCTCCAAAAAGATCTCACAGTTAAGGAAGGTAGTAGGAGTAATAAATAATTGAACTCTCATGATCTCAGGTTTCTATATATTTATGTTCTTTTTCTCCTATCTCCAAAATGCCTAAGGTTATTGCTTGCATTGTGCTCTATCTGATCTAACTTCTACTAGAAATAATTGTTAATTATCTTGTTTACACCTCTGCTATTCACAGTAAGGAGGATCACACTAGTGGCTTACTCTCCTAAACCCTAAGTGAATCTCTTTTCCTCAGGCCCAATTCTTTCTGAACTATTTTTTTTAAAGAGATGTAAACAATGTCATTGAGTTGCCTTTGTTGTTCCTAATATGCTCATTTAGAGCACTCTTTTTGTAAAGGGCAGGATGGTATAATTTTAGGCTTTGCAGGACATATGGCTTCTGTTACAACTACTCAACTTTGTTGCAGTGCAAAAACAGCCCTAGATAATCCATAAATGAACGAGGGTGACTATCATCCAATAAAAATGTCAGCGTTCATAAATAAATAAAAACTATTCATGGACACTGAAATTTGGATTTCATATAATGTTATGTGTCAAGAAACATTCTTCTGATTTTTATTTTTCTAACCATTTGAACATGTAAATGCTCTTCTAAGGTCTCAAACAGTATACACACAGGAGATGGGCTGTATTTGACTGTGGGTCCTAGTTTACCAACCTCTGACTTAGAGGGGCCATTCTCGGTATAATCAACTTACTTCGGAAAGGTTAACCGTTGCTTTCCTGTGGAAGAGTTTGAAACTATCCCACAAAACGTTACCTCAATACTGTTAAACATATTTCATCAAACATTTTGTAATATCTTGACTGTAGGAAATGTACATCCTAGGGACAAGAGGATGGGGAGCCTCTGTATCCCAGCTCATCCGCCTCTTCCTCTACTGCCCTCTCCACCATTACTGGTTGCCTGGTGTCAATGCGCATATAATAGATGAACGGGGGAACGAGCTGATTTCCCTGGTGTTGTCTATGACTTACATAATTTTGGTACGGGGTGGGGGCAGGGAGGGAAGTGTGTGTGATGTGCCAAACACTGTGCTCTGTGTGGGAAGGCAGAGATTAAAGGCAGTGGTGCTTGTTCTTAGTGACTTCTAGCCGGGAGAGAGGCAGCATTGGACAGAACAATGAAATGTAATAACTCCTATGATAGAAATAGATTGTGGGATATCTTGGGAGTTGAGTATACTTGGGAAATAGTTCCACGAGGAGGCAAGATCTGAACTGAATCTAGAAGATTAAAAAGGAATTAGCCAAACAATAAAGAGAAGGGATGTGTTGTGAGGAGGCTTTCAGGCAACTTGTTGCTGCAGAGATAGTCTTATGAGTAGGTGGGGTTAAGTCCCTGTCTATGAGGGTATTGAAATAACTTCCTGATAAATGTCTCTCATGCTCTTTGAATGACTTAAATTCCACAACTAGAGACTAATTCTGCCTAAGAATCCTTGTCTTTGCTAAAATACAACTATTCTTGAGAGTGGTAATACATTACGCCTTTGAACTCTTGAGTATCTCTTTGGGATTGAATTTATACATCAAATTATTTTCTTGAAGGCAGATTTTAATGGGGAGAGGTTGGCAAAGTCACATTCAAAGCAGGGAAAGGGCCCAGAAATGAAGACTGCAGCGCTGAAATGCAAACTTGGACTGTTTAAAGTTTTACTCAGGGCTAGCTTGTGCCTAGAAAAAGCTTCCTTCGTGAACTGACTTTTAAAAGGGCATTTGTTTGTCTAGCAAGAGTGAACGGAGCCAGCCATTATGCCTTAGAGACCCTGTATTGATCTTCGCAGACAAACCACTAAATAGGACTTGACTGCTACACAATGGAGGATTAATTCTCCTTTCCACATAAGCTTACAGTGGGCATGTCAATGTGCATTTATGAAACCTCCCTCTGTGTGGAGAAGGGAGCAGAGAATCTAATAAACAAATTAATGTAGGGAAGTCAAAAGGGGAATGTGGCCAGCAGGTTTTGTTTTTCTTACATTAAACTCTATTAAATGAAGTCAGAAGAAAAACAGGTTTTTATATAACTTCCTAACTTTATTCATGGTTTTTTGACTTAACCACTTATGTGTAGTATGATGCTAATTATTTCATATTTTAGAATGAATAAATTGTAATTTTTTTTTTTTTGCCTCCGTGAGGCTTTCTTGTTGAAACATCTCAAAAGATTCTAGATTTGAAATGAGTGAATCATTTCAAATTATGAGCTCTTGCTATCCTAGAAACATGTTAATTTTGAGTGGAATTTTGCTTAGGCTTAACTAAAGTAAGAAGTAGGAAAGTCCTCTTAGTTGATTCTTTGTCTGAATGATCGCAAACAAATGTCACATTTAAGAAAAGTATTTTTTTTTAAACTAGACTGATTAGACATGGATACAAGTTTAACTCCCTAATTATTAATTAAGACAAAAGTCAAATGAATCTACAAGTGGTTTTTAGGGAAGATAGCAAGTGGAGAACTTAGATGGAAAGTTACATGTTGCATTTAATATAAAGTCAGAGAATATTTTGGTTCCTATGAAGAGCTGTCACTATATACCTACTGAAATATGGTGCCATTAATGAAAGAGGATGTGGGACCGTGGTGATAGGTGTTAATTTTAAGCCCTATGATCTTTCTCATGATATGTGATGTGCTGTTTTAATATCTCAGCTTTCCTACTCAAAAACAAAAGTAATCTTGCACTAATTATAATTCTTGAGTACTAACATAGCAAGTAAGTGACTTTGAGGATAATTTAAACAAGTTTGTTCTAGCTGTTTTTGCACCTGTGTATATTAGAACATCCACCATTCACGTGGCAATGTCTTCTTCCGTGAGCAGGAACATCTCACTCCCACAGAGTAATGGATTCAGGTAAGAAAAGCAGCCACCAGTTAAGGGCTATTAACTGGAAGCAAAGACATAGGTATAGAAATATTTTCTATGCTTTCATAAATTAGATATGTCATGTCCGAGTTGTTTTAAAGGAACAAAATCACCCTTGAACAATTCCTTACCTTACCCATTATGCAACTATCATTTTTCTTTTTTCAAGACTAATCTTAACATCTCTAAAACAAAACAAAACAAATCTTCTGGACATCAGAGACTATCTTATTTTAAACACCCTGCCAAAGCCCTGCCATGTGCAAGCAGAGAGATGTGAGTCACCCACAGCGATCGCCTCTACCAGCCAAGATCCTTTTTAATCAGTCAAGTTTGATCAGCAATGGCAGTGTTCTATCTCTAATGCCTCAGAGGATGAATGCCAAGGAAAACCAGAGAAATGCGTGGAGGAATATTGGGGATATTTGGTCTGCACTATCTTCAGGCTCTAAGCTCTTGATTCATAATCATCGATCGCTGGTATTCCAATAAGTCTTTAATTATCTATTTCCAAAAAGGGTTTTTTTTTTGTAATCTAATTTATATTTAATTCACTTGAAGAGTATATATATGGATTTCTCCTTTCTAATTAAAAATGGGTTATCTTATAAAATGAAAACTTGAAAAGAAGGACATCTCCATTCCCAAAGGCTAGGGATGGCTACTGTAATGAGATTTTCCATTTTTATGCTCTATTTCATTATGCCGTATTACCCCCCACGGGAAGATAAATGCCATAAATATTAAATGTGAGCAAATAGGATGATACAGAAAGAACAGACAAAATGTATCTGAACATTGCTAAATTCTTGTGATACCAAATTAATATACGATTCTGGGAACAAGAGTTCAAAGATCAGAAATAACAACTGGTAAAGTGCATCTGTGTGATCAATTGTATCTATGGATAGTTATTTGCAAACACAATGTTGGCTCATCCTGTGTTGTAGTACAAACAAATCTATGAATTATAGCTGGACACTTTTTATATGTTAATTACATTGTGTTCTATAACCAACACATGTTTTTACTTACATAATCAGATAAAAACAGTAATTTATTTTCTTTGTCAGAACTTCCTTATCATCTAAAGAAACCTTTATCTGATCAACTTAAATGGTAAAATAAATTCTCAATGATTGAACATGTTCATACCACTCTCAATGGAAGCATGTAGGAAGGAAATGACTTTTTTTTATGAAGAAAACAAGTGAGTTTGTTTAGGGAAACTGAAGGACTGTCGGGCTCAGAAATACATATCACATGTTTGATTTTCTTGTATAATTGCATATCTATTAGCATTTGAGATTAAATAATAATTGATGTGCTCAAGAGAGCACTGTAAAGGAGGTACTATCCGCCAGATATCAGCAAAAACCTCTTTTTATTCTTTAGCTCTCCTGAAATAAGCTGTTGCACAGGGGAAAATGTTGGTCATCAAGCCACTATTATTATTGCTATGTATGGAATTTGCTTCTGATATTCCAGAAACACTAAGCCAAACCAACAAGTATAGTATGTCACCACAATCCAGACCTTCTGGAGTCCTTACCCTCACCTTTAAAACTGTTCAGTTCACATAATTAATGACATGACAGCAAAACCTCCCAAGGACAACGAGGTCTGGAAGTCCCAGTTGGCACATTAGTGTGTTTTGGGAAAAAATTGATGCAACTAAATTTCAGAGTAGCAAGAGATGACAGGATCATTTGAATGAGGGTTTTACATGGAGGCACTTGTCACTATTCATGTCCATCTGATGGCACATTTGCCCAGATTTGTGACCCACTTAAAAAAAAAGACTACTGTTACTGATTATCAAACACTAATGTATTATGTCCGTTGTTACTGTTTGCCGGTTGATGGCATTTTATCTGAAGCAACGTGATTGTGAGTGATTTCATTTTAATTTTCATTTAATTTTGACAAGACATGAAGTCAGTGCACCTGCACTCAAGTTCAGCTCTGTCTCCTCCCAGCATTGTGTCGTTGAGTAAATAATCAAACCTGAAACTGCTTGCTTATCTATAAAGTGTGGGGATAAGCATATTCACTCTTTTCCTACTTCCTGGTTTGTGCAGAGGTTATTACTCCAGGTGGACTCCTTGCTGTTGAGATGAGTTGGTGTCTGGAGTCCCTGTAGAGGCGCTTCCCTTACGAAGGGCTGAGTGTATATGACGCTGGTCATTTCTAGTCTGCCTTGGATAAAATAGCAAATACATTTATTAGACATTATGGTAAGAACCTTATATGGAAAAATCATTAATAATACATTCATAACCCCGCCATGAGGTAGGTCCTGTTACTCCATCTGTTTTGCAAATAAGAGAAAGGAGGCTTAACGGGTTAGGTGCCTACAAGGACAATCACAAGAGAGGCAAGAGGAGCTAGGTGGGCCTGACCTCATATTCGTCAAAGGGCTCACATGCAGTCAAAAGATTTACAAATGAAACTGTGCAGATAGATGCTGTGCATGCTTATTAATGGCAGAGCCAAAATCTGAGCCCAGGCATTCTGGGCCTTGCAGAGGAAATAAAAATCTTTCCAGAAGCAAATTAGGATCAATCCTGAATCTGTTCAGGAAATTTAGGCTCAGCTATCACTTCAGGAACTTGTAGCTGGTTTTTGAACTTCCAATTTAAGATTACTATTTCTTTCATTTCTGTCTGTTTTAAAATCAAATTAAATTTATTTTCTTAGATGGAAATGCTTTCCTCTTTTCAATATGGACTTCTGTTTGCTCTCCTTATCTAATGCTCTTTTATTCATTGATATTTTCCCTAGACTATAAAGTTATGTTAAAAAAATACATTTCAGAAATCCCAAATCAAAAGAAAACCATAAAACTGAAGTTTTAAAAAATACAGAGGCTCCACAGATACCAGTACGAATTAGACCTACCAGACCGAAAAGCTACAGCTTTCTTATCTCAGTCCTTTTAGGGCCCAGGTTGACAAAGAGGGGAGCAGGACATATCAGCCGAACCTGTTTACATTAACTTTTAATCTTTTCAATTGAGACATCAGCTGACATTCAGAGCATAAATATTCAGTCTTCTTCATTTTCCTTGACATTATTTAGAGTCTTTGTTATGCAATAAGTTCTTTTACTGTCCATTTGTGTATTTTTTTTAAAGATTTTTAAATTTTTATTTATTTGACACAGAGAGAGACAGCGAGAGAAGGAACACAAGCAGGGGGAGAGGGAGAGGGAGAAGCAGGCTTCCCGCAGAGCAGGGAGCCCGATGCGGGGCTCGATCCCAGGACCCTGGGATCATGACCTGAGCCGAAGGCAGACGCTTAACGACTGAGCCACCCAGACACCCCTCCATTTGTGTATTTTGATTTGTTCATTTATTGAGTTGCCTGATTATAACCTGATACTTAAATAGAATAAATTATGATCCTAACCATAAATACAGACTTTGGTGAACCCTCATATTAAAATGAACCAAAATAAAAAATAAACTCACTCTTACAAATCTGTACCAAATTGCTTTTTCAAAAAAATTTTTTTTAAGATTTTTTACTTATTTGTCAGAGAGAGAGAGAGATCACACGAGCATGTGTGGGGGTTGGGGGGGGGGCAGAGACATTTAAAGTCTTTTACTTATTCCTAAAGAAATACAAAGAGTTCATGTCAAATCCTCAGTGACAAGAATGGCTATCTCCTTAATGTGATCTAACTTAGGGAACCCTATTGGGTTCTTTTTCCTGGCATGACCCTCTCCATGGCCTATTTGGCTCTAGTTGTTTTCATAAGAGAACACAACTTCTTTCAGTGTGGGCATTTGGTACTTGTTTTTGAGAGAGAGAGAGAGAGCATGTGAGTGGTGAGTGGGGGGGGGGGGGAAGGGAGGGGCAGAGGAAGAGGGAGAGAGAAAATCTTAAGCAGGCTCCACACCCAGCATGGGCCCGAGGCGGGGTTCCATCTCATGACCCTGGGATCATGACCCTGAGCAGAAATCAAAAGCTGGATGCTTAACTGACTGAGCCACCTAGGAGCCCCCGCTTTGGTACTTTTTAAATTAAGTTTGACAAAGAACATCTTCATAGCCATCAGACATTGAACTGTTTTATGAATCCTGGTAAAGTGAATACAAGTCATTCAAATACAATATTGAATTCACTGCTTTGCAGAAACTAACCTTCAGTTGTACTGAGTAAATTATAAATGTTATACAGGATGTGGACTTAGAGATCTAAATGTACCTAGGCAATATAATGATGAAATCAGCGTCTGACTCTTCGATCAAATGCTAAGATCAGTATTTTCGATGAGAGAGTATAACATCTCTCAAACAATTCAGAACTCTACTTTGTCATTTTATTTAATCATTTGTAAATCATATATATGTTAGTGTATATAAAATGCAATAAATAATCTACATTACATTTTTTGTATCATATACATATGAAGACTAAGGAAAAAGTTTAGGGCAAAAGTTTCTAATTGCAGTGTAGTTTAAGGAAATATGCTGTGTATTTATATCTTTAGATAAATAGTGGCAGAAAAGTAAAAAAGAAAAATAGGCGAGAGTGTAGACAGACAAAAAAATGTGTACTCTAGTGTATAAGAACATAACAGAGCTAACTGACGAATGTATATTTAAACAGTGAGACAGAGTGGGGTAAAGGAGGCAATAGCTCTAGTTTGGGAGAATCATACAGTTATTATCATTGTATCCCTGGCTTTAGTGAGCTTATTGAGAATGAATTGGGTAACAATGCATACTCTGCCAGCCCTGGGTACAAATTCTAATGCTACCATTTACTAGCTGTGTGAGTTACTCAACCTTTATGAGACTAAATTTTCTCATCAGTTCAACAGACCAGAAAACCTGTTTGTTAATTATCTTGATACAATCTAAGTAATGGATCCTTAAGCCAAGACAGTCTCAAGTTGTAGTGGTAAATAAGAAAAACTTGTCTTTGTTATAGTTGCTAGAGCATTTGTCCTCAGAACTGGACTTCATGGCAGGAAAAACTGGAGAAAAATGCAAAATCAGTCCAGACCCAAAGAACTGTGAGGATGGTTGACCTTGTTTGTAACTGTCTCTCTCTCCAAAAAAGGGCTAAGAGTACGATGTCCTTCCGGCTAAAATATTTGCAATTGCATTACTGTATAATTTAACTTTTATTCAATTTTAATAATGAAGCAGAGGAGAAAATATTGCCGCACTAAATTACCTGCTCCCTACTCAGATTTGAATGTTTAATAGCCCAGTCAATGGCAAAGCAATTATAAACGTCTGCAAATAAAAATCATTCCTTATTCCTGGTGTGCAAACATACGTATCTGCCTCCTTTACTAGTTACACAGAAGTCTGAAAAAAGACTTGGGAGCTCTTTGTCACCCTCCATTGTCCTCACAGGGTACTAAAACCAGGTATCCTTATCTTATAATATGATTCATTGCTGTGAATTTGGGGTTCGGATATAGCACCACGGCCGACAGAGGAACAACCCGCGGCGGACGCACACGGTCCACAGGGTGGCCTCATGGCTGCGCGCTCTGCGGTGTGGCACCACACCAGGTGCTCACCAGGGCCCCCCGCTTCGTTTAATGCTCTGCTCCTGAAGTTCCTCGTAATTCTCTCTTTGTTTTTTGTTTGGCAAATGAAATCCTGTGGGACGACGGTGCATGTGTGTGAGCAGAGGAGATGCACATGGCATTTGCGTCAGCTGTTCCTTGCTGATCCATTTGCATATGGCACGCCACATGTCCCCGGAGCACAGAATCTGGGGGACTCTCCATGCGTGAGAATTCTGCATACAAGGCGAATATTCAGATTTGCATTTAAAGCTGCTATTGCTCTCTATAAAGGTAACAGTAAACTTCATGGTAATAATTTAAAGTTTTAAGTTTTCTTTATTTAGAACCACATTCAGTAGCAAATAAAAAAATATGTCAAGTGAAAGGGAGCTGTGGAAGAAAGAATAAAGCTTTATATTTTAACACCATCAATGGCACCTTCCCCCTGCTTTTTGAACAAGGGCTTGCATTTTTATTTTGCACTGAGCCCTGACAGTTACGTAGCCTGGCTGGCATGGATAGGGTAACACAGGGGTTCATTCCAAAGGTTTTGAAGGCACTGAGAGCTTGATTTGGATCATGTTCTGCCTCTTAGCAATGGCTCCACTTTTCTAAGCCTCAGTTTTCCCATCATTTGGGTATTTAATCAACTTGCATTCATTGAGCCCACTGGGTATACTCTGCCCTTACATGGTAAAGTGGAAGATAGAAAGTATACCAATAAACAAAAAATAATTGCATGATTCCATAGTATGATAAGTGCTGTGAAGAAAGTCCAGGATATTTGGGGGAAAAAAAAAAAAGCTAGGAAGGGTGTTGAGACAATGTATTTTGGGTGGTGAAGTATTTAAGTGGAGACACAGAAGATGAGTAGGAGATAACTGGGAAAAGAATCGGGAAAGGGAAGAAATGAAAATACCTATCTCACGAGGAATCTGTGAAGCTTATGTGATATGAATGGAAAAGGCACAGTCCTGGCTAATAGTGAATGTGTGAGGAGCTTTGGTCATTACTAGAAGGCTGATATTAGTTAGTCTTAAAGTCATTTTTCGCTTTATCATCATCATTGGTTCATACTAGGCAACGTGTGTGTAAATATTTTTCTAGAAAGTTCATTAGCCACATAGTCACTCATTTAATGGTATTTAGCTGACCTTTGAGTACATAATACAATTCCATTCTGGTAATTCGCTTTCCTTGTAGAGCTCCTTCGCAGACACATATATCAGTTTCTAATGAATTTACCTGGGAGGCCCGGAGTTCACGGTCTGAATGGTTATGTTGTTGGACTCAGTCTTGCTTCACTGTATTTTAGTGACAGCACAGTTCCCCTTGGGCACAAGAGCACTTCACTTAAGAAAGCTAATGAAGGTCTTTCCTTTTCTTTCCCATCTTTAGTTTCCTTTTACTTGTCATTAATTTTTAACAACTGTTATGAAAATGAAAAAGAAATGTCTTTCTTCTCTTTGAGGTGTCAATTTTGTCTCTCCCTTCCTGCCAATCATGGAATTGGTGTCTCCCATACACCTCTTTTATCTGAACACAGCTTCTTGTGTGATCTTGCCTGATGAAATCCCAGGTCTGAGGTCAAGTTAACTAGTTTCTTGCCAGAGCAGACACATGTGGCAGATGTCAGCAAATGTAAATCTAACCCTGGAAAAACTACTGTAATCAGTGAGGTTGGTTTTGCTGTAACCTCATCTACCTCATCACGAGCTTCCTTACAGCCTTCTTTCCTTGCTCACCCAGAACCCTCAAGGTGACAGAATAGACAGAATAGTGTCCTTCTACATCAGCCTGGCTAGTTTTCCCTCTGTAGCATTCTGAGTGCTTGATAATCCCTCGTTTATCCTAACAAAGCATGAGCTTCAGGCTCTGAGAGGAAGTCTGCCAATGTGTTCTCAAGGTCGTGCATTTATATGTTTAATTCTCTAAAGTCAGATATTGTAACCGGTACAGATCAGTGCCACTGACTCTTTCCACTTCAACTTTCCCTCCTTCAGATTGCCTCTATGCTCATAGAGCATGGGGGCATCTTTGGATCTGGCTAAAGGGTTATGTTGGATATACCTTTAGTTTGTTTAATGGGCTACATTTATGGGATCTGTAGCACTTCCATGAATAATTACTATTATTATTTATCTATCTGTTTGTTTATATTTTAATTCCAGTATAGTTAACATACAGTGTAATATTAGTTTCGGTGTACAATATAGTGATTCAACGCTTCCATAAATCATCTGGTGCTCATCAGGACAAGGGCACTCCTTAATCCCCATTGCCTATTTCACCCATCCCCCCACCCCATCCCCTCTGGCAACCATTGGTTTGTTCTCTGTAGTTAAGCGTCTGTTTCTTGTGGAGCACCTGGGTGGCTCAGTCTGTTAAGCGTCTGCCTTTGGCTCAGGTCATGATCTCAGGGTCCTGGGATTGAGCCCCACGTTGGGCTCCCTGCTCAGTATGGAGCCTGCTTCTCCCTCTCCCTCTGCTGCTCCCCCTGCTTGTGCTCTTGCTCTCAAATAAATAAATAAAAAATCTTTAAAAAAAAGTCTGTTTCTTGGTTTGTCCCTTTTTTGTTGTCGTTCTTCTGTTTTGTTTCTTAAATTCTGCATATGAGTGAAATCATATGATATTTGTTTCTCTGACTGACTTATTTCATTTAGCATAATACTCTCTAGCTCCACCCATGTCGTTGCAAATGGCAAGATTTCATTCGTTTCATGGCTGAGTAATACCCCATTGTATATATATATGCCACCTCTTCTTTATCCACTCATCAACTGATGGACACTTGGGCTGCTTCTATATCTTGGCTATTATAAATAATGTTGCTGTAAAAATCGGGGTGCATGTATATCTTTGAATTAGTGTTTTTGTATTTTTTGCATAAATACCCAGTAACATGATTGCTGGATCATAAGGTATTCTAGATCATAGTTCTATTTTTAACTTTTTGAGGAACCTCCATACTGTTTTCCGCAGTGGCTGCACCAGCTTGCATTCCCACCCACAGTGCACGAGGGTTCTTTTTTCTCCACATCCTGGCCAACACTTGTTATTTCTTGTAAATACTTATTATTGTTATAGCTGTCCTAGGGCAGGAACTATTTCCAGGAATACACCTACCACCCTCTGTGCCTGTCTCCCTGTACCTGACACAAACGCACAAGGTTAGAATCTGTATCGATATATAAATGTGTTGGAAATTAGCTGGCACTGCAAATAGGTAGGTTTCTTCCAGATTAGTCAGAAGCTAGTCTGAGAAACAGTCTTGCAGTCCTCATCTGTGTAAACTGGTAAGAAAAACTTCAGTTCTAATTAATGTCAGGTCAAAAGACAAATTCTCTCCTGTCAGGGATAGACTTGATAATGCAGGGTACACTACATCCTACACTTTTAATGGAAAATTTAAAGTAGACTTGAACTGCAATACAATTCTAGAAAGACAGAATTTTTGTCTTTTTAGGAAATAAACCTGTAATTATACAGCAAAAAATAAGTAGGTCTGTTTTTATGGATCTCAACTATCAATTAGATAAAACCAAATTTTGATCAACCTTGCTCTAGAAAATACTAGATACTTTACATTCTCTCTGAAGAAATATTACAAATATTATTATTACACAAATAAGTGAGCAAGTAAGCAACCTAAAAATGTAGGAGAATGTATTATATATGTGTATTAAGCAATTAATTCATAGAAATATTTTCTGGATTTTGTGACATTTATGTTACTTCCTCAAAGTGTATAACTTATTGTACTTTCTTTTCCAATTCTAAAAAAAATTTACTTATCTATATATTTTGCATTCATAACTTTATTTTTTTTGTCTTAAAGAGGGGCTTCAAAATTATATAACCTTCAGGATCCATACAAGCTGTATCCATCCCGGACTCCAACTCCATACATCTTATCACCAGAAAACAAATGTTAGGGTGGCAATGAGCATTTTGTGTTACCCTTTGCACTAATTCTATGTTGGGGTACTATCTCTGCTATGTACCCATTCCCAAGGGTCTTCCTACAAACCAACTCTATGAAATGGACAGTCGACTACATGTCTCCACGCTCTGGTTGTACCCTCTGTCCCAGAGCTGACAGTGAAGTAGAAGTTAGTAAATCAGGGACCCTGTGTGGGGATAAGAGATGGAAGAGGGTTCCAGGGAGCTGTGGGTATTAAAGCTGGAAGGAGGGAAGAAAGAGAGAGAAATGGTACAGATGATCTGATAGAAGAAGCACATCACATGAGCAGAGAGAACTTTATTTCTGTTCAATTCCCAGTTCCAGACCTTCTGTGTCCTGAGATCCATGGAACTATCTATAACCTTATAACACCATTGCTTCACATCTCTCATTTATTGGGATTTGAGTGGCTCTCTATTCCTGGCATCCAAAAATGTCCTCAAAAGTCATCCTTCCCAATAAATTTGCGTTTTACTGGCAGATTCTGGAAAATAATAGCTATGATTAATTGAATGCCAGCCAAATCATTGAATACCTACACCATCTCTAATCTTCACAACACTCCCAGCAGGCAGCTAGCATCAGCATTTTACAAGTGAGAAAACAGCCTCAGTGAAGGGGGGTGACTTGCTAAAGGTCATGGAACTGAAAAGCCAACCTGGATAGGAACTCAGCTTTGGCTGATTCCAAGCTGTGCCTCGTTTCTGTTATACTATACTGCCTGCCAATATCTAAAGCCAAAGGAATTCATTTCTGCTGATGGACTTTTATACATGATTTTGAATACATGGCTGCTGGATGTTAGAAGCCATACAGACAATCTAATCTAACCCCTCATTTTTACATTAAGGTCACTTATAAGCGATGTTGCTCAAGGTTCCAGAATAAGTGTCCAAGAGGAACCAAGAACAGAAGTCTTGTGGTTTCCTTCTGTTAAAATTGACCTGTTCTGCGTATGTGTGAGAATTCCAGACATAGTCTACTACTGTTTCTGCTTGAATAAAACTCTTTGTGTCTGGTAAATTCACACCTAATAATTCACATTTTTTATTTCAAAAGAGAACACTAATAGGCCATATTAAAGGAACTGAAATATTAATTTCTTTAAAAAGGGTTTAAATTTAATTCCACATGTTTATTCATATTAAAGGCTTTATATGTCATCTGGTTTATTTAAAAACTAGAAAAAATGACAGTAATACTTGCTATCAATAGCACCTGTTGTATCAATACTCCATAATGTAATATTCTCTCTCTCTCTCTCTCTCTCTCTAGAATATATATATGTATATAGACAATGAAACTTAGATAAATTGACTAACATACAAGGCCACCCAAATAGTAAGCTGCAAAATAGGATTTAACCCAGCTCTTGGTTGATGACAAACAGCAAATATTTTACCAATTTTGTTAAAGTTTAACATATATAAGATAAAAATGTGGGCATTTAGACATGGTTTATATTATGCCCTTGTTACTTTGTGTTTCTTTTCTTACTATCTGTGAAATGATTATGGCTTGCCATTGAAATCAACGATCTGGTCAATAGCTTTTAAATATTCCTTCAACAGAAACCTTGGTACAGGGGTGTGAGTTTTCTCATTGAGCAGAAATAGCCTTTGAAAAAAAGATATGCTATAAGAAAAACAACTCACCTGACCAGAGCTTTAAGATTTAAGAATCACTTCTGTATTTTAAACTGAAGTTCAAGGATTTAGAAGATTTACTTAAGCCCCTAGAAAAAAATATCTTGGGAATTCTACCATCCTGCATAATGTATCACCCAAAAATAAATCAGAATTTATTATGAAATTCTGATATTTTAGAAATGTCTTTCTCTAAAATTTGCTTCTTGGCTATGTTATGGTTGATTACACTGATACTGATTTTTGTTTTTCTTGAATAAACAGAAAGAGGTTATGAAAGGTAATATTCTTTATCTAGACATTTTCACTCAGGATTCTATTAGAAGGAAAGTAGATAGGACTGGATAGTATTCGGCCAATAGCCATTATTATGTGAGATGAAATGAATCTAAATTTAGCATAGTGCCTGACATATACTAAAAGCTCAGTAAGTGTTAACTATTGCTATTTTTATTATTGGCTATAGAAAGATGCCAGGGAAACCATCAGAGACGTGGATGACTTCCTAGAATGAATATAGCATTTTGTCAGCTGTTTCATGAGACGTCCGAGGGTGCTAGGCTAGTGGTGAAATAAAGGGCTTTATGTAGCTACAAGATGGGATCTGGTTTGCACCTGGCTTTGTGCCAGCCATGTCAGAACCCTTGTCGATCACTGTGGAATTTTGATCTGACCTGCTGACGTGACGGTGCTGACACCACAGTGTGGCCAGTGCCACCTGCCTGGATCAGCATTTTCCTCCAGAAAGTGCCACATACCTCCAATAAACATCCAGTTTCTCACTCTGGGATGCACTTTCTTTTATCCTCTTCTTGAACTTAGGGCCCCCATCTAGGTTCTAGTGTGACAACTGTTCTTCTGAATGTTACAGCAGATGAGTGGGCTCATGTCATTTTCCACATGAGGTTATCTAAAAGGAGAAATTGGCAGCCAAACACTCCGTCAACATAGCCACATTGCCCCCAATTATTTTAACTATCAAGGGTGAAAAAAAAAATCAGTTCAATATCCAGGTAATTATTCTCTACTAGGATTCACAACCTTGGAAAGGCAGTTTGCCAAGATCTTGAATATCACCATCTGGAGGGTGATGGCTAAGTGCTGACTCCCGTCATGAGAAGTAAGAATGGAAGAGCACTGACCTTGGATAATTCCTGAAGGAAGTTGCTAATGAAGGATAGGAGCAGCTATGATTTTGCTGTTAATTTAATAGGCAGTTGGTTGCAGCGATGGTTGTATCCAGCTTGTGCCAATGAAAATTGGCATGAGTGAAATTTTGACTCATATTCAGGTACTTTCTGTCTTTTGACAACCGCCATTTAAGAGTTTCTCAATAATGCCAATTTAGCCCCCATAGCACTGGGCAAATTAGGACATCTAGATTATATATTCCACATCTGAGGCTAAGTTTTCTATTCTTTTCATGGACATATTGGAATTGTGTAAACAGAGCTAAAACAACAAACAATCACAAAGTGAGCTAATATAACTTCCTAGGCAACTGATTTAGGGAGATGAACAGGAACACACATTTATTTATTTATTTATTTATTTTAAAGATGTTATTTATTTATTTATGAGAGAGAGAGAGAGAGAGAGCGCAGTGGGGAGGAGCAGAGGGAGAGGGAGAATAGACTCCCAACTGAGCAGGGTGCCCAATGTGGGGCTCGATCCCAGGAGCCGAAGGCAGACGCTTAACGGTCTGAGCTGCTACCCAGGAGCCCCATGAACACTCCTTTAGAACATGACCAATAAGCCATCCTAATTTCCATCCTAAATTCACCTAGTGCCTATTTCACTTCTTTTTTCATTCCCTACCAGGCAGAAAGGGAGTTTGGGAAACTTTAAATCTTCAGGGTGAATGGAACCACGTGGTAGAAATTGCTACCATGTCTCAGAAATCGCCATATAGCCAATATAGTTAATATATATTTTCCTTAGGATAGAACCAGAACCCTAATTTTTGGCTATACATTGTAGCCATCCATCTAGGTATTAATTCAGCTAGGTATTACCATGTGACTAGGCTCTGGCCAGTGAAATAGACACAGAAAAGTTGGAAAGAACTTCGGGAACTTTCCTTAAAAAGGAAAGGGAACATCTTGAATTTTCCCCTTTCTACCCACCCATGCCTGAACATAAATGTAGTAGGTGGAAGGAATTCTATCAGCCCTCTTTTTGTCGTGAGGGTAAGGGCCACATTCTAAGGATGGCAGAACAGTGATCTGGAAGGAGTGTGGGTCCCTCAAGACGTTATGAAATCTCTGTATCAGCCTTATACTTCCTACTTTTATTCTTCTTTTAGGTAAGGATTAAATAGACTTCTATCTTGTTTAAATTATATGATAAAACTAATCATAAGACAGATCATAATGGACTTTATGGAAGTTTTTTTCAACATCATGTTTATTAACTCTTGTCTTCTCTTTCATGATTTGGCAGAAACCTTTGTACTTTTGCATTCAATAAATATTTAATGAGCACATGAATCTTAACCACGCTAGGGCAGTTTTGTGCTACATCTACATAACAGAAAATTTATTCAAAAATTTGTTGACTTCAGGGGTGCATGGGTGGCTCCCTCAGTTAAGCAACCAACTCTTGATTTTGGCTCAGATCATGATCTCAGGGTCGTGAGATCGAGCCCTGAGTTGCGCTCCACACTCAGCACAGAGTCTGCTTGTCCCTCTCCCTCCCCCTCTGGGCTTCCCCCTTGTTTCACCCTCTCTCTGTCTTTCTCAAATAAATAAATAAAATCCTCAAAAAATTTGATGGTGATGGCTTCATTAAGGGCTTCACCAAACTGATTAAAATTGTTGTCTTAACTTTTAAATCATAAATTTTTCTATTTCAAGTGCTCAAAAGTTCGTGTGTTAAGAGGGGCCATAATGTGTTAATAATGATTTCTGTCATGGTAAGATCATATCTAAATGGAATATTGACTTGAAACGAAGAAAAAACTAAGAAACAGCTTATTTATCATGTCATAGTTTCATTTGATGGCCACAAATAAAAATGTGGCTTTGTAAATTGAATAGGCTAACACTCATTTTGGGATAATGTCTCATATAGCTTCAGTAAGGTACAGTGTTACTAGGTGGAAACTTAATATGGATACAGATAACTTTGCAAGTGTTCTTTTCTTTTTTTTTTTTTTTTAAGATCTTATCTATTTATTTGACAGAGAGAGATATAGCGAGAGCAGGAACACAAGCAGGGGGAGTGGAAGCGGGAGAAGCAGGCTTCCCGCCGAGCAAGGAGCCCGATGTGGGACTCGATCCGGGGACTCCGGGATCATGACCTGAGCCGAAGGCAGACGCTTAACGACTGAGCCACCCAGGCGCCCCGGAAGTGTTCTTTTCTAAAATGTAATTAGCCTCATATGAATTAGCCATATGAAGCTTCTCCCTACCAGCTCATTATTTGCAGGAAATACACATGATCAAAATATTTCCATTAAAAAAAAACCCTGTTCTTACTAGTCAATATCTATCCTCTTTACTGTCCTTTTTATCTCCTTTTCTTTAGAGATAAACTTCATGAAAGATTAGTCTACACTCACTCTATCCCCTCACTTTCATGAAGCTTTTCTGAGCTATTTTTTTCTTGACCAACCTTTGGCATTTGCCACTGTTCTAAACATCATCACCGAAGCTGTCTTGAGTCTCAGCTTCCATGAGAGTTCTTGTCCTGGATCTCTCAATTTAGCAGCCACCCCTCATTCTCATTCACTTGTGTCTTTTCTTCCATCATGCCTAAAATATTGTTTTTTTGTTTTGTTTTGTTTTGTTTTGTTTTTAGGATTCTATCTTGAGTTTCTTTCTTTCTCACTTCGGATACCACCTATTTTCTGATGACTCATGACTGTACGTTTTCTTTCCTGAAATGTAGAGTTGTATTTCTGTAATCCTTGAAAAGAAATCCACAAATCTAAGACTGAATTCACCCACCTTAAATGTCAAGCTGTTGCCTCCACATTCTCATCCAACTGTATTCCCTTTTGGGTGAGGGCATCATCGTTTTCCTTGTCTATCTCTCTTTGCCTTGGAAAACTCATTCATCACTTAAGACTAATTTCGAGTCTCATCTCTGCTCGGAAATGTTCCTGACCTTAATGGGAGTTTTCCCTCTTCTGTGCTCTTGCTTTTTGCCCCTATAACACCAAGGTCTTACTTCTGTGTAATATTTTCACCCTGAGTTGTCATTATTAAGTTACTTATAAATCAACCTCACTCCACTGTTAGTGCCTTCTGAGTTGAGCTTTGGGTTGTTCATATCTGTGTCTTTAGGATCTTCGGTAGTGATTCACAGAAATGAGCTCAAAAAATGCCCTTGAACAAATGAATGAATGCCTCCTCAACCTTTGCAAATAGAGCCATAGTTTGGATACATTATTCACTGATTCCATCCCATTTTCCATTTGCTAGACTTTAATCATCTCCCATCTCAACTAGTCTTCTTTATTCGTAAGTTAAATCCTGTTAATTTAGAGACTTTATTACATTAAAAAAATACCGATGTGTATAGGAAAGAACAGCAAAAGAATCATAGTTGTGTTTTCTTGCTCCTCCATCTTTTGAACCCAGAGATCACGGCTGTTTTCTTGGTGGTGAGGGAGAAACATATGTCAGATTCCAATTCTAAATTCCTCTTACTGGGTAATTGTGACTAGAACCCTAGCCTCCTTATGGGGTCTGACATTGGGATTCACTCTAAACTCTGGTCACTTAATCTATAGCCTGGTACTAGTATGTACTCACTAAATATTTGGTGAGTGATTTTATGAACAAATGACTTCATCCATTTTTCAAATTGAGATATAATATGTGGATTAGTTCATAACTCTTGGTAATCATGAATGGCTGACATTTACTGAAAGCACAATATGTGCTAGGCACTGTTTCTTACCATTTTATATGTATTATCTCATTTAATCCTCATAACAACCTTATAAGATTGATTTGTTATTATTGTTATCCTTTAACAAATTGGGAAACTGAGCCATGGAGAGGTTTAGTAAATTATCTAGAATATCACCACTAACAAATAGCAGAACTGAAACTAAGACCAGCAGTGTGGCTCCAGCCTGCATGCTCCTAAGTATACTGCAATAGATAAAGGGGATCCAATTATATTTTTAAAGTAAATTTATGTAGCCGAATATGCTTCCCTAAGATATGAAGACTATGGGTAATCTAAATAATTAGTCCTTGACATTATTTCAGGGTATAAATATAATGATATTTAAAAATCCACAAACACAATTGGGTGAACAATAAATAAAGGCTCTTTATTATTTTCTAAAATGTCCAGGAATTTTATTTGAGAGCAACTGATGGAGGATGTTAAAACTATTTCTTCAATCTCGGGCCCTGCTGAGTGTATTTCATTGTTCAGTGGCAGGCTACTTTCACTTTAACTGTTCATACCTTTGTTGATTGTTGTTCTTCCCATTATCCTGTCATTAACCTCTCAGCTTCTAATTTTCACTCTCTGGTGGTTGGTTCACTGGGGTAAATCTACCGCTTCCTCACTCTTGAGTTTTACATGCTCTCACGTTTTTATGAAACCTCTCTAAAGGATAATCTGTATATCACCGCACGCATGACTTACATATTAGAGTATACAGGAAAAATTTATACTCAGCAAAAGCTGTTAAAAACCTGTTCAGCGTATCAGACGAGGGACTCTTTATTATGAGGTATCTTGGTGTTCATTTTAAATATCCTCAAGCTCTTCTTTAGCTCCAAAAACAATAATTATAATAAAAAATTCCTTTCACACCCAAATAAATCTAAAAGGGAATTATTATACCCATCTAGACAGAAAAAATATTAACTTTTTTAGGGGTTGGCATTCTAAAAATCAACACTAGGAAGATGCTTATTAGTTAAGTAATGCAAAAATTATCGGTTGCAGTATAAAAAGTTATCCTCTGATTACTTTACCTCAGTAATCTCGTTTGAAAGGAGAAAACACATAAACCATATCTGTAATTAGAATGCAAACTCACTCATTTATCAGTGCTTAGGGAAGACTGATCCCTTGAATACTCTCTTTTCTTATGTGAAAATGGTAACACTTTCACTGACTTAGGATTTCAAAGCTATATAAAATAGAATGTCTTCAAGATTAAAGAAAAGGATAATGTTATTATTTGCAAATGTATGTAACTGTAAGTTTTTCAAACATTTAAGTAATTATATTTGCTGGATAATCTATAAGCATTTTACTTACTTGGTCAAGCAAGATAATTTAGGGTTTAAGTTCAATCCACACAGTTTTGTAATAGGACCATTTTTAATATGGAAAAATGACCCAAGAGGTCACAATATGCTTCCATCAAAGTAATACATGTTGGGTGGGGTCTTTGCAGGCCACTCCTAATTAGCAATGGGAATGGCTAAATTAAACTTGGCTCTGGCACTCTTACAAAATGCTAACTTGGCCTTCAGGTCAGCAAAAATATTTTTCTGTTGAGGAAAAAAATATACAGTGAAATGATTTCCTTTTACCCATTCAGTACCAACAAAGAATGTCTGCAATCTATATGTAAAATAACATCATATTGGATTGTCCAGGAAAAATAAAACCAGATTTTCTCAAAGTAAATTACAGTTAAGAGTTAGGTAGCTTTACGCAACAGAAATGTTGCTTGGGATAATGACATTTCTGGCTGGTTGCCCTTGTTTGATGCTCCCAGAAGTGGTTTCCGTTGAGACTATTAAATAAAAGGATTGATGTGATATGGAACTCCAGTCAGTGGTGCCCCTTGTATGAGGATTAGTTGGCTCTTTGATTTATTTTGGCATTTCATTTTACACCTCTTTTTGAAATCAACTCATGGCAGTGTGGCCAATCAATCAACTTCCATCTATAAACTACTGAGTGTACTTTTACTTTGAGATACTTTTTTATGTATTCTGATTAGTCTTAGATCATCTCAAACTTTACTAAGAGTAAATGAATCAAGGGGTTTAAATGCAGAAGGGAAAAAGTAGAGGGCTCTGTGGGTAAGCAGAAGAAAATGAAATTTCCATTTCTACTGTCATCATCATCATTATCATTAATAAATGTATTTATTAAGTCATACATGAACTTGCCATTTTCTGCTTTTTCTTCATTATAGTTTCACTTGAAGGCATACACATTTAAGCATTATTAAAACATGCAAATTTAGACCGTCTCATCAATAAATGGTACTCAGAAAATAGGATATTCACATGCAGAAGGATGAAACAAGAGCTCTATCTTACACCACTCACAAAATTAACTCAAAATGAGTCAAAGACTTAAATATAAGACCTGAAGCCATAAGACGCTTAGAAGAAAACAGGGAAAAACCTCCTTGACATGGGCCTTGGCAATGATCTTTTTGGATATGACACCTAAAGCACAAGCAACAAAATAAAAAATAAACAAGTGGGACTACATCACACTAAAAAGCTTCTACACAGCAAAATAAATGGTTGGTAAAATGAGAAGGCAACCCATGGAATAAGAGCAAATATTTGCAAACCACACATCAGATAAGGGGTTAATATCCAAAATATATAAGGAACTCATACAACTCAATAGCAAAAAAACAAATAATCCAATTAAAAATGAACAAAGGACCTGAATAGACATTTTACCAAAAAAGACAGTCAAATGGCCAACAGGTATATAAAAAGATGTTGAACATCACTAATCAGTGGGGAAATACAAATCAAAACTACAGGCTATCACTTCACAGCTGTTAGAATGGCTATCATCAAAAAGACACATGACAAGCCCTTTGTGCTCTCTTGGTGAGAATGTAGATTGGTACAGCCACTACGGAAAATGGAATATAGGTTCCTCAAAAAACTCAAAATAGTACACTCATATGATCCATCAATTCCACTTCTGGGTATGTATCCAGAGAAAGGGAACTCATTATATCCAAGAGATATCTGCACCCTCATGTTCACTACAGCATTATTTGCAATAGCTAGGGTATGGAAATAACCTAATTGTCCATTGATGGATAAGTGGATAAAAATATATTATATTTTGTATAGTATTATAACATATATAATGTTGTCTATATCTATAATTGAATACTATTCAGCCATAATAAAGAAAGAAACCCTGCCATTTGTGACAACATGGATGAAACTTGAGGGAATTATGGTAAAGGAAACAACTCAGTGTGAGAAAGACAGATATTGTATGATCTCATTATATGTGGAATAAAAAAAAAAAAAAAAAACCCCAAACTCTTAGAAGTAGAGATCAGATTGGTGGTTGCAAGAATCAGGGTGTGGGACGTGGAGATTTGGGTGAAGGTGGTCAAACGATACAGACTTCCGGTTATAAGATAAGTAAGTTCAGGGATATAATGTATAGCATGATAATATATATATATATATATATATTTTAAAGATTTTATTTATTTATTTGACAGAGAGAGACAGCGAGAGAGGGAACACAAGCAGGGGGAGTGGGAGAGGGAGAAGCAGGCTTCCCACCGAGCAGGGAGCCCGATGCGGGGCTCGATCCCAGGACTCCGGGATCATGACCTGACCCGAAGGCAGACGCTTAACAACTGAGCCACCCAGGCGCCCCTAGCATGATAATATATTTAACAATACTGTATTATATATTTGAAATTGCTAAGAGAGCAGATCTTAAAAGTTCTTAGCGCAGGGTTGCCTGGGTGGCACAGTTAGTTGGGTGTCTGACTCCTGGTTTCTGCTTGGGTCATGATCTCAGGGTCGTGATCTCAGGGTTGTGAGATGGAGCCCCGCATTGGGCTCTACGCTCAGTGTGGAGTCTGCTTGGGACTCTATCTCCCTCTCCCTCTGCCCCTTCTCCCCCGACTCTAAAATAAATAAATAAATCACACAAAAAAAGTTCTTATCACAAGGAAAAAATTTTTCAACTGTGAGGAGATGGATGTTAACTAAACTTATTCTGGTAATTATTTCACCATATATACATATATCAAATCATTATATTGTACACCTTAAATGTATAAAAGGTCATATGTCAATTATATCTCAATAACACTGGAAAAATAAATATTCTGTTTATTACAAATAATAATTTTTAAATGTACGTATTCAAGAGTATTGTATTTCACCCCTTCCCAGTTATTTCTACCTATAAATGAATATGTACTTCACCATTTTTTTTATCACTCTGACATCATCCACATATACTTTCTGAGAGATTTGGATTTCTAAGCAACAAATTTTAATTAAACAATCTTCACTGTAAAAAAAAATGTGCTAATTTAAATCAAGCCTGATTTCTCTCCTACTTAAAAAGCAGCAGATAGTGGTAGACTACACTGTCACTCTCTCACAAAAGATGTGACATAAAGTGGGAAATCTCATTGTCTCATCAACAAAGAAAATACAAAACATTAAATTTAGCATGTTTTCTATTGTGAAATGTTCTTGTTTTTATAATTAAAGTGAGACATACTTTTTCTGCATATGCTTGCTGTTGCTTGAAATGAAAGTAAAGCAATAAGGCAGAAGACTTCTGGGATGTGTATAGTTTGAACTGATCTTTTTTTCTGTTTTTATTATTATAAAACATAATTATGCTTTATCATGTTTTCAGCATCATGGTACTCAATAATAGGTTAAGAACTAAATTCCTGAGGAATTTGTGAACTTTGTTGGGAAGCAAGAATCAAGTCAACAAGCCAGTTTACAGTAAGTGCTAAAATGTGACAGGGAGACCGAAAGTGCTATAGCAAATCCGTGGTAAGAGATCAGATTTAAACTAGACCTTGAAGGTTAAGTAGAGTTTGAGAATGATGACAGGGATACTAAATGGTATTCCATCCTGGAGGAAAATCTTGAACGATGGTAGAGAAACACAACAGAACACAGGCCAGTTGGTATAACTGCAAAGGCAGGAGGTTTGGGGAGCATTGGTAATTTAGGTCATGTATTAAAGCTGTATTTTAGAGATTTGCTTACTTGAAACAGTAAGTCATGTGACTTCTGAGCATGCCCAATGCTGAGGATTAACTTCATGCCATCAATTAACAGCACAGGGCCACGGCAAATATCTCAGAGCATTGTAGCCATCATGGTGGATTGTAATATCAACATTTAAATAGAATTGCAGTGGTCTCTTTAACTCAATTTAGATTTAGTATTTTTTTTAACTGGAGGCTGCACATTGTTATGGAAAAATTACCCGTAGTTCCACTGGAACAGAGGGCAGCTGAATTTGAACTTGTCATTGTTGAGAGAATTTGTCATTGAGATAGTTGTCCTCCAACTTAAGTCTGTATCTGGCCATTTCCAGTAGAAGAAAGGATTTCAAAGTCATAATTATTTATTTATAGATTGTGCCTGACTTAATTAACTACAGGCACCAAACTGGATAGCCCAAGTACACTTTGTAAAGAACACCTAGGTAGCGGTGTCTGACATGAAGGGCTATTCCCCAAAATACACAGCTGGGATGGGCCTGCCCCACCAATCGGTAGAGATAGGAAATGGAGACAACACTTTTAAAGTTCTGGGAAATGTAGACAATAATTGCATCAAGTCCGAGGCACTAGCCTAAACGGGCTTGGGAAAGGAGGCATCAACATGGGTTGCCAAGGGTTGGTTCTGAGTCTACATCCTAGAAAATAGAAAAAAAGATCTCTCTCATATTTTGAAGTTTTAACAGTTTTCATCTCTTTTCTGGCATTTCTCTACCATATTGCTACTCCGACTGTCTAGCATACTAGCAGGGAATGATACAGATACACTGGAGATTCACACAGGACCATGTTCTAGCTGCCATTTGCCAGCTGTGTGACCCTAACCTCTCTGAGCCTGTTTTTTTTTTTTTTTCTTTTATAATATGGGAATGGTAATACTTAGTTTTTGTGTGAGGACTAATTGAAATAGCGAATATGAAGTAGGTAACACAGAGCTAGACGTGCAATAATCACATATTGGAAGCCATTCTACTTCCCTACTTCTTTCTTTCATCCCTTTTTGCCCCACTTCCTGTCTCCTTCTCCCCATCCCTCCTTTCTTTGCTTCCTTCCTCTCATTCTTTATTGATCATCTATTGAAAAATATTTTTAGCCACTTCCCATTTGCTAAGGATTATGTCTGGTTCTGAGGATAAATTGGTGCCTTGAAGAGGGAAAATAATCCCTGCTCTCATCAGCTCACAATCTAATAAGAGAGACAAACATCAATCAAAGTAGGACATAGTGAATATGAAATATTATAACTGTGTAAAGCAAAAGTATATGGTGCAATGAGAGTGATTAATTGTACTATTAATATCTTTTCCTTTTCTCCTCCCATTAGGGGGGAGGAGAACCCAGAAAATTAATAGGCAATGTAAATATTTACATGTGTTGATGGATTGATCTTGAAAATGTGACTGTTGGTACTTCTGTATTTTGACATGCTGGAATCAGGAAGTTGAGTAAGAGGCATTACAACCTAAAATATTTCTATGTCATGTTTGTACTTTATGCTTCTTTTGTCTTTTTTTTTTTTTTTTTGATGAGTAGTTGTTTTAGTGGACTTTCATAGGCTTACTCTTCCTTTGATTAAATGAATAGCAATTCCTTTGTTCCTTTGGGGGAAAAATGTACTCTGGAATTCAAAACAGTGGGTTGCCCAAAAACTCTATGTTCAGTCACGTTACAACCACTCAATAGAAAGTAAAGCTTCTTTCCTCATAGGAGTTTCATCGTAATGAATAGAGCTGAGGCAGCTTCACAGTATGGAATGCCCTGTAGGGACTGATGCCTCTCCCAAGCCCTGTGGCTTGGACAGAATAGAGAACTCAAAGTCCCCATCTACATAAGAACTCTTGCCATGAAGTGACAAAAGTCAGCAGTCCGCAAACAGCAAGACACTCTCTTATTGGATAATAATTCTTTTGTTAATCCTAGAAGGGATGGGTTCTTTGCAGGGGGCCTTGGAGTCTGGGATAAAATTAACTTTTTATTAAAGGACTTTGCCTGGGAAATGTCTTTTCCTTTCTTGCCCTGCCTGCCAAAGCTGCAGAATTTGGGTCCTGTCAGTGTATTTATGTCACATAAATATAATCTAGTGTCACTTTTCCTGTCACTATAGTAAGTGACTATTTTATGGACAAAACTGGAAGAGAAAAACAAAAGATAGCTACCGAAAATCTGTATTAGAGCATTTGGATTAAGTGATTCACAAAGTACCACGGTCAAGGACTGTCATTTCAATTGTCACCCTTGGTGCCAGTCAGCTGTGGTAAGAGCAAACTTGCTATTTCCCCTCCCACCACCCGTCACCGAAGAAGAACTCTTGACTCCACTTCCTTCTCTAGCCCCCGCTTCATTTCTCTCCTTCCCTTCACAGCAATGTTCCTCGAAAGTACTGCCATCTTGACCACCTCCTTTTGTTGTGTCTCTATTCTGTTCCAGGTAGACCCTTCACTGAAACCGCTCCTTTGATGGTCCTCTAAATTTCTATAGCTGAAGGTCAATTCACAGCGTTTCTGTTACTTGACCCATTTGCCACAGCCGACAACAAGCTCCTCCTTGGCATGTGTTCCTCGCTTGGCTTTAGGGTTCCACTTTCCCCTGGTGTTCCTCCTACCTGCCTGCCCTCTGCTTCTTGGTCTCCAGGCTACATCACCCCCTTTGCACTGGAGCCACCCAGCTCTCAGCACCAGTATTGCGTCTCTTCTATTCGTACTCACTCCCTTGGTGATCATATCCAGCAACTGGCCCTCTAACATTTATACTCGGCTCATGCCCAAATGTGTTTCTCCAGGCTAGATCTTTTTCTTGGATTTCAGACTCACATGTCCAGCTGCCCATGTGTCATGTCCATTTGATGTCGAGTAAGCATCTCAGCATTAACACGACCAAAACTCCCCTCCCAATCCTCCCCTCCAGCTCTGTTGCTCCCTATGTCCCCCCAGTTTAGTTAAAGGTAGCATCATTCCTCAAGTTGTTCAGGCCAAAAAACTCAGAGCCATCCTAGACTTCTTTCTCTGACATTCACGGCTCGGTCTGTCAGAAAAAACAGGTCAGCTCAACATCTGAAATATACTGTCTGTCCAATCTCTTCTCTCCATTTCCTCTGCCAACACCCTGGGTCCAGCCACCATCTTCTCCTCCTGGATTATTGGAATAGCCTCCTGATTGGTCTCTCTGCTTGTGCTTTGTCCCTCACAGACCAGTTTGGTCTAGTAGCCAGAGAGATCCTGATAAAGCAGGTGTTAGAAATAGCTTATAGCTGTGACTTCTTTGCTTAAAACCCTGCATTGGCTTCTAATCTCACTGTGGATAAAACGAGTCATTGTCATGGTCTACAAGGCCACACAATCTGACAGCCAGTTAACTCTCTCACCTCCATACCAGCACCACTCATAGGCCTCCTTGGTGCTCTTCACAGACCCCAGACATGCTCCTGGCTTGGTGCTTTTGTACCTGTCTGGAGTTCTCGTTTGCAAGATATCCAAGGCCTGTAGGTCTTCACTGAAATGTCATCTTCTCAGTGTGAATTTTCCTGATGCCATTACTTAAAAATCTCAACCTCCACACTTTTTTCCAACACTCTTTATATTCATTCCTATATTCTTCCTCTGTATGGCTTGCATGACCCTCTAACATACCACATATTTTATTTATTTTGCCTAGATCTGCCTTCCCCACCCCCTGCCCCCACTAAAAAGTAAGCTCCGTGAAGGCAAAAGATTTTGTTTCTTTTATTCACTGCTGTACTCCCATAGCTTAAAACAGAGCTTGGCCCATGCAAGTAGTCAGTAAATATTTCTCAATTGGACAAATGTGATTGTCAGAAATAGAATTTATTATGTGGGACTCCAAAATGCATCCTCTCGCTGTCTAATGTATTTCTACTCTCCTATTCCTTTCTGCTTCTCATGCACTCTTCCAGAGTCTGCATCCTTACCGGATGGGTGGATAGGCAAAAGTGATGGTGTGGATGAGCAAACAGCATTATGTCACTGTATGGGCTTGTAGCTCTGGTGTCTCTGCATGTCTGTGCAAGCACATGTTTCTCCCTGCCTCCCTGAGGCCACCCTTTCAATAATATCTGGAAACAACTAAATGTTGAGTGTCATTAATTCAAAAAGATACATGCACCCCTATGTTTATTGCAGCCTTGTTTACCATAGCCAAGATATGGGAGCAACCTAAGTGTCCATCAATAGATGAATGATAAGAAAAATGTGGTGTAGATATATATATATGTAATAAATAATGTAATATATAATAGACTATTACACAGCCCTGAGAAAGGAGGAGATCATGTCCTTTGAGACAACATGGATGGACCTAGAGGGTATTATGCTAAGTGAAATAAGTCAGACTGAGAAACACAGATACCATATGATTTCACTCATAAGTGGAGTTAAAAAAAAAAGCACTAATAAACAAAAAGTAGACCTATAAATACAGAGAACAAACTGATGGTTCCCAGAGAGGAAGAGGTGGGTGGGGGAGGCCAAATGGGTGAAGAGGAGAGGGAGATACAGACTTTCAGTTATGGAGTGAATAAATAATGATAGTAAAAGCCACAGCATAAGAAATATAGCCAATGATACCATAATAGTGATGTAATGGGATAGATGGTAGCTGCACTTATGGTGAACATAACATAGTGTATAAACTTGTCAAGTCACTAAGTAGTACACCTGAAACTAATATAACATTGTGTGTCAACTATATTCCAAAATAGATAAATGAATGTGGAGTGTCAAGTCGTCTCTGGAAGTTATTTGTGGATTCCTTTCCCTTATAAGAAGTATTATATAAAAGATAATAGAACTATCTTTGTGTGCAAGCACGATTTTATTTTAAAAAGAATAAAAACACATTTCAAAGTCATTGTAAAGAAGATATTTTTCTGCATGCCTTAGACCTATATAACATATTAATTCTTCATGGGCAAGTCCCAGGGCATATACTTGCTTGTGAATGCCTATCACTAAAGTAATATTTCCATTTTTTACTAAAAATTATCATTGGAAAAAGAAACATTTTCTAATGCCAGGGTCACATAGAAAGATTTGTGCTGTAATTTGCAAGGTGCCAAGGAGAAGATGGGGAGTTATCGAGCAATATTGTTGATTTGACTAGAACAGCACACCCCTTGGCAGATGGTAAAAAGGGTTTAAGAGCTGGGCACTAGTAAATACCCTCTGAGCTCTCCCACTCTCCTACACTGGTACAGAGGACCAAGAATCCTGCTGCTTAGCCAGAGGATGCTCTGGGGAATTATGTAATGAAGAGTATTCCCAAAATAAAAATTTGTTTAGTCTCCTACCTTCATTTTATTTATTTGTCTCTAAAGAGAAAAAAATGGGATTGCAAAAAGAAGTTGCCCTACACAAACTCCATGCTACAAAGGAGCACATTATTGCAATTTTCAAGTACATTATCCAAGTTGTTTTCGAAAGAGGCATAGTGATGATTTATGACCAAGTTTTCATATAAATCATAATTACTTAACCAGAATATTGATCCAAAAATAAAATGAGGGACAACCTGCATCATAAATTTTATGATTTGGGATTTATTATATATATATCTCAAGCAAATATTAGGTTCAAATGATACAGAGGGTGGCTTTAACTCACTCTTCTTTTTAAACTCATTCTTTATATACAAAAATAGAGCAAACTACAAAATCAGATTATTGAGTTGGAAATATTTTAGTTCAAAAACAAAATTAAACACCTATTTCAATATATAACCAAGGCATAAACATTTTTTAAAAAATTGTTTGCAGTATTATTCACTGCGATTCAAAATTGGTGACAAGAAAAAAAAGCAAAGAATACCAGTGTCTCCTGGTATTCTGTATGCTACTTGTTCAATGTTTTAATTTTGCATTCTGTGTTGCATTTTTCTTGTCCAGAAAGTGAAAATGCAATGTGATATCGCCAGTGAGTATCTGAGTTAGGCCCACTACTGTGCATTTTTCAACCCACTGTCCCATTTCTCATAAGATAAGGCCGTAACATAGTGACACTATTTGTGTATTATAAGTGTGATAAGGTTCCCTAAAGCATCTGGAGGATGGTGAGACAGAGGGACACCAGCTGGAAGAGAGGATTGACTACGTGGAGTCTGCTTTTGGATCTATCACAGAGTTATCCCATCTGCAAAAAAAACCTTTTTTTTTTTCTTCATATTCAGGATCTAGCTATTGGCATAAGGAGGTAAGACTTCTCTTCCTGTACTTGGTCTTAAAAAAAAAAAAAAAGATCTTTTTTGAGAGTAGTAACACCAGGAAATATAGACAAAAGTATTTTCAGAGTGGTGCAGGTAGATTTATTTTTAAAATCATAACAGGCTTGAGTCTTAGTCTTCAATTTTTTTTTCTTTAAGGACTGTTTTTTTTTTTTTTCAAAGAGTATGGAATCAAGATGGAGTCTTGAAACAAAGACTAAGGATGACAAACATGGTTTTCAGAAGCTCAAAAATGAGAACAATGAATTACTCATTGCTCTATGTAGCAGCATCTCCAGGGCCTAGGAAGACCTCCATCTGTAGAACAGGGTTTTGCAAATTGCAGCGGATGGGCGAATTTGGTGTGCCTCATGTTCTTGCATGGCTTGCAAGCTTAAGAATGACTCTTTACATTTTTAAATGGCTGAAAAAATCAAAAGGATATTTTATGACACATAAAAATGGTATGAAATTCAAATTTCAGTGCCTATAAAGAAAGTTTTATTGGAACTCACACATGTTCATTTGTTTGTCTATTTTCTGTGGTTGCTTTCACATTACAACATCAGAGTTGAGTAGTTTTGACGGAGAGTCGAAGGCCTGCAAAGCTGGAAATATTTACTATCTGGTGCTTTACAGAAAAATCTTGTGGACTCCTGATACAATTTATACAACTCGTCCTTAAACTGGCACATAGATCATTTGCTATTTTTTATATGATACATAAATTCAGGGATAAATGTATCTGTTACATAGTATAGCTTTAGTTTTTGCAACCCTAACTGGTAAGAAAGCCACATTCATCCAGGTACTTGATTGAATCTGAGCTTCAGGGAAGTGTTCTCCAAGTTATAGTAGGGATTCAGATTCATAGTCCAGACTAGGTGCCGAATGTGTTCCATACTTGTTGCAATATTGCTCTGTCTATTCTTATTTTACTATTAAAAGTACAATGACATAGGGGAGGCTGGGTGGCTCAGTGGGTTGGGCGTCTGCCTTTGGCTAGGGTCATGATCCCAGGGTCCTGGGATCGAGCCCTGCGTCAGGCTCCCTGCTCAGCGGGGAGCCTGCTTCTCCTTCTCCCTCTGCCTGCCTCTCCGCCTACTTGTGCTTTCTCTCTCTGTCAAATAAATAAAATCTTTTTTAAAAAAAGTACAATGAAATAGCTGAACCTCAATAACAAAAAGATACTTTTGAAAGAAGTCCGCTGTTTTTAAAAGGTGAAATATTTTAAAAGGTAAATTTCAACCCATATTTCACTAACTGTAAGGATTACATATTTATGTGCCCTTAATCTCATGAAAACACCTTGATTAGAATATTGCTAATAGTGATTTACCATTTAATCTTAATTTAGAATCAAGATATTCATACGCGGGGCTCCGGAAATGCAAGCATATTTGATGTAAAGATCCTCCATATAGCCCTCAGGGACTAATGTCATGACATCTGCTAGAGAGAAAGTTTTCTAATTCCTTTCTGCTTAATGTACAGAAGAGTATGTGGAGAAGAGGGGACTGATTAATCTTTTCAGTCTCTTGAATATGCTCCCAGAGATCTAGGAGTTCTTGCTTCTTTTCCCTATAAAGGATTCAGAAGAAAAGTAGAAACAGATTCTAATAGAACTCCTAATCACCAGGGGAGTGGGAGAGAACAAGGGTTCCTTCTCATCAGAATGGTATCAGTTTTTACTTCTTCTTAGTGAGAGAGACTTCTTAAAAAATTGGCTTGGTCAGAATGTTCCTTGGAAATTGCTTTTTCAAAGAGCTTTCTTATGCAGAACAAAACATCTTATCAGGATTTAAAGCTATGGAGTAGAAATTTAACTGCTCTCCTGACAGCAGATAGGGAGTTGACACTGTGGAGCTGAATGGAAACTAGATTCTGAAGTGACAAATAGCTCATACAACAGGTGTTGGCTATGCTTGAATTCGGATATTTCTGTCTTCAGCTGTGTGATCGTGCATTTATCTCCGAGTTCCAAGTTCTGCCAACGGACACTGTGGCATCTGATATCATCATGTCAACTTCCTCGAGCACAGTGTTCCTTGCACACTGTCAGATGGTTGTCCCTCTCCAGGTAATCTGATGAGAAGGAAGTATTTGTGAGAACCTGGGCAGACTCCTGCATCCGGGTATGTACTGGACCATGACAGGTCTAATGAGTCTGTAGAATCCTCGGAGCTTATGTGATCTCAGTGCTTAGGTAACTACCAACTCTGTAGGGGGAATCTTCCCTGTAGTGGAAGAAGAGAGTCTCCTCTTTCTCCTAGTCTTGGTGTAGATATACACTGAGACTCCACCTTTATCTGTACTCATCTACATTGCTACCTCTGGCCCTTGCTGTAAATTGCTTCTGAGCTGTAAGGTCTACCATCTTGTCTAGAGGAGTCTACCCAGAGTAATTACCCAGAGACACTTGGTCTACCAGGGTGTATAACTTCCTTTGTGGCTGAAAATTGGCTTGGAGTGCAAAACCTCTGACTTAAAATGCAAGCTGGTGGGAATAATGAAAAATATTAACCAATCCACCATAGTCCTCATTATCTAAGAAGAAATTCACATACCCTGACATCATATTTCAGGAGTGCTTTTGTAATTTTTTTTTACTATTATTCAACTTTGCTTCCTTGAAAATAACTTGCACTTACTTGTAGTTGCTTAAGCCATGAGGCGCGAGGCACTGAAATGCAGTGTGCTAACTTGAACTTCATGAAATGTATTTTAGCAAAGATGAACTTGTTATATTTGAAGGCCCCAGGTGTAAGGCTACTCCACGCTAGCATGCACACGGAGTTCAATCCTTTGTACAAAATTAGGCCCTGTCTTCACAGAGGCTTTCTAGTTAATCAGCAGTATCCCTTTTGCTTTTAGGTGATGATGAAGTACTCCATTTTCTTATTACAACTATTTTACTACATAAAGGCTCTATTTGGGGATGGCCCCTATTATCCCAATGGCTCATGTAGGAAGCTGGAAAAACATTAAAAGAGAGAGAGAGAGAGAGAGAAAACAAAATGATTTTATACAAGCTGCAATGGAATCATCTGTGTTTACTTCACCATTACTCTATCTGTATATAAGTTCTTAGACCTCAAGTCTGCTGAATCTCTGAAATGAGAGTTCCTCTCATTTACTTTTCTTCTTGAAGAGAAATGAAAGAGATTTAACTTTTTGATTATTCAGAATTCTCATCCTCTATTTTACTTAAGTTTCTGACCTAGAACTTGCTTTTGTCATGACTATGCTAGTCTGATCTGCTCATTGATTACAGTGCCATGCTCAAATTTTCATGCCCCTTAATTCTCTTTTTTCTAGGAGCATAGAATGTCCAAATTGTGTTATACATATTCAGGTTGTACAAATATTAAATGCTAGTTATAATATTCTTTAAATAATCATTCCTTTTGCTAAGTATCTTAGAGAACAGAACTTTTCACATTTGTATTGGGTGTTTGCTCCTTGCATTGACTATAAAAACATGACCAATATCTTTCCAATTAGTTCTTTTGATGTTATCCCTTTCCACAGAGGATAAAGCACTTCCGAGTTCCACTGACAACTTTTAACATTGTACCCTTCGGAGTCCCCAGGACACTCATTATTAGGGTGTCCTCTTTCTGACTTGTTTAAGAAATGCCAGCCAGTCTGTCACTATGGACTAAAGTTCCTCCTCTATCTCTACTTGCAATGTCACCAGAGAAAGGAAAACAACAGTTTTAGGGCTTTTTCATTTATTCATCAAACATGCACTGAATGACAGGCACTATGCTTGGTGCTTGGTATAGAACTTGGCTTCCATTGCAAGGGGGACGAAGCAATTTCCTCAGCTTCTCTACTATCAGGGTTGGTTAGAAGTCAGAATGTAATCAGATTTTTCAGGTGAAAAATTGTACTCATATTGTTTTTGTGGCAGTTATTGG
Organism: Neomonachus schauinslandi; assembly: GCF_002201575.2. Lineage (NCBI taxonomy): Eukaryota > Metazoa > Chordata > Mammalia > Carnivora > Phocidae > Neomonachus > Neomonachus schauinslandi. The sequence continues at coordinate 76,229,254 of NC_058414.1, read as the reverse complement.
TGTTTTTTTCCCACAGTCATACCCCTTTCTTCTTTCCTAAAAGAAGTCCCATTTTGCTCAGGAATGGACTAGTGTGTTCCTCTGAAAAAAAATGGCATCCAACCAGTGTTTTGTGAGATAAACGAGTATGTTGTCCAAGTCAGTCATGGTGACACCATTTGTCTTTGCCAATGATTGGTTTGCCAATGACTGGAGACTGGACATGTGAAGCAGTTTGGGCCAACAGGCTAGTTGTGGGGCAGGGGGGTTCTGCTGGAAGTCCCTGATACACGGGAAGGTTTTATTCATTTGGAAGTTGTTCTATGAAGAAATGATACTTATAGCAGTTGTAGTAATCCTAAAACCCCAACTAGGGGATATTACCAACACACCAAATGAAGACAGAGCAGAAAAATGGAACAAACATTATTAAGCTACTGAATCAACCATGGAACTGCCTAACCCTAGAGTTCTTGTTAAGAGAGACAATAAATGACTATTTCTTAAAGTACTTTTAGCTAAGCATTGTGTTACATGTGGCTAAAGAATCTTAACTGATACATGTTACCACCATGTTCCCCATTCAAGTAATCCTGAGTCATTGCTTCCTTTCTGCAGCCTTCCCTCAGCTTTAGCGGTGTAATACTGTTATAAAAGAGAGAGTGGCGTGTCTTTCAATGATCATTAAAATGGTTGATCAGTAGGACCATTTTTATACTATTAGTGGAGAGTTGGGGTAATTTTTGGCTGGTTCCGTGGAGTCTTTGTGCTTTTTGTATATTTTGGTGTCTTGTGGAAAGAACAGCATACCACATGAATCTTAACTCATTTTACATTCTGGTTTAATTCACAGTCCTAGATTTTAATTTATTCTGTATTCTATCAATTAGGAAAAGTGACCATTACTGAAAATGTATGTAAAAGATTGCTGATGTTTAATTTTTAAATGCCCTGATAATATAATTTATCGTATACATCAACAGATGTATTATTGTTCTAATATTTGTTAATATTTTCTTTTATTCTCCCACATATCTCTGAGAGAAATAATTGATAACAACTTTCAGTTGGAGAAAACATACAGAAATCTTGTGAAATTACGTTTATGTTCCTTACTTTGGAAAAAGGAAAACCAGGAAAGTTTACTATTGCACTGATGAAATGAATTGCTTGAAGTTATGATAACTTATGTTCTAGCAGAGTTGGAGATGGTGTTTTTGAAAATGAGACAATAAACTACAATTAAAGTTCATTTATATTCATTACATTATGTTAGATTTTATAATTTGCTTTTAAACGGTGTCTTTTCTATTGCACTATTATCTACTTAAAGTTTAACTGTGCCTTTTTGGGATTCTCATTTAATTATCTTTAAGTTAGTATTAGCTGCTTAGTTAGCCTAATTATGTTATTATGCGATAAATAAAATGCTTATCTACGGACATTCAGCAAAGGGTATTTCCATGTATGTTATTAAAAATAACTCTCAATCTCTGATATAAAGCCAGCATTCACATATTCTACCTGTTTTTTCTTAGAATACTGCTGACAAATGGGCTTCTTGATATTCAACAATGAAAATGTGAATAATTATGACCAAAAGATAGATAGAAATTATTTTTTTAAAGATTTTATTAATTTATTTGAGAGAGAGAATGAGACAGAGAGAGAGAGCATGAGACGGGAGAGGGTCAGAGGGAGAAGCAGACTCCCTGCTGAGCAGGGAGCCCGATGCGGGACTCGATCCCGGGACTCCAGGATCATGACCTGAGCTGAAGGCAGTCGCTTAACCAACTGAACCACCCAGGTGCCCTAGATAGAAATTATTAAGCCCAAAACTCATTTATGTACCTGCTCTCATTTGATGAAAATGGAGTAGAAAGAAGGGTTAGTGCCTTTCTACTAAAATCATAATGCTTACTCCTTCATTTTATAGCGGTGGATATAGAAATTATTTGTTACTGATGCATTTTAAATATTTCTAAGAGAAATGCCACCAGATGTCGGCACAGGTGAAGAGTGGTGCTTGCAAAATGAATGTGTTTAGTTAGAACATGATCGTCTTGTTTTTCCTTCATCTTCCCCATTCCTCTGACTACCAAAACCTTCCACACTGATGATAATAGAATGTGGAAGCATTACAGTTGGACGGAATTTTATAATCCATGTATACCATCTCTATACGCCTGCCCCACCTCTACTGGGGGGGGGGATTGAAACACAGAAATCCAAGCCTCCTTATTAATTATTTGGTAGCAGCAGAGGTCCTGAACTCTTAATTTCAGTCCAGTCTCTGAAATGAATATTCCTGAGCAGTCTCAACTCTCAGGGGCCATGGATCCCATCCGAATGCCCGTTTGAAATGTCTCTTTTGGAGAACTGCTTGTTTATATAGCTTGAGATGCACTACATATAAATAAGTTGTTCAAAACAACTCAGTGCTTGGGTATGAACTAAGGGATTTCACCTTAGAGCACTAATTAGCATGGTATTACTGATCATCCAACAGCCACACCAACATGAATGAGTACATGTTAGCATGTCAGTCAGAGCTCTCAGGACCACAGGGCGCCTGCTCCTTCTGATCTAGTGTTTAGATGTTTATTACCTCTAGCTGGATGACTTGTTAGTGCCTTAAATCCATTTTATCTAAAATTAAACTCACCACCATTTCCTACAACGTTATTTCTTCATTTCTTGATTCGACAAACATTTATTGAGTACTTCTTTGTGTCAGGTAGTGCTCTAAAAGGAAGGGGATTTTCATAGCACTAGATAAAACAGATTCCCTTTCCCTTTTCCCATGGAGCTTATGTAGTATTGAATTGGAGTGAAAATAAATTAATATTTAATATAAAAAAGGCAGCAATAAAAACTTTGCAAATGAAGCAATGTGAGTGGTCAGAGAGGTGGTGGGCTAGGCAAAAATATGGACTGGGTCGCCAGAGAAGGCCTCTCTAACATGACATTTAGTTGAAGATCCGATGTATGTGGCACTTGATGTGTTATTTTGCCTTGTAATTTGTTTTATTCGTTCATTAAGTATTGTTGTGTGCCCTTTGCTGTGAGGGCTGCTGCCTGGTATTATACCTGGATGAAATAGTCACAAGGTGTTGAACTCACAGGGCTCACAGTCTGGAATCAGAGATCTCACACGTATATGTAGGAATAATTAAAACAAGGCAGATAATGGTAAATGTAGAAGATAAATATTGGTAAAGTGCCAGGGAGTTCAGAAAATGGAAAGAAGATGAAGAGAGTGCTTATTTGTATTAATCCTGTCTTCCCAGCCACATATTAAGGAGGTGGGAATGGTGCATTATTCTTCTTTGCACCTCCACTTGGTAGACAGTGCCTTCCCTGTTTGTGCCTTGTTTGAACTACAGAAGTTTGTTGTAGATGATGACTATTGTTCTCTGACTATTGTTTCTTCTATCAGTGACTGCTCTCCTTTAAATTGCCCTGTAGGGGTCAAGTATTCACATGTAAATGAATCATGTCTAAAATGAAAGGCAGCTTTTTCTTTTAATTCTCTTATCCGTGTCTACCCAAATTTAAATCATCTCCTGACTTCTTCCTCTGTCTTAATCTATCAGGAGACAGATGACTTTGTGTCCCCTGTCAACCTATGCAGACAATAGGGACACATGAGCAACATATGTATAAGTGAGCAAATGAATAAATGAAAGGACTTCTTCTTGGGAATTAAATTTGGCATTATTGAAATCACTTATGAAATGGATTTTTCATGACTGAAGGGAGCAGAGAAATGGAGAAAATTTTAAGTCTAAAAAGAAGCTTTTAAAGGACTATACAACTTGGATTCCATGGTTATTTTTATTGGAGCAATAGAACGGCCCCCTCTAGCACTTGGTTAGGCTGCCATTTTTTTTAAGCCGGTAAAATTATAATAATAATGAAAAGAACTTAAATAATTCTGTGCATAAAATATGCTGCCTATGCATTTAACTACATGCAGGTCTGTCTCTTTTGTGATCCCTTTCAAATATCAAGTGTCTCATTTTTAGAAGGAATCATTTCGGTTCCTTTTTCAGTCAAAAGATTAAACCGTTTTAATTTTCTGGGGGAAGAAGCCCCCAAAGCCACAAAGAAGTTTTTAATCCTGCCCTAATATAAGCTGAATTCTCCAAAATGCCTGCCTCTGAGGTAAACAGAATCCATTAAAAAGTAGTTATTAAGCCCTGTGAGCAGAAAACAATATTAGAAGCCTAAAAATGATAGCTTTGGGGCAATGAAACTCATTGGAAGTAGAGTACAGAAGCAGGGACAGGAAAGGGAGAGGGATCCTTCAGTATAAAAAAAGATTATGATGAAAAATATAACTAATTTGCATTTTCATTGTTTCTTTCAATAAAAATCTCAAGAAACTTATAGGACAAGTAGGGTGATAAAATGAAGCCTCAGGGTAGGCTACCAGATGGAATAATATATACAGGAGGGAAATATATACAAATATGGAAACTTCACTGCTTATGTAAGCTATGTAACTGCCTAAGCATGTTTTCTGTATATATTCTCTACCACATTTAGTGCTTTTTAAGGGTTTACTGTTTAACAACAATATACATTTTTTAGAAAGATCTGTTACCTTAGAAGTGTAACTCTAAAGTCAAGTACAACTGGGTCACATTTCAGAAGTTTTTATGTTGTAAACTAAAACATACACACACCCCAAAAGCTGGACTTTTGTATCACAATATGTCCTTGCTAAGAGGAAATATAAATGTATATAAAATACATAAAATAAGTATGAGAGAAAATAATACATATATATATGTGTATATAAACAAACACACATACGTGTGTGTGTGTGTGTGTGTGTGTGTTATAAGAGTTCTAGGGAATAAAAAATGTATATATTTTTGTGGTGCTAAGTCCTACGCAATTGAATGCAATACAGAATTGGGAATTCACAATTCTTTTTTAGCTTCTGGTATAAATGCAGGTGATGTTCTTGCTAAGGTCAGATTCCCCTAACTATCTTAGAGTTAATATTCAGAAATCATAATGAAGTTTAAATGTAACCCATGCTAACACAGTGCATGTGTTTTGTTCAGATAAGGCTTATTTTCAATAAATGGCATGAAGGATCAGCCTCAACCTCAATTCATTAAAGCCATCTATTGCACTGACAATTCAACAAAAATGGCTCATAAATTAATGATTATATTTCCAATAAAATATATAGATGGAACACCGATTAAGCAGTATGGACTGCTGATTAGTTTCATGAACCCTAAAATAACACTTGCTATACATATTCTTACTGACCTAGAAATACGCTTTAATCTCCCTTTAAAACATAAGCCACCATTAGTCAACTTAGGAATTAAAGAACTCATCATATTGCAACCTTTTTCTACTGAAACTAGTCTTTGGAATATCTTAGCATTTTGAAAGCAAAAATGAAAGTGCTAACATCACATACAATAATTGGAGATGATGTACCAAAGACTAACGAACCTCATCTAATTTATGCTCTTGATGTCTCTGGAAGTAAGTGTTCCAGTATCTATCTTCTGGATATTCAAATTTCTGTAACATTTGGATCAGCATTGGATCTTTTATATATACTTGCATTTTCATCACCAATTATAGATAGTCATGGAAATTCAACTCAATAGCAGACCCACCTCTATACTTAACTATTTCACAAAGACTAGCTGGATAAGTTTGGGGGACTTGCTAATGGTCTCTCTCACCTTATTTTCATCAGTATTTCCTGGATCTTATGAATTTCTTGGCTTATTGGCTTACTCTTGCCTGGAACTGATTCATTCCAGGGTGACTGGCTACTAACAGACCCTCTGATGTCAGTCATGTAAATGTTGTATATTTCCACTTACTTACAGATAAATTTTGGTAGCTCTTTATTGCTATTGATACCAATTCTTAAAAAAAAAAAAAATTCTACCAGGCCCAGTACCTGTGATTTCTGCCTTTATTCAGTTCCAAAGACTTTGTTATAGTCACCCTCTGATCTTAAATCCTGATGGCCTGATCACTGCCAGAGTCTCCAAGATATGAATAGCAGTTTCAACTTACTGTGATCATGCACTTGCTTGATTTTTCCATAGTGATTACCCATTGAATCAACAGAATACTTATTTAATCAGGACCCAACTTCCTAGTTATGATTTTATGATCTCAGGTTTCCATCTTTCAACAACAGAGCAAATTTGATTACTTCATATAAGTCTTTTAACAAAGGATACTATTCTTAGTTCTTATGTAGATTGTGGTCACCCAGATTCCTCTTTTCTCCTTTCTTATTATGAATTACCAAACAATTGGATTTGTAAGCATCTTAGCCATTGTATTTTGAAATAGAGACACAAGGGGAAGAAATATTGTTAGAAAATAAGCCTGGTTACCATGGCAAATATATGTACAGTATTTTTCAAGAGAAATGTAAATCATTGATCAGGATTTTTGCTCACTTCTTAACTCATCTTTGATATCTTGAAGTATATCTATCTTCAAATGAATCAGATTATAATATTCAATACATTATTAAAGAAATATGAGTTTGGGGCACCTGGGTGGCTCAGTTGGTTAAGCGACTGCCTTCAGCTCAGGTCATGATCCTGGAGTCCCGGGATCGAGTCCCACATCAGGCTCCCTGCTCAGCAGGGAGTCTGCTTCTCCCTCTGACCCTCCTCCCTCTCATGCTCTCTGTCTCTCATTGTCTCTCTCGCAAATAAATAAAATCTTAAAAAAAAAAAGAAATATGAGTTTGTGACCAATATAGAATCCCTGTATTCTTCAATGCATGAGTGTAGTGTTAAGACAGAGACAGAAAATACTACAGGTAATGCTACAACCTAGAAAGATTAACAATCCATACAATTTAAAGACATCTAGAAACTAAAGTTAGTGCAGTTAAATTCAATGATGCAGAACTGAGCACAGTGGGACTAAGCGATGCCTAAACTGCAATTAAACCAAGTGAAATACACTCAAAATGCATTTTCAGTTAATGATAAAATTCTGTTTAATTGCAAAACAGGAAGGAGAGAATTTTTAAAAAGACTCCACCAAAAAAAAAAAAAAAAGGAAGAAAATCCTTTCAACGTTAGCAATTGAAAAGTATCTAGCCAAGGGGCGCCTGGGTGGCTCTGTCGTTAAGCGTCTGCCTTCAGCTCAGGTCATGGTCCTAGGGTCCTGGGATTGAGACCCGCATAGGGCTCCCTGCCCAGCGGGAAGCCTGCTTCTCCTTCTCCCACTCCCCCTGCTTGTATTCCCTCTCTCGCTGTGTCTCTCTCTGTCAAATAAATAAATAAAATCTTAAAAAAAAAAAAAGAGAAGTATCTAGCCAAAACAACTCAATACAACAACCATTTATTGAGCATCTCTAAGTGCTAGGTTGTTTTGGTGCTGGGAATAGAAAATGCGTCAGTGAATACTACATTCAGATAATTTACAAACTAGCCAAGGGGTCAACAGCTATATGGCTCATTATAATACTATGATAAGTGAGATCATTGAGGAATAAGCAAAGTGTTGTGAGAGCACAATAACATTTGGGGTCATTCTCATTCCTGACATCTATGTTCTAGCTGAATGCATATAGGCCTGAGATGGAAATAGGGATGTGGCAGATGGGTAGTCTCTCTACGATTCATTCTTATACATATTCCAGAAACTCAGACATATGCTGCATATAAGCATGCATTCACCATAGAAAAACAGGGGAAACTCAATAAAGAATCATAAAGTTAAATACCCAAGGAGTTAGTAAGCTTCAGTAGTGTGAACAGAGTTGAACAATTCATATTGACTCTAAATAACTAGATAGATGAATAAGTTGTCATTTGATGAAAGACTTGTAAGATGAGACAGGTAAAGAAAGTTATATTTCAAAAATAAAAAGCTGTAGGTAGGAAAAGTTTTTTTTTTTTTAACTTTTAATCAAGGCTGGGAGAAGATAAAGTTTTAGTAAGTAGTCATTATAAAAATTCTGTAAAAATCAAGGAATTACTTTATAAAGAGATGTACACCAAAGGCATATTTATTTTGAAATCAATTTTGTTTTAAATGCATACTTTAGGGGCGCCTGGGTGGCTCAGTTCGTTGAGTGACTGCCTTCGGCTCAGGTCATGATCCTGGAGTCCCGGGATGGAGTCCCGCATTGGGCTTCCTGCTCAGCGGGGAGTCTGCTTCTCCCTCTGACCCTCCCCCTCTCATGCTCTCTATCTCATTCTCTCTCTCAAATAAATAAATAAAATCTTTTAAAAAATAATAAATAAATGCATACTTTACTATTTAACTTGAGAAAAGAATCCTCCCCTCACATACCCACTCTAGGTGCAATATAAGTAAAATGCAGTAATATTAATTTGAGGGCCTTGGGCTTTGTGGGTGCATGTGGTTGACCATGAAGCTAGAAGTTTATGAAACTGTAGAACTGGGAAGACATAACAATAAATTACCTTTAGGATGTGGCTGTAATAGGAGAAGGGAAAATTTAATAACTGGAGGGATTAGGGTATTTATCTGAAAATATTTATGTACAAAAATTCTCAGACACATAGAATATAACCAGGTCTACTAATGACTTTCTCTCAGGAAATTCTAGATACAATTTAACATGTCTAAACCTGCACTCATATATTCATCCCTCAATTTATTCTTCCATCAATTTACATTTATTGAACTCATGTGAGACCCTCAGGATGCAAAGACAAGGTTTTTCAAACAAGTTAAATCCAATGCCTTAGATTCATAGGAAAAGTGTCTATTATTGGACTAATGTATATAAAATGCTGTTTGATCTCATTTGAGGGGCACGTAGATTAGGCTGGGCTGTGGCAGGCCATTTAAGTGAGGCTTTTTACAGGTGTCATCTGTGGTGACTATTGAAGGAAAAATTCGAGTTAGGTAGGTGAAGAAGGGAAGGCAGGGCAAAGGCATGGAAGGAGGAGCAGTTAACATGCAAACACTCCATGTAGTTCAGGAAGCTTGGAGTGCAGATGACACAGATCATGGAGGGCATTTTACACCATAATAAGAACTTGGATTTTATTTTGTAGGCTATGAGGAAGCATTAGAAGATTTATTGCAAGGACATGATATAATAAGATTTGCATTTTGGTAAGCTCATTCTGGCTGCAGTGCAAAGGACTGATTAGAGCAGGGCAAGACGAGACAGGAGAGCAGCTAAGAGTCTGATGAAGCATTTAAGTGGGAAATAATGACATGGAGAAGGAGGATGGGCTTGAGAACTGTAGGATTAACACTATCTGGTAACCAAGTAAGAATGATGGCTAAAGACACAGAATGTACCAATGAAGACTCCCAGATTTCTGGTTCAGCAACTGGTTATATGTAGATGCCTACCATCAGTGTGGGACTAAAAGAAGAGAAGAAGATTCTGAAGTAAATAAAGTGAATTTAATTTTAAACATGTTAGGTTTGGGGAAGTTATGAAACATGCAGTTTGAGATAACTAGAATGCTGTTATATTTATGGATCTGGAGCTGAAGAGAAGACTCGTGTACTGATTTGCTAGGGCTACCATAACAAAAGACCACAGAGTGGATAATTTAAACAACACATATTTATTTCTCACAGTCCTGGAGGCCAAGATCAAGGTGTTGGCAGATTTGCTTTCTTCTGAGGCCGATTCAGCCCATAACAGATCTGATTTACAGAGAGATTTGGGACTTAGTGACTATAGTTGCTAGCTTGAGAAGCATAACGAGAGACAGGATCACCCAGGGAGAATGTAAAAATTATATTTGGCTCTCAAGATTGGCCTGGAAGATAAAGTCCAGGGAACTCTATATATAGATTGGGAAAAATGATAAAATAGTCTGGACGGAACAGCATATTGGAAAATTTTTACGTCAAAATGCAGTATTATCTGTGACTTTCAGAGCTCCAGAGCACTATGGTTCTACAGAAATCCTTATATATTATGGACATATCTTCATTTTTATGGGCAGTAGAGTCAACTTTGGAAACAAATTTCACAAGGAGTATATGTGAACTTTTTCCTTCACCTTCCATTATTGTTGCTGTTATTACATGTGTTAGTGTGTATGAGACTGGTTATTATGGAAAAAGGATGATTTGCAGGAGATTTAGTATGGGATAAGATCTGAAAGGTTTCTCCCAGCTTCTTACCAGTGCTGCAGACTTCCTAGCTCATGGAAGCCATCAGTGAAAAAACTTTGCTTCTGACAGTTGCTGTTTCTATATTCTACAACTAGAGAGGCTCAGGGTTTGGGAAATCATCAAAGTTTTTCTTATCCTTTTCAAGAAGGAGACAGCAGTCCTAGAAAGCGTTCCAAGGAGGTGTCTCATTGCATCTCCTTACCTGTGGAGAAGCCTAGTAACTGAGGGATGCAGTCAAATAGCTTCTGTTTTCCCCTAGCCAGAGTACCAAGTCAGCAAATTATAGAAATAGTATTTCACCATAACCATTATTTTCTCTTCTAGTTCTCTGAATTTATCTAAATTCCATTGGCAATGACAGTCTAGCAGATTAAGAAAAAATCATAGAGTTACTTCAGAAGCCAAGTAAATGTAAGCTCTGTATTCCTGTTTGTGTGAGATGATAATTTGGGTGGCCTTGAAGAAGGACATGGTTGAAACTTAAGAGATTTGTTTGTACCCTGTATAGAATTCTACTCTTGGGAAATTCATTGCTATTTGGACCTCAGTTCTACACATGTGAGATAATGAGGCTAGTCCATCATTATTTTTTTCCTCATGGAAATAAAGGAAGCTGGGAAACCCCGTTTATTAAATCCTATTTACTTGGTTCTGCTAAGATCCATTTTGAATGTCTTAATATTTTACAATTATTATGGCTTCCCTAAAAGGGCAGAGATTTACCAGTTCATTCATACACTGAATTAGGAAGAATGGACTGTTAAAGTTCCCTGAGAAGAGCTGTTTAGGAACAAGATCATAATAAAACACAACTGATCAAAATTTGCAACTGGTCATGGATAACAAAGAAAAATGCCAATGTGGTGAAAGATAAAAATGAAATGATTTAGTAGGTCTATCATCATAAATATCAACGAGCATCATAATTTTAATGTTGCTGAAATTGGCACTAGGGCATTATTGATTTTCTGTATCATCTAATGGTTTCCTGCAAGTATTTTTATATAAAAGTGCATTATATGTCTTCTTAATAATCTTTTCTCAAGTCATATACTATCAAATCCTGCAGAATACTATTCATTTAGCAGTAAGTTAAAGTCATCAAACATATTTCTATTAAAATTTTATTAGACTTGAACTAATACCCTGAAATTGATACAATGTAATTTTACTATTCATCCGGCCATCTTGATTGTTTTATGTAAGAAACATTTTAAAAATCAGAAACACTTTTTAAAAGGACTATTCAAATTTATTATAATTTTATTTTTTGGCATTTTTAGTGCAGGGATAATTATTGTAAAGGCCTATTGTTATAACAACTTTCCTTTCTCAGGAAAGCGCTCCTCCCCCACGCCCCCAACCCCAGTGCTTTTCACTTGGGCAAAAAAGATATTCTCAGATCATGACCAATGTGAAATGTGTGTGTTAATTTTGTTCAATTCCCAGCTGCTTTACATCTTGACATAGAAGAATTACTGCATCACACAACGTTAGAAATATAGAAGATAATTACTGAACTTTATGTTACCATTGATGTGTGAAATTTTTCAAGGAAGAAAATCCATTCATTTGGATAAGAGGCACACTGGTTAAATGCAAACTTTGTCCCATGAAAAATTTATTCTTAACACATTTTTTTTTTCTCTAGTAAGCCATTATTTGAGAGAGCTTCAGTGAATTTTGATTTTATTTGGAGGATATGAGACACACATATTTTAGTGTGTATATTCTTCTTCTTGGTCTCTCAGGCATAGTAATAAACTTTTTAGCTGCTGAGATATTTAAAGGTGCTTTGTGCTTCTATTAGGACTGTCAGTGTGCAATCAGTTTCCTTTGGTATTACATGTCATCTTTACCTTCTCACACCTGAGAAGAGGATTTGTGGTACTTATGAGGGAAAGAAGCCGAGGTCAAAGTGGAGGGATGTGTCTGGCCCAGTTGTCTCTTTGTTCACTTTTTCGTTCTTTCTCCTTTTTCTGAAGTTCAAGAAAGAGACAAGTTTGGTTATATTCATGTCTGCTGAGTAGAGACAGAAATTGGATTACTAAGAGAAGGTTAGATATATTTAGTTGAAGAACTCTAATATTTTTAGATAAAATGAGAATCATGAGGTATTTCTCATGCTCTCCAATTTTGCTTAAGACCACTCTTAGAAACTGAATATGGAGCTGGAGGCCCATTAATCTTCTCCAGCGTGCTGTTTCTTATATTCTTATTACATACATGCATTACTCTGACCCAGTATGCTGCTTCTTAGGTTTTTATATACATACAGCATAGAATTCATATTTTTCTTCTTTGTCATTACTATAATGACCTGGAAAAGCCATGAAGACAGACAATCCAAACCTGGATCCATGGATGGCTGCATGGATTCTGGGACCACCTTGAAGCTGTATGCAAAAGATTTGTATGTATGCACATCTACACTTTTCTGGGGGAGGTCCACAGCCTTTACTAGAATTTTAAATGTCCCCCAAAGGGGGCATCTGGGTGGCTCAGTTGGTTAAGTGTCTGACTCTTGATCTCAGTTCAGGTCTTGATCTCAGGGTTGTGAGTTCAAGCCCCACGTTGGAACTCCATGTTGGGCACGGGGTCTACTTAAATGTCCCCCCAAATTAAGAATCTTTGTAAATGGACCATACTGCTCTAACTAACAGCCATACCAGGTTTTCCTTATCAAATTTAAAATGAGAAATCGCAGCCTATCTTTGCTGTAGTAAGTCTTGTTCTACTAGGGAAAAAAAGGAGACTAAGCTTATAATTAGTCTGCTACTTTCTGCCTAAATCATAGATCATGGATTGAAGTCAAGTTTGTGATGTATTTTTTCTTACAAAGTCTTTTTTTTTAAATATTTATTTATTTAAGAGAGAGAGAGAGAGGGAGAGGTGGAGGAGCAGCAGAAGGAGAGGGACAGAGAGTCCTAAGCGGACTCTGCACTGAGCACTGGGGAGGGGGGTGCCAACATGGAGCCCAATGCGGGCCCAATGTGGGGCCTATGCAGGGCTCGATCTCATGACCCTGAGATCACGACCTGAGCAGAAACTAAGAATTGGACGCTTAACCAACTGAACCACCCAGATGCCCCTCTTAAAAGTCTTTTGTGGGACTTACCTAGCCTTCTCTCTTTTTCCCTATTTCTTTCTGTTTCTTCCTCCCTCTCCCCCCACTCTTTCCTCAGTTGTCCTTTGTTTCTCCCTCTGTGTAGTTAAAAAGAATGAACTAGAGAACTGAGACTTATTGCATAAATTTGGCCTTAAAGTTTCTTTACTGTTAATACCCTAAGTATTCAGGGATCCACACACCCCCCCTTGAATTATCTAGAGAACTACATATAAATGGTAGGTAAAAAGGGACAAGTTGAAGCATTATCCTTTGATGGAGTTTGTTTTAGGATGTAGTGGAAGGACATAGTGGTTAAGAGTTAGGCTAACTGCCGTGACTTAGCCTAGCGAACTCTGAGTTGGGTCCAGATGATAGGCATTGGGGATGCTTCTGCAAGAGCTTACACATATCTCACAATTGGACAATGAACAAGACAGTGGGGACATTCTTGCTTGTGCGTATGTTATTTTATCCTTGAATAAACAGGGATGCAAAACTCTAATCTGAAATTTCTAAGAGTAACCTAAGATATCATTCACATTTTGTGGCCCTGTTTTATCAGAATTGCACTATTCTAGTATGTACTAGACTGTATGTTATTTAAGTCAAATAACTGCATCTTTTACCTTAGTATTTTTAGAAACTAATTGGATACAGGGCACATAGTAGGTATTCAAAACTGGCCAACTACATTTCTTAATCCTATGTGGTAGGAATTCACTTTTTTTCCTTACTGATTGTGGTCTTTCTCTTCATTCCTGATTTTCAAGGTCATGGATCACAATGTTCCTTAAATCTCAACTGCCCCTCCCCTTTATCCAAAACTGGCATATTTAGAATTATGGCTGACAATTTGCCAAATTGGTCCAATTAAAAATATTTCACAATATAATGCTGGGTGGCATTATGCACTCACATGTGGATAATTATCAAACCTGCTGGAGCTTTTAAAATAAAATCCTTTCAAATTTCTGAGAGACTTGTACCCAATAATAGTTTTCTTAATAATTCTGTCCTCCCCTCCAATATTATATTCTGGTTGATTTGAAATTTTGTCCAATCAAGAACTTAATATTTAGTATGTTCAGTTATTTGCAAAAATATGGGCCATATTTGAAATACTGTCTGTAATTACTAATGGAGCAATTGTGGATTTATCCTTGATTGGGTGTGCATGCTTATGGATGATTTTCCCATTTGTTATTTGAATAATTGTGCTTATAAAATAAAAGACACAACCATAGAAAGATCCAATCTAGTTTGATCATTGCAGAACTATTTGAAGAAAAAGAGATGGGTTGTGTGAGTCAATTATCGTAAAGAGAATGGAAAGTAAATGATTCCAGTGATTTCTTTTAGATTAGTAAAAGCAGCACAGAAAGCCTCCCAATTCCCCTTCTTCCTCCTTAACTAATTTTATGTTGGCTTTATTGCTAGCAAGTCCACAGGCATACACAACACCTCTCCTCCATACCCTGAGGGAATTAAAGCTGTTGACAATATCTGGAAGAAAATAGAGAACTTGAATCTCTTTTTGTGCTATACAGGCATGCAACTCAGTAAAATAAAACTAGTAAATGAGGAATTAACTCAATTTAAGATAATGAAAAGTGCGCTCATATATCAAGTAAAGGTGTGCATGGAAAACACATTGGCTTGGGGATTGAGAGAGGTAGATGTGTCACGTTCAACTGAAATACCCGGTGTGGTTTTTAAACGTAGAACTACAAAAAGACACAAATAATTATCAACTCATCGACCAGCCAACTCATAAAATCAACCATTCCTCAATAGTTTGTTTTATAATGATGATACACAAAGATTATTTCCCTTTACCTAGCATCCTCTTAAATATCATTTGTTTGCATTCTAACCTGAGTGACAAAGTAATTAGGTTTATTAATTGGAGTGCCATCCACACAAAACTCAACTTTTTTGGAAAGATTATCAGTATTTGAGTCCCTGGGTTTTAAAATCTGGCTAATTAAAACATGGCTTCATGGATCTTGTAAAATAAAAAGTAATAATCCAGAACAAATTATAATTAAATATAATACTCAGTATCTCTGTAGACAGATATCCTTCTATTTTTTCTGAGTATGAGGTCTGGGATTGTAAGACGAAAATTTGGCAAATATTCTGCTACTCTTTGGTTCGAAAGTTATGGCAGAGTTGACCTACTTCCAAATATCCTTTATGGATATCAGATGCTAGTGTTGTTATTTATCTTTGAGGTTTTCTTTTCTACCTGTAAATCAACTTGATCTTGAATTCTAGTTTCCTCCAATATTTGGCTACAAAATCTTTAAACCTCCAATTTTCTACCACTTCTGACTTAGAATAACTAAGAAAAAAAAATTGCCCTTTTCCCGAAGCCCTACAAACTGAATGTGAGCAGTTTGATATAAACATCAGAGAAATCGCCACAATAACTCATGTTTAGACAATCTTTGTGCCTGTTACTATGTGGGCCACTCAGAAAATTTACCTGAACACTGAGGATATCATCAGAGACATTAAAACTGCAAAAGATGCTTCAACCCTGACGTCTAGAAATCTTGACTGGTTGCTACCTGGGTTTAAAAACTGGTTTATAATTTGTGCCAATAATTAACCATCATTTTTCTTTTGTTTCCATAGAAACATTATTAAATACTTGATTTCTTGCATAATCTAGGCCTAATTTCACAAGCCCAGGTGCATCACCATCTCCTAAAATGAGACACAACTGTTTAACTGAACTGAACCATTTTCCAGACTAACAGATTAATCAATGAAATAATGGAGCAATCTACAGCTCAGTTTTTACTATATGAAACTTCTAGGGAAGTTTCAGAGAAGGGAACTGATGGGGTTCAGAAAAGGCTACCCCAGAATGTGCCACTTTAGCATGTGTATTATTTTAAGCTGAAGAGAATCAAGGCCAGAAAGACTCAGGAAGAGCTTTTCACCTCCCCCATTAAGTGCCTAAAAGAATTTAGGTAGAGGGCCTTGTCTAGGCAGACAGCTATCACCAGAAACAGCTACAAAGAGTATGGGCTAGGTGTGGTAAGCTGGGAGAGTTCAGCCTATTTTTTCAAATTCCTCTCTGTGCCCAGCTGTCTCTGTGTGGCACGACAAACAGACAAACATTTGTTTACCAAACATTTGCTCTTCCCATCTTCCTGTGATTTATCTTCTTCCTTTTGATGTCCCAGACCCCTACCTTCTTGTCCTTAGCTTGGGGTGGCATATAAGCTTCAATTGCCTGACTTAAATTTGTTTTTCTTTTGTTGATCTGTCTTATGTCAGTTTAACTAACAGAGCAGCCAAAACAACCTAAAAAGGTAGAGAATTTTTTTTCCCTCCCCTACGTATGTAAACATTTTTGTGAGCATAGAAAAAGGTGAGGAAATATAAATAATACACAGGTTAGTATCAGTTACCTCAGGGAGATGAAACTGGAGAATGCTGGGCATAAATAATTACATTTTTAAATTCTTTATTGTATTTTTATTGTTATAGCTAGCTGTTTTGCTCTTAGAATAAAAAACCAGTAAATTAAGAAAGTAAAAGTTTATATAAATTTCCAGTTGCTCTTATTTTTATTTATCATAGATTAGCAAAATCATCATGAAATTTGAGGACAATTATGGACTTGTCATCTTTTTAATTGTCTCATTATTTCATAAAATAAAAAAGTATTTAAATATCAAGTGTGTAGGGAAGGCATAAAATCACTTTATTAAAAATCACATTGTTATTTTGCACTTCTTATTGTTGATTGGTGAAATGTGATCATAAACTCATTTTGTTTGTATCCTCTCCTTTTTGTTAATATGGTTAATGTGGACTGAAAGTGGATTCCAATACTAAAAAGTAGTAAGTGATGATTTCTCTAAGACAAGTACTTAGAAAGTTGTCTAAGAAATTAGAAGAAGAAGAAATTGAATTACTTCCAACATACCATGTACCATCATATGTCACAAATTTATCCTTCTCAGTCATATTACATATTAGATATCATCTAGAGGAACCTGCTCTTTCACAAACTGAGGTTAGGCCCAGATTGTTTGGAGAGCTCCAAAGGATTTCTGATAAACCATAAAATAGTTCTAGTTATATACCTGGTTAGTCATCCGTAGAAACAAACAAAGTTGGGCCATCTGTTAAAAGTTCTTCCTAGCCTGAAAGCATTCGGATGAATCAGTCAATGTGTTGGCAGTCATTGTAAGCTAAAAGTCTTTGGAATCCATTGAAGAAAATGAATAAGCATCAGAAATCAGGATCGGGTCCAGATCTTTATTGTATCCTTATCTTCTGGTCTGATGTCTTTGCTTGTGGATCTTTTGTTTTAGTGGATAATTTCATGCATAGGTGCATTTTATTTAGATGGTTGATTTATTTGGAGTAGGAAGGTTAAGAGAATTTGAAGGATAATTTCACTTTCATTTAAGAACAAAATAAAAGAACAAATATTTCTATTTGATATGTAAGCTCAGTTTGCCTCCCCTGACATGTCATAAATAGCACATGTTTTTTTGTTTTGTTTTGTTTTATTTTGTTTTTTTGGTAAAGCATATCTATTATTGGAAAAAGCAATAGAAAAAGCCAACAATAATAATAAAAAAGAAAGGGAAAGAAAAAGTCATTGCAAAATTGTGTTGTAAGGAAAGAAATATAATCAGATCACTGAGGCATTTTTTATTGGGGAGATATGCTGGGATATAGATATAGCTTAGTTATATAGAACTTTCTGATATCCAAAATGTTGTTGTAAAAAGACTTTTACCTGGCTAAAAGAAACATGATTCCAAATGCTTAGAGGTATTTAGAAGAAGCTCATAATGCTTATTCAATTAACTTTAATGAAAAAGAATGTATGAAGTATCTACCAATTCTCTCTATGGCAAACACTGTAGTAACATAGAATGAACACTCCATAGAAAGTGTTCAACAATGGTCAAAAGCTTAAAGTCCAGTCATGGGACAGTTGGCATTAAGAAAGCTTTCATTATATTATTTTACTTTCTCAGGTATCATTCATTAAAAATTGGAAGTGCCATCCACAAGAAGCTTTTGTAGATCCATAGACCTGCTGCCCTCCCTTCTTTTACTGCCTTGTGTTCATCACTCAAAGCCTCAGCAGGCTGCAGCCGTGAGTATCATTACTAACAGCCTTAGAACATTTTATGTTCAAAAGAAAAATGAACTGTTTCTTGACAGCAAATGTTTAAACACATAGAGGTTTATGCCTCAGCTTCTGGGAGCAGCATAGATGTCCCATTTTGGGGTTTAGGAGAATCAATCCTCTCTCCTCCCCAAACCCTCCTAGTCTTACCTTTTAGATTCAAATATTTTGAGCTCACTTGCCTTTATAAACTGTAGTAAGGTTAAAAAGCCTTATCTAAATATCATTTGAGAAAGTTTCCCATATAAAAATATTTATTTATTTTTTAAAATTTATTTATTTTTGCTTTTTTTAGTATTTTTTATTTTTTTAATTTATTTTATTTTATTATGTTATGTTAATCACCATACATTACATCATTAGTTTTTGATGTAGTGTTCCATGATTCATTGTTTGCGTATAACACCCAGTGCTTCATTCAATACATGCCTTCTTTAATACCCATCACCAGGCTCACCCATCCCCCCACCTCCCTCCCCTCTAGAACCCTCAGTTTGTTTCGCAGAGTCCATAGTCTCTCGTGGTTCGTCTCCCTCTCCAATCTCACCCCCTTCATTTTTCCCTTCCTACTATCTTCTTCTTCTTTTTTTAACATATAATGTATTATTTGTTTCAGAGGAAACAGACACATGAAAAAGTGCTCAACATCACTCGGCATCAGGGAAATCCAAATCAAAACCTCAATGAGATACTACTTCACACCAGTCGGAATGGCTAAGATTAACAAGTCAGGAAATGACAGATGTTGGCGGGGATGCGGAGAAAGGGGAACCCACCTACACTGTTGGTGGGAATGCAAGCTGGTGCAGCCACTCTGGAAAACAGTATGGAGGTTCCTCAAAAAGTTGAAAATAGAGCTACCCTACGACCCAGCAATTGCACTACTAGGTATTTACCCCAAAGACACAAATGCAGTGATCTGAAGGGGTACGTGCACCCCAATGTTTATAGCAGCAATGTCCACAATAGCCAAACTATGGAAAGAGCCAAGATGTCCATCGACTGATGAATGGACAAAGAAGATGTGGTGTGTGTGTGTGTGTATATATATATATGTGTGTGTGTGTGTGTATGTGTATATATATATGTGTGTGTGTGTGTGTGTGTGTGTGTATATATGTGTGTATGTATGTATATATGTGTGTGTGTGTGCATATATGTGTGTGTGTGTACACACACACACACACATATATGCACACACACACAATGGAATATTACGCAGCCATAAAAGGAATGAAATCTTGCCATTTGCAACAACATGGATGGAACTGGAGGGTATTATGCTGAGCAAAATAAGTCAATCAGAGAAAGACATGTATCATATGATCTCACTGATATGAGGAATTCTTAATCTCAGGAAACAAACTGAGGGTTCCTGGAGTGGTGGGGGGTGGGAGGCATGGGGTGGCTGGGTGATAGACATTGGGGAGGGTATGTTCTATGGTGAGCGCTGTGAATTGTGTAAGACTGTTGAATCACAGACCTGTACCTTTATTATTTATTTTTAAAGATTTTATTTATTCAACAGAGAGAGACACAGCGAGAGAGGGAACACAAGCTGGGGGAGAGGGAGAAGCAGGCGTCCCGCTGAGCAGGGAGCCCGATGTGATGCGAAGCTTGATCCCAGGACCCTGGGATCATGGCCTGAGCCAAAGGCAGACGCTTAATGACTGAGCCACCCAGGTGTCCCCCATATAAAAAGATTTAAAGAAAATGATACTCAACCCTTCTTCTCCTACTCCTCTCAGTTTCTAGGAAAAAGGCCTCTGGGATGGTTCTTTTTTAAATGTTGGGTGGAAAAAAGCTATATGATATGAATACATTTTTTATTAATACATCATTATATCAAACTCAAGAGCACTGTAGGTTCTTCATTGGAACTATGAGCCTGTTACAACATAGCCTTCCTAAAAATCTTTAATGGCTATACTATACCATTGATACTTTTGTATGCAAGCAAGAATTAGCTCATATTATAATGACCTGTGTTTGCACATTTGCATACAATGGTTTTCCAAGGCCATGCAGACAGCCCTTTTCTAATCAATAATAATGGCACAGTTTGCGTTTTCATAGCAAATTAAGGCTAAACAAACTTAACATAAAAGTTATTTCCATTGAAATCCAACCAGCTGGAAAGAAATAGGAGGTCATGATGTATAGGGAAAAGAAATGATCCGTTCTTAATTGAAGATTCCTTTTTACATTTACTTTTATTTAGGGAAAAGACATTTTTCTTGATTAGAAGCTTTCTTCACATGACCAGTCATTGTTTCTCTTAAAAATTAAACAAGAAAGGATAATATACATTTTAGTCAGAAGACTGTACAAAGGGCATTGCTTTTAACTGGAAGAAAGACTTCAGAACTGGTAAGAATCAAAACTTGTTTTCTTCTTGGACACTGCTTATCAAGTTTTTAAAAAGTTAAATCTGAATAATATAATTATGTCATGCCCATATGTTGCAGTAGGGGGAAATGTCTATCACAAGTTATGTTCCCTACAACATAATATATCAACCATGACCACCCATAATATCTCACCCACATGTAAACCTACAGAATTTCTGAAGAGTGACAATTTTTCCTTCTGATCTCTGAAGCAACTAGAAAATCCCAAAGTAGTCTTTCTTGCTATATTTGCCTTGTAGAAATTAGTTTTCTGTTTAAATATAAATGACTCATTGGACTGACATATAAGGACAGTTGCAAATTTACTATTTTCTCCTCGCGGTATGCAATCAAAACTATAACATCTTAATCAAAGGCGAGTTTCACCATTGCAATTTAAATATATGAGGCAACGATGCATTTGCCACTCATTTTCCACCATTGTATATAGAGCATTTAAATATGTCACATAATCCCACCCACAAATACTTCTTTGCAGGTGGTGTCTTTTGGTGTTATTGCCATGTTTGTTGGACTAAGGTCTCTGATCAAGGAAACCACGTGGTTGTGTCATCCGTATCAGTCGTCGTGACTCAGATTCAAGGTAGTAAAGAGTTTTAAAGAGGGGGCTGGCCCCTATCAGCTCTATTGTAGGATATGTGGTAGCTCAGATCCACTCACCTTAGGGCTATAGCCCAAAGACATACCATCTACATACTTCTTCACAGATGAAGACACGGCAAGGCCAGAGGGAAACTGTGAAGTCTTGCTAATTTGAATGACCTTTTCTCCTTGTTACCCTTCCCTCAGGTGGCATATGTTTTTCTCCCTTTCCAGCATCTAAGTTCACCATCTCTGAATTTTAGGCTTTCCTGTTTTATAAAAAATCCAATCTGGGCAAAAATTACTGCTACAGACTGAATACTTATGTGCCCCCAAAATTCAGGGGTTGAAAGCTAATACCCCACATGGTGGTATTTGGAAGTGGGACCTTGATGAGGTGATTAGGTCATAAGGGTGCAATCCTCACGACTGGGATTTTAGTGTCATCACCAAGAAGACCCCTTCTGCCATGTGTGGACACAGAAAAGACAGTCATCCATGAAACAGAAAGGAGCTCTCACCACACACCAAATCTTCTTCTGGACTTCTCAGCCTCCAGAACTGTGAGAAATAAATTTCTATGGTTTATAAGCCATCCATTTTACTGTATTTTTATTATAGCAGCCCAAATGGACTAAGACAATACTTATTCCATTAGCCACATTGGTAGGATTTTTTCCATACAAAGACAGGAAGGTTTTAATCCCTGTATATATTTTTACCTCTCTTACTGGTGTTTAGTTTGAAGGAAGGGTTGGGTTCTCTTCATCTTTGTATTTTTCTAGTACTCAACACACTCTTGCTGTTATAGACCCAAACCACAATGCCTATCATGTGCTCCACACTGTGAAATGAATGTGTGTAAGGAGCACAACTTCAGTTAAAGCACTTTAATGACTTGTTACACAGTATTGTAATGTAAGGCAGTAAAAGAATTACAATAATGAATAAAAGAGTGAATACTAGTGAATACTAGGGCAAATGAAACAGCAGTCCTTGGTGTGTTGGGGCTAGGACCCTGTCAAGTAATCAAGTTTGAATGTTGGGATGTATGATGTGCTGCTGATATGGATAAGGACTTAATTTTCACATCATATTCGGAAATACAGCCAAAGGTGAAAATAACCCCCCCCAACAATAGGTCAAATGAGGGGAGAATAACAACAATAAAAAAACCTGATTTGTTTGTATAAAATAATGCTAATTTCAATCACATATGTGATGAATTACTTATTTATGCCTAAGCCCCATGTCAGCCAGCAGATATTATGTGTATGTTAAGTATTTGACAGATTAAATTTGTTTGATTAAAATAATGAAGTCACTCATTTGGCTTCATATTTTTGGGAACCATTCTGCATAGTGGTTGCATTTAAACCATGAAAGGGTACAAATACAGGAAATATTCTAGATGTTGGGAATATAGCAGGGACAAAGCAGACTCAATTTCTCTCCCTTTTTTTGGAGCTTACAACGATCACTACTGATAACTCTTCCTCTTGAAAAAGTTTTGTCCGTCTCTAAAATACCAAGAACATGCGTGCAATTTTCTTTGTTTGAGGTTGATTAGGGGGATTGATCCAATTCTGGTGAAAATATGGATGAGGGATGAGGTTAACCAGGATCCAGTTCAATTAGCTTTCTTAGTTTTAAACAAGCATAAGCATGAATATTAGCAAAATCCTTTGGAATGTGTTTTACTGCTTACGAGTAAACCCAGGTGATATAAGCCTACATAAATCTGTCCACTACTGAAAATCAGCCACAAGGCAAACACATGCCTAAAGAACATAAATTAAGAGTAAAATCTTCCTACCGACCAAGTCAGCTGTAGACTCCAACGAGGGACAGTACCATAATAGCAGAGAAAATCTGATATATGTGTTTATCAACACCTGTTTCACATGTTATGAATAAAAATAATCAGTTTCTAATAACATATGCTCAAATTATTTCCTCTTTTTGATGGCAGCCTACTCAATTTTTCAAAATGGCCTTTGCATATCAGAAATGAACAGTCTTCTCAGAATTAGCAGTGAAAATGCATGAAATCGAACTCCATTCCTAAGCAATATCTGGCCCAGTAAAAAATCACTCTCCTGCCAGACGGCTATAGCTGCTTATTTCTCCTACATGACAAACTCCCAGAAAACACAATGGTTGTCCCCCCCACCCCCGCCCAAGCTCTGTTAAAGAGCTATTTCCCTCCGCCTTTTTGGCAAAAAGTTTTCTTGGGATGTGAGTTTGCTGCATTTGCATGTGTGGCCCAGAGGCCTCGTACAGTCTCAGCTGGATAGGTCCCTTGGAAAGGGAAATAGCTAACATATCACATTTTATGATGAGGCTGCCAGATTGTTGTTCCTCTCTACACACCTCCTGGTTGTTCTGCACAAGAGACTCCCTAGGGTGGATGGGAGAGATAAATGAGGTGTTGAGGGGAATAATAATTTTGCACAAGGTGAAAGGATAAAGGAAAAGTGAAAAACATTTCCGCTTAGCCACAGGATAAGTCATATTAATTAGTCTGCATATGACACCACTCTACAAGTGGAAATGAAATTTATGAAAAGAGAACTATAAAATGGGTACACCTCATAGATAAATATCACTTGAATGCTACACTTCACACCTTTTCCATATTGTATAAAATTACTTCATTATTCATGACCTTACTAAAACACATTATAGATACACTTGGATATGAATTCTAAATACTTAATCTCAGTATGCTCTGTGTATTTAAAAATATAATAAAAGATCCATTTCTACCATTTCAGATTTAGACATTTGCTTTACAGTGACAAATTATGAAAGGAAATAGTTTTCTATGGTTCATTTGGTTAAATACCTATGAGTCAAGTCTAGTCCACAGTAATGTAAAGAGGCAGTGATGTGCATAATCTAAAAAGCATGAACACACATTTACTTCTAGAATATACCCTTAAGTACTTTCTGCATGTTCACCTCCTGAATTTTGTTTGGCTTAGGATATTAATAAAATTTGTATTTATAAATATACCCCGACTGATGACCAGGAAAGCCAGACCATGAAAAAAGATACATGTTAGTACGGAATGCCATTTAGTGTTAAATACATGATACAGATAATCTATAAGCAGATATAAGAGAGTTGATAAAATATTAAGAGTTCTCCTCATTTATTAACAAAAGCATGAACTAAATATAATTTTAAAGATAGAAAACCAGAAAAGTTTCTGGTTTTGAGCATGTGCAATCAAGGCATAGCCTTACTTCTTTAATCTTGCTTTGTATAATTAGATTGATTGGATTAGATTGACAAAGATACAAGATGACCTCAATTATAATTGTAGGCAGATAAGAATGCTTATGTTTTCTGCTTTTTGTAAGTAGGATGTACATAATTATTCACACTAAAGGGGCAAATTTTTCCTCCCCGTTTCCTTTCTCTTAACCCTCCATTAGTTGTTTTTTTTTTTTTTTTGATATTGTGGTTAAAAAAACAACGTAACATTTACCATCTTAATCATTTTTAAGGGTACAGTTCAGTAGTGTTCTCTCCACTAGTTTACAAAGGTGTTTTAACAAATGCTGGTAGGTCATGAACAATCTAGAATCTAGTGTTAAATTGACTTTGTGTATATAAATTTTTCTAGAAATACTTGAGCACAAGAGTTTACTGGAAAGCTCAATGCTCCTTTAAGAAATTTATTTGGCTATTAATATATTCCCCTTAAAATTTTGTATAGAAACAATTTTGTCAACAGACTAAAGTTATATTTCTTTAAGATGTGCCTATATCAGCATTGTTTCTCTTGTATGATGAAAGGAGTAATCACTACAGTATAATAATTATCTTTTTTTTCCAAGGAGTAATTAGGAATGCAGCCCTGAATAAGTAATGGTGTGGAAATTACGGCTGGTGTCCCAAGGATCCAGTAGCTCACACATTCTTGTTTTCAAAAGTTTTTTCTATGATTATTATGCCTCATTTATGCCATCAAATATAGGATTCATCCCTTTTTTATAGCTGACGCTGCTTGTTTTGGAGTAAAGTAATTGAAGTTTATTGACTTCCTGGGGGAAAAAGTAATTTAAAGATTTTAAAAAATATTCTCCCTCTAGAAAAAATTCTAACTTTCTTCTACATATAAAAATGGATTAACAAATATAACTCTTGTGAATTTGCAGAAAAACTTTCCAACATGACAGTTATTACAAATATGGTTGGGAAGACATTCTGTGTTTTAGGTATTTCTTTTGTTAACTCATTTAATGCATTTTTTAAAATTGAAGTGTAGTTGACACACAATGTTATACTAGTTTCAGGTGTTATATTAGTGATTCATCAATTCTATACACTACGCTATGCTCACCACAATTAAGAATACCTACCATCTGTCACCATACAACATTATCACGATATTATTAAGTATATCCCCTATGTTGTACTTCTCATCCCTGTAGTTTATTTATTTTACAAATGGAAGTTTATACTTCTTAATCCCCTTCACTTATTTTGCCCATCCTCCAACCCCCTCCCCTCTGGCAGACACCAGTTTATTCTCGGTCTTTATGATTGTTTCTGTTTGTTTGCTCATTGGTTTGTTTTGTTTTTCTAGATTCCACATGTAAGTGAAATCAAGGGGGTTTGTCTTTCTCTCTCAGACTTATTTCACTTAGCTTAATACTGTTGGACATTTTGGTTGCTTCCATATCTTAGCTATTGCAAATAATGCTGCAGTAACACAAGGGTGCATGTATCTTTTCAAATTAGAGTTTTCATTTTCTTGGAGTAAATACTCAGAAGTGGAATTACTGGGTTTTATGGTATTTCTATTTTTAAATTTTTGAGGAACCTCCATGCTGTTTTCCAAAGTGTCTGCACCAATCTACGTTTCTACCAACAGTGCACAAGGTTTCGCTCTTCTCCACATCCACAGCAATACTTGCTATCTCTTGCCTTTTTGATACTAGCCATTCTGACAAGTGTAAGGTGGTATCTCACTGTGGTTTTGATTTGCATTTCCCAGAGGATTAGTGATGTTGAGCATCTTTTTGTGTGTCTGTTGGCTCATTTAATACATTTTGAAGAGGTGATATATATACATAATATCATGTCCAAAAAGAACAAAAGTGTATGTACTAATAAGTGACTATTTCTATTTCATCGCCTTCCCTGGGAGCCATTGTGACTATTTCTTGTATATCCTTTTAGGGATAGTTATTCATAGACAAGATTATGTAAGTGTACATGTGTGTATCCATATCCACATTCAAAGCTACATCTGTATTTATACCCATATATCTATATCTTTCTGCACTAATGATTTTGTACTACACTTACTATAGTAAACTTTGCAGTTTTGCTTAATATATCAGTATATATTGTGGTGTCTCTTTCTTTTTAGTCATTGCATTGTATTTCATTGTATGTAACTCTTTGAGTATACATTATATACAATACCTGAAATTTCTCTAATAATTCAATAACCCAGTCCCCTACTTTGTTGAACATTTGTGTGGTTTCTAATCTTTTGCTACTATAACCACTGCTATAGATATCCTTATACATATGTTACTTAAAAATGGCCAGTATGTCTGTAGAATACATTCCTAGAGTTAGTGTTGTTGAGTCAAAGATTCTCTGAATTATACATCATGATTGCTATTTCCAAATCACTCTGCATATAAACTGTATCATTTAACATGCCAACCAGCAGTGGATATGTGTCTATTATTCCTCACATTCACTGACAGAGTGTTCCATGTTGGAAGTACCATATCTCCAGTCAAATGCCTGCTTAATTAAATATGAATATGATGTTTCACAATCTGTAAAAGAATTTCTTTCTTATTGAAAATATCAAATATCTTGAATTCTTGGAGTCACTCTAGGATTTGAAGAAACAATCAAGCACAACTTGCTACTGAAACAAGCTAAAGAATCATGTGAGAGATTTCAACCACTCCTGCCTTCTCTGTAATAATACAATACAATTTAATGGAAAGGGGCATTAAAATAATTGCTAATAATAAACATTTGTTGATCACTAACCCCATAGGAAGTATTGAAGAAAGAACTCAGAATTGGGCATGGTGTGGGTACATTTAGGCCACAATTAAAAGTTGGGTAGAAGTTGCTGCGGCTGAGGTCGAAGAGGTTGCTGCCTGTGTTCTCCTTTAGGATTTTGATGGACTCCTGTCTCACATTGAGGTCTTTCAACCATTTTGAGTCTATTTTTGTGTGTGGTGTAAGGAAATGGTCCAGTTTCATTCTTCTGCATGTGGCTGTCCAATTTTCCCAACACCATTTGTTGAAGAGACCGTCTTTTTCCCACTGGACATTCTTTCCTGCTTTGTCGAAAATTAGTTGACCATAGAGTTGAGGGTCCATTTCTGGGCTCTCTATTCTGTTCCATTGATCTATGTGCCTGTTTTTGTGCCAGTACCATACTGTCTTGATGATGACAGCTTTGAAATAGAGCTGGAAGTCCAGAATTGTGATGCGGCCGGCTTTGCTTTTCTTTTTCAATATTCCTCTGGCTATTCGGGGTCTTTTCTGGTTCCAGACAAATTTTAGGATTATTTGTTCCATTTTTTTGAAAAAAGTTGATGGTATTTTGATAGGGATTGCATTAAATGTGTAGATTGCTCTAGGTAGCTTTGATGGGGATGCGGAGAAAGGGGAACACTCCTACACTGTTGGTGGGAATGCAAGCTGGTGCAGCCACTCTGGAAAACAGTATGGAGGTTCCTCAAAAAGTTGAAAATAGAGCTACCGTACGACCCAGCAATTGCACTACTGGGTATTTACCCCAAAGATACAAATGTAGGGATCCAAAGGGGTACGTACACCCTGATGTTTATAGCAGCAATGTCCACAATAGCCAAGCTATGGAAAGAGCCAAGATGTCCATCGACAGATGAATGGATAAAGAAGATGTGGTATATATATATACAATGGAATATTACGCAGCCATCAAAAGGAATGAAATCTTGCCATTTGCGGGGCCCCTGGGTGGCTGAGTCGTTAAGCGTCTGCCTTCGGCTCAGGTCATGATCTCAGAGTCCTGGGATTGAGCCCCGCATGGGGCTCCTCGCTCTGCGGGAGGCCTGCTTCTCCCTCTCCCACTCCCCCTGCTTGTGTCCCCTCTCTCGCTGTGTCTATCTCTGTCAAATGAATAAATAAAATCTTAAAAAAAAAAAAGAAATCTTGCCATTTGCAATGACGTGGATGGAACTGGAGGGTATTATGCTGAGCGAAATAAGTCAATCAGAGAAAGACATGTATCATATGCTCTCACTGATATGAGGAATTCTTAATCTCAGGAAACAAACTGAGGGTTGCTGGAGTGGTGGGGGGTGGGAGGCATGGGGTGGCTGGGTGATAGACATTGGGGAGGGTATGTTCTATGGTGAGCGCTGTGAATTGTGTAAGACTGTTGAATCACAGGCCTGTACCTCTGAAACAAATAATACGTTATATGTTAAAAAAAAAAGAAGAAGAAGATAGCAGGAAGGGAAAAATGAAGGGGGGGAATCGGAGGAGGAGACGAACCATGAGAGACTATGGACTCTGAGAAACAAACGGAGGGTTCTAGAGGGAAGGGGGCAAGGGGGATGGGTTAGCCTGGTGATGGGTATTAAAGAGGGCACGTACTGAATGGGGCACTGGGTGTTATATGCAAACAATGAATCATGGAACACTACATCAAAAACTAATGATGTAATGTATGGTGATTAACATAATATAATAAAAAAAAAGTTGGGTAGACAGAATGTATACAAAAACACATATTTTTAAAGTCAATTGCTTGTTAACTTTCCCCAAGCAAAGTTAATGACTTCCTCTTCTTCATTCCCATAATGCTGTACTTATATTCCACCCCTTCTCACTGTGTATTGTATTTATCTGTTGACATCTCAGCAACCTTTCTGGACTGTGAGACATTGAGGTCAGGAACTTGAATTTTTGTGTATCATCAGTACTTTGCATAACCCTGGCTACATAGCAGGTGTATAACCATTGTTTGTTTTATGAATACATGGATGCTGAGCAACATCTCTTTTTATCCTCACAATAAATCCATGATATAAGTAATATTATTGTTTTAGATGAGCTAACTGGCATCTATAAAGAATAGCTTGTTCTATGTTGCATATTAGATAGTTGCAAAGGAGAATTCATGTCTTAAGACTTTCTGATACTAAACTTGGACTTTGGATGAAAGGTGAGATACAGTCTGCTAGGGGACAAGTGAATTAATGAAGGCATCTCTCAGGCTCAGTTTAGATCACCGAGGGGCCCATTATTCAAGTTTTGCAAAGTCACTGAGATTTGGTCTCAAATCTTTCTTCTAATGAGCTTTGACTATTCCACTGTCTCTGGCCGTTCTTTTCTGTGAAGGAGGATTGTAGAGAAGGTGAGATTCTCCAGCCATCTCTGTTCTTGTTGTCATAAAAAATGCATCCTCTATATACTAAAAGTTTTCCTGCTAATCACTAAGAGAGAGAAGATGGGGTAAACACGTAATAACAAGATGAGGAAATTACAAAGGATCTGAAAAACTTAACAGTTATTTTTTCTTTTCTTTCTTTTTTGATTCAGTTTCTTTCTCCAAACTCAACCCATGCCAGGTTTCCTATCTCTAGCAGAAAGAACTGAAATTATAGTTGAGATGGACAGTGGTTTTGAAGTTATGAGCCTTCCAAATGCCAACCTTAACCTAGCTCATGGAACCACAGAAAGAACTTTCATCTCCTCTTACTGCAATTGTAATCTAATTAAGATCATTTTCAGGGGCACCTGGGTGGCACAGTCCGGTAAGTGGCCAACTCTTGGTTTCAGCTCAGGTCATGATCCCAGGGTCATGATATCAGGGTTGTGAGATCAAGCCCCATGTTGGGCTCTGTGCTCAGCACAGAGTCTGCTTAAGACTCTCTTTCCCTCTCCCTCTGCAACACCCCCCCCAATCGCGTACTGTCTTTCTCTCTCTCTCAAATAAATAAATAAATAAATAAATCTTAAGGAAAAAAAAGATCATTTTCAGAAGTCTTCATAGTCCTCCAGGACATGCTCCCAGACTATACAAGGCAACCTGAGCTTCTGATTAGTTATCTCTACTGTCACAGTCTTTACATTGTAAGTTAATAGTGGGCTCGACCCCTCCGTTGTTTTTTAGTTTTGTTTTTAATCACTGAGGAATACAGTCAGCTGAAGTCAGGAGGCATGAAGGCATCTAGAGCAGAATCATATTGTCTTTCTACCCTTTTAGTTCTTTTTCTTTTTTTCTACTCTGACCTATGTCCCATTATATTGCATTATCTGTGACAGAAGAGCTTTTGGATAATTTGGGGGTAGGGAGGCAATTTCCCTTACACTAAAATTAACAAATTTCCATTAGCTTTGATAAGCTGGATTGAAGCCTATTATTCACCAAAAATAGGTAAAATCATTAGTATATTGATAAAGTCAGAAATATGCGAGGTGTTCATGGGGGACCAAATGTTTTCCTTTGGGAAGACCTAAAGATACTTATTTTAAAGTGGAGGAAAATGTGCTCTGAATAATTGATTATTTTAAAGTGGTTTATGAACTCAAATTTAAAATTTAGAAAAATGAAATGGGATACCGATGAGAAGCAGAATGAGGTAAATTTATCACTCATTAATTCGACATGAACTTTTTAAATACTACAGTGTGCCCAGCAATTTGGTGGAGATATAGCAGTAATCAAATCAGACAAAAACTCCTGTCATCTTGGGATGTATTTTCTCCTGGATGAAAGAAGATCTAAGCTAGGAATTAGGTTAACTGGATCCTAATCATAACTTCAAGACAGACTCACCATATGAATTTAAGCAAATCACTTCACCTATGTCTAACTTAATTTTCAAACCTGAGGTTTATTCTACTTGTCTCACACATTGTTGTATAAAAATAGATAGTGAATGTGAAAACACCATATAAAGCCTATCAAGCTGTGCCAAAGTAACAGAATGATACTTATTTTGTATTATTCGTATTACAAAAAAATGCCATAGGATTAAAAAAATCCTATCAGTACAAATGTGCAAGTAATGATGCATTTCTTAGATAATAATATAGACCTACATGAAAAAAAAAAAAACCCACAAGACTACATATCTTGATTATAACTGGGAAAGGAAGTACTATTTTGAATTCTAGTCCACAATTCTGCCACCAATTACTTATATGGCCTTGAGAGAGTCCCTTAACAATGGTAGGCTTGCTCTCCTCAACATTTAAATGAGGGGTTAGGATTAGTGTATCTTTAAGATCTTTACTTCCCGTGTCAATGAGTCTGTAAAACTACTTGCTTTTACAATAGGTGCATTTCAGTTTGCTAAACTAAACCTCCATTAATGTGATTAGATGGTTTATGAACTTTTAATTACATTAATGTCATCTAATAAAAATTGACTTCTGAGAAATTAAAATACAGTTTACAGTGACTTTGTAGTATTACTAAGAGATATAAGTTAAGTTATAAGGAACAAAGCAACCATTTGTAAAAAAGGCTATTCCAGTTGGAATCCATGGGTGAGTTATGTTTTGGGGTTGCTGTAGTGAACTGTATATACAGTGTGCATGGAAGTCTGATTCTTCAGGGTTTTCAAGTCTCCTAATCTACATGGATTTTTGTTATTTTAAAAGGATTAAGGAAATTTTTAAATTAGAAATTCAAAATCATCCAAAGTTCATTGACCCATATGGAGGCACAGAACTAACACAGTGGTCCAGCTCCTCTCCTCTCGCATTGAGGTGTCCCTTCGATTTGCACACTGTTGAGATTTCTCTCTGTTTGTGTCTGCTCATCTTTGCTGCTGTGCTTTACCTGCTCCTTTTGGGATCCCTCTTCTTTCTCATGTCTCTACGACCGTGCTCTTGCTTTTTACCTCCTTGTCTGTCTTTTCACCCTCTTCTCTATTTTGATGTCCTTATATTAACATATATTTCTTCATTTTACTCTCTTTTTCTTCCACTTGCTACTCTGAATTTACTTTTCACTTCCATTCCTATGGCACCCCTGAGTTGAGCTTCTATTTTCCTACTATTATCTTTTTAAATTCTTTTATCTTCTTTTTTTGGTCTGCACTGTATAAACTCATTCATCCCACCTGTGATGATCATTGTGTTTACTTATTCATTCTTTTAACCACTTATTGGGTCTATGCTATGTGCCATTAAGCTTTTATGTCTCTCTCCATAGGACTAAATATTAGAGAAAAAAACAGGTATTTAGGAAGGGAAGAAAAGGAGATTTTAAAAAATCATATTCTTTAAGTATGAAACCATTCATCCACTTAATCAGTAAAAAATAAAAAGCGACTGCCATGCTAATATTACAACTGAATATTCAAAAAAACTTGGACATGACTTCATAAGCAAGGCAATATGCTTGTATGCACCCATATAAAAAACACACAAAAGAACTGTATCCAGGGCGCCTGGGTGGCTCAGTCATTAAGCGTCTTCGCTCGGGTCATGGTCCCGGGGTCCTGGGATCGAGCCCCGCATTGGGCTCCCTGCTCGTTGGGAGGCCTGCTTCTCCCTCTCCCACTCCCCCTGCTTGTGTTCCCTCTCTTGCTGTGTCTCTCTCTGTCAAATAAATAAAGTCTTTAAAAAAAAAAAAGAACTGTATCCATATCTATGGGCATAGCTAAGTCTATAAATATACCATATATGTGGGAATAAAAATCTATGCGTTCTGATCAATGTTATCGCTAAATTAAGTAAAAGTTCTGAGTATATTTCCATGTTAAATGAGCATAAAACTATAAATACCATATGGTATACACACACATGTAGACAAACATGAATGTTAAAACTAATGAAAACTTAGAACAAAAGTAATCTGGCAAATATTTAATAAAGAAGGTTAACAGTATTATACTGAATAGCAATTAGACATGAAAGGTAAGCTAGTCACGTAAATGAAATGAATAGCTTTTTTTTCCCACACCCAAATCTGTCAACAATTCTTGCCTTCTTAACTTGAAACAAGACGAGCCTTATTTTCAATGTGGTAACAAACTAATACTTTCCTAAAAAAAAAAAAAATTAATGTGTTTGTAAAGGAAAAGAGGAAGATGAGAAGAATCTTGGAGTGTAGAATACACAGAAGACAAACTGTTTTATTATCAGCCACGCAATAAAAATAATGGCATGTAGTCAGTGGGTGGTCATAGAATGGGAGTATAGACAGGGCGTGTCCATAGTGATATAGGCTCCACCCTTCCTAAAAGCCATGGTAGCTGTGATTTAACCCTTTGAAGGTATTATCCTCATACCTCTAGCCAGCCACAGAGAGCCGGGCTCAAGAGCAGTCAGACAGCCTGGAGCTGGTACAGTGAAAGAAAAGTCTATGCCCTGAAGGTCGATATGATGTTAACGTAAGGTAAATGACGATCACGAGTCTTTGACTTCAGAACTATTTGGTCAATGGGGACAATACACAAGGGTAGACCTAAAAACAGAAAAACCTTAAATCATACTGGAAGCCACATTCAAGACCTAGTAGTATAGAGATTATTACTTCAGGATGTGTCAGATGAAATAAATACTCTCAACCTAATATCATTTTCAGTGAACACTTTATCATTTAGGCTGTTTCTTAAAACTCTGTGTATCTGAGAAATGGAACTGAAAGTTTAAGAAAAAAATGGCTCTTTGAGTTGTCTTTCCATAAGATCAAACACACTCGAGTAAATAAAATCAAAAGGAAACGTTCAAAACCCAAAGTGAGGCTTGTATTTGGTTAGCAGAGAATGTACTTTTCTTATCGCTGTCTCTTTATTAAAGGAATAGCCCTAATTCAGTATTGAATCTCTTTGCTGAGACGAAAGCAAAATTATTTAATTCTTTTCACAATGGTAAGATATCTGTAAATTCCCCTGCATTTTGCTTAAAATACCTTCTTTGTTTAGAAACTGAGCTCTAGGGTTTTTTCCTTTTTTAAAGTGAAAGCTATATGGCTATTCATATAATCTTGGAATAGGAATGGTCTTTCACTGCATGTTGGTTTGGGCAGAAATCAGAAAGAAGGTTGATGAGAGATCTGACTACATACAAAATAAAGGCAAATATGAGAGTTGAGACAAAAAACAAATTACAATGAACAAAACGGAAAGACATACCTGATTTTAGATAAGTAACAATCCACAAAATCACTAACAGAAAACTTTTTTTCAATGTCTTTGGGCATGATCACATCTAAGAGTAGAACAAGTCTGAGCTGTGGAAGGAGAGGAACAGGCAGGAGTCAGGCCACAGAGAGATCAAGGATGCCAAGGCTGTAGTATGGCTGTTGTGGGGATGAATGCTCTTCAAGTTTCTTCTCATTACTCATTCAGAAGGAGGGAGTCACTTACTGGCCTGTGTTAAATGTGTCACATATGGTTGGAGGAAGAAAACCTTGGGTCAGAGTGTCATAGGGAAATGTCTGGATTACTAAGTAATTCCTGCAGCTCTGTTTTTAATTTCCTAGTGCCATATTTTCATCCTTCTGAAGTGAAGTGGTCTCATGGTCCAGATCCGCACAGAGCTACATACACCCTGGGGGTGGATGCTTACATGATAGTATCTATTTTCTCACCTCACTAAATGTGAAGGCTTCCAATTCTCCCTAAGAGAGAAAACGGAACTTGACAAGTGTCTACAGAGTTCATGGCTTTATACAAATGAATGTTAGGATATCTGGCCATTAGACACATAATCCTATATTAGCAGGCCATTCATCATGTGTCCAGCTGGTAGGCAGACTTTTATAGCAATGAGGCCCAGGGCTACAGTTCTGTTCAATCTCTTCATTTAGTTGTGAGGACTGGAACTACTTCTGAACGTGTATCTATTTTACCAAACCAGTTTCCTGAGTCATTTAACAACATATAACAAACGCCCTCCTGAATGGGGATCACTGCAGTAGGCACAAAGAAAGATTGAAGTCAGATATAGAACATATACAAAGCTTGCAGAGAGGCAAAACTTCACAGAAAAAAAACAAACCAGCAACACATTAAAAATAGAATATCTATTCATTGTCTATCACACTTCAGATACTGCTAAAAACCATCAATACAAACATGGCGAAAATAGAGTCTGCTTCTAGTCTATACATGTAGACTGGACCAAATCCCAATCAGAAAACAAAACTACAAGAGTTTAGAAGAATTACTGACAACAGTTATTTTGAGTCTAGAATATATTAGAAGAAGGGATAAATATTACATACACACACACACACATAATTTCTGTAGAAGGCCTTGCTCTTAAGTAAAAGTGTTCTTAATTAACTTCTAAAGATAGGACCTGGCTTCTGATAGTGACAGGTATTTGCCAGCAAACAGAACCTAAACCTGTCACAAAATTATTAAGTGGATTTTTGTGATGTGCGCATTTCGAGCTTTGTGGGAAAGACAAACATTTTCTGCCCACAAGGAACATTTAATCCAGTTGAGACAAAACCAGATGCTGTCATCATGACCAGAAATAAAATCTTTGCTAATGACTTCTTTGCTTTGACATATTGTATGCTAACATTATTTAGTATTATAGAAATTAAATATGGCCATTTCCTGGTACTCATTCTTTTCTAGAGGTTTGGAAATTGATTTTTAAATCATTTATCCGAGCAGTTTCCTTGGTAGAGTTAACAGGTCTATCATTTATAGTATTTACCTTTCTAGAATTGTCAGATTTTATTTGGTAATATTGTCTGGCTGGAATCTCTGGGCCTCAGAAATGGAACTAAGTTCAAGTATGTGACTAATATATTTTCCAGTAGACTCGAAAACAGGAATGTCCCTGAAATGGATATCTCTCCCAAATATAATGATTATTTGACACTCATATTTTCTTTCTCTTTATGGAATATTCTGAAATTCCTGTCCTAGTCTTTAAATATTACCCTAAATTCTCAAATGTGCTAAGTTGCGTCCCTACAGAGATTTCATTCGGTTTCTTAAGAACTAGGATATGTTAATCTTTAAACATAGCTCACTTTAAACACATATATACTTTCACCAAAGTTCATTGTGACATGGTTTTTGGTGAACCAGTGTGAGGAAATAAGTCTAGATGACTTATAGTTTTCCTGATAATATGCCTTAAAAATAGCTAATAATAACAGAACATATAAAGCTAATAACATTATATTAAAAACTATACAATTGTTTTACTGTAAATATCAAAATCAAGTTTTGAAAACAAGGTTATTATCTTCCTTATTTGTCAGTCTTCCAAGCATAATTGGTCTTTAAAAGGACTGTGGCTTCCAAAATGTTGAGATGATTTCCCCAAAGCCTGAAAAAGTGTGAGTCATTTATTTTCCTAAACCCCTCATAGAACGTTAAAATGAAACACTATATAATTTGAGATATAAATATCTATAACTCTGATCAAATCATATGCACTTGTGCACAGAGCATGCTTTTACAATCGAGTATTATATACTTCTTTTTTTTTTTAAGATTTTATTTATTTATTCATGAGAGACAGAGAGAGAGAGAGGCAGAGGCAGAGGGAGAAGCGGGCTCCTGATGCGGGACTCGATCCCAGGACGCTGGGATCACGACCTGAGCCGAAGACAGAGGCTTAACGACTGAACCACCCAGGCGCCCCCTGAAATATTTTTTTTTATGTTTTATTCATTTATTCATGAGAGTCAGAGAGGCAGAGGCTAGAGGGAGAAGCAGGGTCCCCGCGGAGCAGGGAGCCCGATGCGGGACTCGATCCCAGGACCCCGGGATCATGACCTGAGCCGAAGGCAGACGCTTAACCGACTGAGCCACCCAGGCGTCCCGAGTATTATATATTTCTAAGTTAAAGGTTTTGAGAAATGTATGGAAGTTTCAATATTGTATGATAAAGTTAATTGCACAAATCAGAATATTTCTTATTCTATGTTGACATTCAGCAACTGCAGCCTATCATAAGAAGGTCTATCGTTTTAAATTTTATTCTTATTATGTTAATGTCACTCATAAGATTAAAACTGCATTTCCCACGGCTAATATTCTTATGTCCTGACTTAAGCACAAAAAGATATTTATATGTGGAATAAAGAATGGCTTCAGAAGATAGTACCTTACTCTGTCAGAGATTCTACCGTATGCTACTCTGAATTTGTCATTCATTTAATTAGCAAACATTTTTTTTCATGTTTACTATGTGTATAGCTAGGGACAGTTGCACCTGGAAGAATTTCTGTGATAGATTTTCTAGAATAACGTACTCTGGAAGCTGGAGAGCGCCATACAACAGACGTTATTAGTATTGTAGCGTTGAAAATTTATTAGAGAAATTCCGATACATATTGTGGAAAAAAGCATGTGACTTTGGTATCACACAACATGATTAAAGTCCTAGTTATTTTGTTTTTTAGATGTGTAATTGCTTTAAGAACCATTTTTTAAAAGTCTTATTTATTTATTTTTTGATAGAGACAAAGACAGCGAGAGAGGGAACACAAGCAGGGGGAGTGGGAGGGGGGAAGCGGGCTTCCCGCCGAGCAGGGAGCCCGATGCGGGGCTCGATCCCAGGACCCTGGGACAGTGACCTGAGCCGAAGGCAGACGCTTAATGACTGAGCCACCCAGGTGCCCCAAGAACCAGTTTTTTTAAATCTATAATGTTTACTTCATAGAGACATAGTCAGATTTAAATAGGCAAAGTATGTGAAAATGTTTTGTAAACTCTGAGGTAGTTTATAAATGTTCATTCTTATGATAAAACATAGTTCTTGCCTTAAAGAAGTGGAATATCTACCAAAAGAGAAAAAAGCCTGTAAACTGCACTGAAACATCTTGATTTCTCTTTAAAGTATTTCATTACATCTATGTAGTACATTTTATAGAATAAGAAATTTATATAAAAGACATGCAAAATATATAATAAAAATTTGTGTAAGTAACATTATATTTTCTATTATGTGAAAGGGCAGGTCTGTATGTGGATTTCTCTTTGAGGGCAAGATCAATATCTTTGATCCTGAGATGTATTTGTGATACAAATAGGGAAAAGATTAAAAAAAATCTGGCGATAGTCAGCTCTCATAAGGATATAGAGAAAATGAAGCACCTTACAAAGAGAATCCCAATAGCAAGTATCCAGCAATATTTTAGTTATATTCTGATTCAATAATAGTTTTGTTATATGAACTTAAACCAGGTATCAAAATCCCAGCAACCATGAGGTCAAGGGTTCTTATCTTGTCAGGAAATGACAATGGCTGGTGTTTTGGGCTACCTGTTAGTAGGTGGAGATGAGTGTGCTGTGCTTCTCTTTCTTTCTTTCTTTTTCATTATCTTTTATCTTTCTGTTCCATAACACAGAACACTGGTTACTATTCCCAGGAAATTTTATGATTGGATTTTTAAGTATCAAATGTGGAAAGAAAAGGGAAACTGCTCAGAAAAGTTTTAATAAGATTCTCACTTTAAAAGGAATATCCAATTGAGTGATGTAATAATGACATTAATAGTATCTTATTTCATTTCATGTCATTGCATGGATATTAAGCAGAGACACTTTCAAGTTTTATCCATCAGCCCATTGCATCTGGGGGATATTTCTCCTGGGGTGCCCACACAGAAATCCAATTAAAGTCAGTGGGAGTCAGGTACCCAGAGGAAAAGAGAGGCAGGCACTTGGGGAAAATGTCCATTATCAATGTGATTTACACAAGGTCATGGATTATTTTGGTTTCCAAAAGCATGCCAGTGGGGGGAAATCTTGGCTGGAAATCTTCTTGCCTGCCTGTCTCCAAGGACCCTGGAGGGCACAGGGCCTTTTTGAGTAGCCATTCCAGAAAGACTATCTCGTTTCATTTTCCCCATGCGTTCTTCTTAGGTTCAACATTACCGGATTAGCTGGGGGCTGCCAAAATGACAGCCCCTGAATGAGCTGATGCCGGATCTACACAGTGTCTAGGTAATTGGAACTGCTGGGTTAACTAAGCAGCTGGCCTAAAGGAAGCCCCGAGGACTTCAATCAGATTCCATTTTAATTCTCTGGATAATTAGACAGCCCACACTGGTTGTAGAAATAGCATTCCTCAGCTATCTCTCTTTCCCTTGTCTTCCTTCTCTAATCCTCCTATGAGAAATGTTATCTCGTAGCAAAAAATGCAAATCATGCCACCAACCTGGTCCTCAGCTAGATCTCTCCAATGGCTGAACAATAGCTTTCCGAAAAAGAAACCAAATGAAGGATTTACACCATGAGCTATTAGTAATAAGTGAATTCACAAAACAACTAACAAAAATTTTCCTCTTATAAGACATTTCTGAAGAATTTGCGTTATAACTTTAGGCTGTTCTCAATGGAAATATATGTTTATACAAATATAAATCATTTAAATATATGGAACTATATAATGTTGATAAACAAGATTTACAATGCCTCTTATGTTTATGATGTATTTTTATGCAACACAACCATTTAATGAAAGGGTTCAAAAAGCCTATTGACATTTACTTTTCTTCTTACCATATATTTATTAAGCCCGAATATAACATTCACATTAACATCAAACACACGTAAAATATGAAATTGCTGGAGAGGAATGATGACATATTTTAGTACTTTGATGGCGGTGCCAACATTTCATTTAGGATATTTATATGTGTCATCTAAAAAGGACAGTAAATTTCAGTGAAGGCTCAATATATTACAAGACTTTTCATCAACACACGCCACAGGGTAGGCTAAAACCACAGAGGGAAAGAAGAAATACTGCTGAATAATCAATCTTTGAAAGCATTCAATGTTATTAAAAAAGCTACATTTAAACTATCCATAAGTCTAAAAAATGAATGTGTCAGAAGTAGTGCGATGCATATGTGTGGATAGGAGAGCTGTATGGAGCACCTACCTTTCTAGTTTTCAGTACGAAGATTGTTTGGTAATCAAAATATTTTTTCAAATACGATGGGGCATGAGTGATGCTCAGGCTTTGACAGAAGCCCCACCCCTGAGGGGGGAAAAATCTCTTTGTGTGAAGTGTCTGTTAGTTTCCAGCAACTGCACTTGCTAGCTGGCCCAGAATTATTCCCCATACGACCCAAACACGGACCAGAACAAGGCAGACAAACTTTTCAGTTTTAAGAACGGTAGAGTTGGATTGGATACACTCATTACTTGTATCTGCTGCTTATATTTCCTGTATCCTGAGTTTGCACTGACTTAGTGTCTAATAGCTCAGCATGATAGACAAGTACTGACATGAATCTATAAAAAACCACTATGCCCATGCTGTGGTAGATGACCAACAGCAATGGGAAGAATGGGAGAAATATGGCTTTTCTCCCCACGGGCGGAGTCACACTGCTCCCTCCTAGAGGGGGGAGCATCATATTTTATTTTATTTTATTTTATTTTATTTTTTTAAAGATTTTATTTATTTATTCATGAGAGACAGAGAGAGAGAGAGAGGCAGAGGCAGAGGGAGAAGCAGGGTCCCCGCGGAGCAGGGAGCCCATGCGGGACTCGATCCCGGGACGCTGGGATCATGACCTGAGCCGAAGGCAGACGCTTAACGGACTGAGCCACCCAGGCGTCCCCAGAGCATCATATTTTAAAGTGAAGGGGCAGCGGCCCATGGTTGTATCCCTTGCATCTTTTGGAAGGAATCATTTTACTCAGTATTAAAAGACCAGCCTTACTGTTTCTTAAGTTTTGTTCCCTGGTACTTAAAAATGTATCATATTGAAAAGAGAAGTCCCCTAAAATCCTACAGTAAAAGAGGACCTCCTGATTCTGTTCTCTTCCAGAGTTATTCTGTTTCACTTGTATTTGCTCTGTGAATAAAGTTAGAAAAATTGATAGAATTTTCTGTCTTCCGATGCCAAGAAGCTCTCTTCCCCGCGATCTCTCCGATGTTATCAAAGTTGTTGTAGCTCCTTCTCCAGGCTTTCTTCAGCAGCACCAAGGTGCATGTGTCTGCTAGCGTTTGAAGTTCTCTCAAGTATATATATGAAGTACCAAAGGAAAACCATTCTAAAATTCATTCTTGAAAAATGGGCTGAAAACCACTCTCAGCACACTATCACTGAAGAGGAGCCTGGCAAAGTGACAATATGTATATTTTTGTTTTTCACTTTTATAAGCCTGTCTCTCTCTCTCTCTCCACACACACACACACACACACACACACACACACACGCACTTACACACGTCACAAGCCCTGTCTCCCAATGATGGGTATGATTTTAAATAGTTGGTACTATCTTTAACACTTTTAACGGTCTCTTTCATTTCTATACAAGCCCAAAGCACGTATGAAGCACCTGCTGGTGCAAACACACTTTTGATTTCCAGCGAGAACTTTCCATTTTGAAGTAGAGGGAGGTATGTAAGGCTTCTCAGTATGAAAGAACTATTTACAAATAGGACCTTTTATTCTCAAAATCTTAAAAAGGAAAGTATTTGTCATCAAACTGAGAACCATAAATATATCATCTCTACTCCTTTCCTATGGGGTAATATCATATTCTATCCACGGGAATCTTTTAGGATCCACATGATATTTAATCCTCAAGAGAATAAACTTAAATATCTAGTTTTTAATTAGGGAGGGTATCTAAATCCCTCCCCAAATGTTAGGGAAAATGATCCCTTTTGCAACTTAGTTTTCTACAATATCTGTTTCGATCCTGACCATCCCTAGAGGTGTACTTAGGGGTTCTCTTAAATTTATGGCACTGAATGCTTCTGTCTCAGTCAGTTTGTGGTTCAGTGAGCCTTACAGATTCCAATCTCTTGAAGAGTGCTAGTCATGGAATGCCTGCACCAAAGATGTCTTACAACTCTCCATTACTCTGTATTGAGCTTAAACAATAAAATGGGAAAGAGAAGAACAGCTCATGAGCATGCAGGAAATAGCTTCTTTAGCAGCACACATCTAAGAAATTCTGAAGAAAGACCCTAATCCTAAATTTCTCTGCCTAACTTTTTACTCTGACCTTGACTGCAGCCACTTTATTTCTCCTCTACTCTGTAAGCCAATATAATCTACTATCTCAATTTTAACGCATTTTTGAGGTTTATCTTTACTGTTTCCCGTATCAGTTGTGTTTGCATTTTTGAAGAATGGTTATCTTCCAGGGTCTGCTTCCTTATACTTTATTTTAGCTTTGAGGCAGACATTCCACTGGGTCTTCATTTTCAAACTCTCAGCAAAAGCTACCTAGGAGCTAATCTCTTCGAACTAGGTCCTAGAACTCTGTGATGGTTATCACGTTCTTCAGACTATTGATAGGGATAAAGACATTTCAAGCACTTCAATCATCTTAAGAAATTTGAAGAAAATATTCCCCAACTCTGACTTGGTAAAAATTCACCATAGATGGGTTTCTTTTTCACCTAAACAGTGATTAAATCAAGTTAAACTACTTATCCACATACAAAATAAGCACTGGAATGGCATGGGCAATTGTGGCCTTAGGTTAATGCTTATATCGGAAGCGGATAGAAATGGGATCTTTTCTGTGTTTGTATAGTATTGTTGATGCTCAATGAAAGTATTACCCTACAGTTGTTTTTTATTCCTCAAGTGGACAATTGCCTGAAATAGGCAAGAAATGCAAATATTCTAAAGAAAAAAAAATTGAAAAAGAATAGTACTCTCCCAATCCATCATCTATTTTGAGTCTGGTTACGATGCTATGCCTTGGCAGAACAGGTATTATTATAATCCACATATTTTGGACTAAAAGAAGTTTTGGATTTATACGGAAAATGAGAAACAAAGGATAAACTTGGTCTTCAGACTTAATGCCTACACTCTTTTTACTATGTTCACCAATTTATTTAATTCTACTCTTCTTTAGAAGTCTATTTTTTAAAAAAGCTAGATTCCAGGTTGTAGAGACTCAAATCGAGAACTCCTGAGACTCAAAATGTAGCAAACATTTATTGGCACTTGGTACGTGCTTTGAAATGTGATGTAACTATGAATCAAAGTTAGTTACTCACTTAGTCCAGACTATGTCCCTCAAGGGCAGACGGCACTTCTTACTCATCTTTGGCTCAGAGAGTGTAGTGCTGGCATGGAATGATACACAATGATCGCCTGTTGAATGGAATTACATGGTGGTCCTTGAGTCTGGATGAATTACCTTCTCTCTCTGCTTAGTTTACATAATGGAGCCCCAAAGGTGGGATTTATAAGTGCCACGCTTCCTGCTTTGAGTTCTGCAAGTCCCTAACAGTTTTTGGTTGTTGATCAATCAGAGGGTGTGTAGGCCTAGTGCAGAAGAACCGAGCTGTGATACACTTGGTGGGCTGTAGACGAAGGAGCTGCCAATTTGGGATCCTGCAAAAAACACTTCTGCCTCTACATGTTTTTTTTAAACCTAAATGACATTCTTAAGAGTTTTTTTTTTTTTTAAAGATTTTATTTATTTATTTGACAGAGAGAGAGAGAATGAGCACAAGCAGGGGAAGTGGCAGGCAGAGGCAGAGAGAGAAGCAGGCTCCCCACAGAGAAGGGGGAGCCCGATGTGGGGCTCAATCCCAGGACTCCGGGATCATGACCTGAGCCGAAGGCAGTCGCTTAACCAACTGAGCCACCCAGGCGCCCGACATTCTTAAGAGTTTACTTCACAGATCTTCACAGCCAGCTCCCCGGTGCATGCGTTCATGCCACCAAGACATTTTGTTAAGACTCATCTCGTTACATTATTATATGGGCAAAACTGCAGATATGAAGGGAGCTTGATTTCTTCACAGTGAAAAAAAACGCAGCTTCCTTGAGTAAGAAGGAGAATATTGGCAAACACAGAAAAAATCTTAGTTAATCACAAATTTTAACCACTATCTAGTTGACAGGTGCCTGCTGTGCTAATTGCTTCATTACTTAATTATGCAAAAAATAATAACATCCACGGCAAACATAGTCCATGAAGCATTATTAAAATACAAAGAAACATGCTCTAGACTCT
Source organism: Neomonachus schauinslandi (assembly GCF_002201575.2). Lineage (NCBI taxonomy): Eukaryota > Metazoa > Chordata > Mammalia > Carnivora > Phocidae > Neomonachus > Neomonachus schauinslandi. Next base: position 76,184,917 of record NC_058414.1, on the reverse strand, counting down.
TTAGTGCAAACATAAATATTTTATAATAAGGAAGAGTGCTTATTATATAACAGTAATAAGGAATTTGCAGCTAACTTAAGTTCTTCCTTTCAGTAAACCTGAAATACTCTTACGTATATGACTTCTGCTGTCTGTGGTTGTAATTTTGGATCTTGCTCTGACTCCAAACTCACAAAGTAAGATTTTTTTTTTTTAGGACATTGTTATATATCCCTTCTCTAACACATAATTTCTGATCACTATGTATTTGTTAAATAAATGAATAAATAAGTGCATCAATCAGGGAATAAATAAAAACCAATCTATCAAGAGAATAGCTGTGAAATTAGAGGCCCAGGAAGCACTCAGACACAGGATAGTAGCTTCCAGAGCAGGAAGGCCACAGCTGTGTTTTAGAATTTAGCAATAGTGTCCTTGGTTCCGGGATTGATTTAAAAAAAATACTTATCTCTAAATAAGCGAATTAATATTGTCATTTGAAGTCTTCCTATTCCATTGTTTTAAGTGTTTTTGAAATTCTTTAAGAATTTTTCCTAGAGCATTTAAAATGCATCCAAGAAATTTGGTTCCATTGTTTTTGTACTTTTTCTCCTCAAGCTCAAAAACATTAGTTTGTCCCTGCAATTATCCTTACCGTCTGTAGCTCTTAAATTTGGATGGTTTAAAAATTCAAAGCTACACTTGAAAGTCAAATATTTGCAATTGGTGAAAGCATTCCAAAGAGAGGTTTTATGACTCTGAATATAATTTTTTTAGAAAAGGATTATCATGTATCATGAAAGATGGAGGCATCTCCGGAATAAATATATGTGCTCCAGGGGGTCTGTTCTGAAGGAAGTTAACAACCATTCATCTGATGATCTCTGTTGTATTTTCAATCTTTCACATTTTAGTAAACAAATCTCAGTCCTTCCCTTATAACTACTCATATTTGTGTGGTTCTTACAATGCTCTCATCATTTTACTGGGTCTCCAAGTAGAGAAAAGGAAGTAAGGTATTGTCCCTGCTCTCAAACTTTATATGAAACACTAATACACTTGACAAGTTGCAGTAGAAACCACAGCCAATGCTCAATCCTGCTGAGAGGTCTCAAGATGAAATAGACTGATTCCTATCCCCATCAGCTGAATGGTTAGGACTGTTATTTTATTCATTCATTTACCTGTTACATCTGACAATTTTTGAACGTCTATATATGTATGATGACCTGCTCTAGACTCTAGGGTTACAGCTGTGAATAAGCCAGACAAGCTTGTAAAATAAGAAACTGAAGTGTCATGACTGTTTTCAGAAGGAAAGTGAAAGATACGAGATTCTCACTAACGGTGGGGGGATCTAACTTGGTGAGAGGAATTGGGAAAGGCCTTGCTACGGAAATGGTGTCAACAAGTAGATTTTGAGGATCAGCAGGATTCACCCAAGTGAAGAAGGGGTAGCAATATTCCAGAAAAAGGGAGCAGTATAATGTGGCTGAGATGTGAGCAAGAGGTGGTATGAGGTAGTTCTGCAGCAATTCCAAAATTGCTGATGTCTAGTCCCAGAAAGTAGGAGAGTAGCCTGAGGTGAGGATGGATTAGGGGGCAGGCAGAGTCAGGGGGGGTCTCATCATGACTTTGGACATCACCTTAAGGCTAGTGAGAAGAGATTATAGGGTTTTAGACCAGGAGGTAACATGGTCACTTTTGTACTTTTAAATTTTTACTTTGCTCCCAGAGTGGAGAATAGAAAGGTTGTGGGCAAGAGAAAATGTGAGGGGTTCTTGGGGGTTACTGCAAGTGCCGGGGGTGGGGGCAGATGACAGTGGTAGCAGCTATGCCGAGAAATGGGTGGCTTTGCGAGCTATCTGGGGTACAATCAACAGACTTGTTCATGGCCAGGATGCGGCAGGTGAGTTGAGGGAGGTCACAAGTATAACACCCAGGTTTCTGGATTGAACACCGAGCATATGGTAGAATCAACTCCTGTGCTAGGGAACATGGTGAATGGAGGAGCTAGTGTTGGTTTTATTCAATATGATATGTGTTTGAAACATATGCATAGAGATGAAAGGAAGCAGTCCTTGGAGTTGCCAAATAATACCATCCATCCTTGGATCGAATTTTAGTGTGTTCACAGCATGTTTTCTCACTTAAAACTATAAACAGAATGTTAATGTAAGAAGGTATTATATTAAGTATTACTATTCAGTTAATATTTGTTGCTTGTCGAATATCCCCATTTTATGAATAAAGCAACCAAGGCTCAGAGAATGGAAAAGTATTTTTTGTTCAAGGTTGAAATAAAAGCCTAGACTCTGTAGTTTCCAATTTTATAGACTATGCATTAGATCATATTACACTGTCTAAAATGAAAAGATTTTACAAATGTCAAGGATCATGGTGATATTAGTTAGTACTTAGAAAGTTGACTCTATCGGGGCACCTGGGTGGCTCAGTTGGTTAAGCGACTGCCTTCGGCTCAGGTCATGATCCTGGAGTCCCGGGATCCGAGTCTCGCATCGGGCTCCCTGCTCGGCGGGGAGTCTGCTTCTCCCTCTGACCCTCCCCCCTCTCATGCTCTCTCTATCTCATTGTCTCTCTCAAATAAATAAATAAAATCTAAAAAAAAAAAAAAGAAAGTTGACTCTATCTTTATAACCACATTTTTCATGCATGTAACAAAATTTGTTTTCCTTACGCAAAAATAGATTCAAAATACCTGCAAGATGCTCAGATTTGAAATCCTTGCTATTTTATCCAATTTAAAATGATGGATTCTCTAAATGACATAAGGTCAGGCTTATATGTTTACCTAACCATAATGCAAATGCTGCCATTTTGTAAGAAACTACAAATCTTTCTCATTTTATACCATGTGATGAATTCAGAGAAACAAAATGGTTGAGAACATGGGCTATGAAAATGAATTCTCGGAGTTCTAATGTTGGGTCCACAGTTTGCAAATAATTTTAATAAAGCACTTAAAGTTTTTAAACTCCATTTTCCTTATCTGTAAAATGGGAGCTAATAACAGTCATGGGTTCTTTTTTTTTTTTTTTAGGGAGAATTATATGAAATAATCTTGATAAACATGTGCTTAAGTTTGGCTCTCATTATAGTCTGGATGGGTCAGTATTGCCATAGGAAATGGCATATCTTTTTCTTCCAAATGTATTGCTCTTTCTTGACCATCCATCAAATGCCAGCATTGGGCTTGGTTTCTCTCTCTCTAATTCCATTGTAGATTCAGGTTGTGACTCAATATTGCGGTCCACATTTGAAAAGTGATTTTCTCTGCACTGATACATAGCTACTCCAAATGGACTAATCTCTTTGGACCAACCTGCCACTTTTGCCCTAATGGAAACGCTATAACCAGTAGCATTGTTCTTCTTTAAACAGTTCTATTGAAACTGCAACCAGTTATAAGAGCAACAGTGAACAAATAGGCAATTAATTTAAAATGAAAGACAGACATCCTTAACCCTACTTCTTCTCGATTCCTCTTTCCTCTGAGAAGGAAAAGAGACGTTTCTCTCAATACTTGAAATGACAATAGATCAAGGTTTTATTTGTGTGATTTACAAGGAATAATAAAGCCCACAACTGTGCTATTACCAATGGCATTATTTTTCTTGTAGTGTGACTGACAGGATAAGAATTGCTGCAGGTTTTTAGGTCTCTCCTTATGCCAAGATTGGAGATCCCACTCTAGTCTAGATTCTTGGTGTCTCTTTGTAAATAGGCTGTAGACAGCCAGGTAGATGTCAGCCTATGTAAGGTGGATTAGTCCCAAGTTCAAAGGTTACCTCTAAAGGTAGCAGAGCATCAACCCCAGCTCTTTACTATGCGACCTGGGGGCAAGCTGCCTCACCGCTCCACACCCATTTCCTCACCTGTGAAATGGTAAATAACACCTCGTGATGTTTTAAGGATGTAGTGGGTTAATCTATGTAGCGTGTGTATTATTTAGTGTAAATCATGGTCATTATTATTTAGTAAAATCACATGAATAAAATAAAACATAGTGTGGGAAATTTGGGTCAAGTATATGTTTTCTTGTCTTGTAATGAAAGGAAAGACCCCCATATGTCAGTAGTAAAAGATATATTCCGAATGTTCTCACATGTCAAATAATTCCAGAGAGAGCCCTTTTCTTGTTTTGTACGTTCTGTACCACACGTCTCCCAAAAGAGTAGTAACTGTCATTTACAGGTGGTTGTTTCTGGCTTGAAAAATTCTTTTCTTTTAACTACTTTCAATTTCTTAGATGCAAGGTGTATACAAATGTAAGACAGAATTATTTATTTTCTGGAAATAGGTCCTTGTTTCCTACTGTTCAGCATGTGTGCATATTTACTGCTAAAATTACATCCTAATGATAGCAAATTGCAGAATTATGAGATATTCTGTATCTTTTTTTTTTTTAGAAATAGAAAATTGAGAGACTTTAATAGCAGATGCTGTATTATGAATACAATTTACTGGAATTGCTCTTCTCTAATCATATAGAAACCATGTTATGTCCCGGAGAGGTTATAAAAATATATAGAAATCCATTTATTCTCCAAGAAATTTGGTGTCTTAGAGTAATGATAAGAACCTGAAATCGAGTTGGGAGCCCTGACATCATGAATTGAGACGGTGTCCTAATCATTTCATTTTGTGAAGCCACAACATACTGAATACAGGAATAAAATGAGGACAATGCTTACCACATAGGATACTGATCATTTTAATCTTTCTCTGTCATTCCTTAGTAAGAATTTCTCAAACTATAGTTTGTACATTTGTATAATACAGAGTTTAATACCCCCATTTCTAGGCTAAATTGGGAATAATGAACTACTTGTACTTGATGCTCTTATTACGAGCTGATAAAGTAAATTATGCATATATAAAATCACTTTTCCATATTTTCTATTTATAGAAATAAAAGCCAATCTATGCAATGTAATATGTAGTCCAAATTATAGTCATTCCTTTCCTGCATTGTACAGCATTCTAACTCCATAAACTAGTTAAATATGCTGTTTTAGAAGGTAAAATATGCAATTTTATTTCCTGCCAGAGGAAAACTATAATGTTGATGTCTCTGTTTATCCTCCTACATATAAAAGCCTGCATTTTTAATGTGGTCTTTTACATTATTTTAAATCTTTACATTATTTATACCTTTTACATTATTTTAAGCAAAGTAGTAAGTTTTAATAACTGTAGGCACTAGTTTTGATCTTAAATATCACTGGGCCTCAAATGGAAATGCTGTGACTATCTGAATCCTGGGCTACTTCATATGGTGTATTCGTTTTTTTTTTTTTTTTTTCCTAGACAAATACAGCAGCGTCTCGGAAAGAAAAAAAAAAAGAGGGAGATAATGACTCAGTAGATAAAGATTGTAAGACTATCATTTAAACTTGCAAAAGCAGTATTTTATGAAACCCTATGTTTAATTTAATGCCATCTGGGTGAAAAAAAGGATCAAAATATTACCTTGATAAAATTTTCAGACATTTCTCAAGATAATAGGTATTCATTTCCTTTTCTATCAACAGCTTGGGAAGCATTTGTTAGAAATACATCTAATCTCTTAAACTGTAGTTCCTTAAGGCTGATGTGATCACTAAACCAAAGATTTTCTAATTTACAGATTTACTTAGCAGATGTAGTTAGCACTATTCTCATAACATTAGCAGGCATATATACCTAATTTCAATTTCTTCCTTAAAATATTGTTATAGTCTGCTTCTGGCAAGAATAATTTTCATATTAGCACAACGACAAATGAAAATGCAAAACTTTAACTTAGATGTTTTAAAACTCAGAAAACCGTACTGTGAAAAGTATATATAACTCAATAGGCTGTAAGTGAGATGCCACAGTTATTCTTTTAGTAGCTTGGGAATTCCCTACATGATATAAACAATAAAAAGAAATTTTATCAGTATTATGTGGGTATTTTTATCGACAATGTTTTCCGAATAGTTCTTTTATAAAAATATTTATATTAAGTTGCTATGAACTAAAAAGATCTGAGCTTTTGCTGTAACAGTCCCTACTGTTCATGTCTGAAAGAATGGACTTGGTTGAATCATAGCTGGATATTTCTATAAGTAGAATAATGGAAATTGACACCAAAAATTTGGGGTAGTTTGGAAAAAAAACAAAAACAAAAACCCTTTCCACACATTAAAGAAATGCAACAGCAACTTTGACTCTTCAGATCACAGTCTATGCTCTAAGATTCTGAATCACATTTCTTTTTTTTTTAAGATATCAGAGTGCCTTGATCATTTCCAAAATGTTAATATATTTGTATTGGCCAAAGAGTAACTGTCTCAGTGTATTGAGGTCAAGAGCATGTGGGTCTCTCACATCATAGTGAAAGCGACTTGCAAATTGCCTCTCTACATATGGTTTGAGGCTGAGTGCTGCAAAAAAATTAGTTTACTGTCTTTTGAGAACTTCCCCCTAATGAGAGAAATTCCAAGACTGTATGCTCACATTCTTTACCTTCCTTAAATGTCAGTGCTAGGACTTCTGTCCTTTGGTGTATTCATTCGTAAGTGTTTAATTATGATCCTAATGACTCTCAAATTTACACTTGTCCCCTAAACTCCAGACTTGTATATACGACTGCCTACTTAATTTTCATTTAGATACTCGATTGGCATCTCAAACTTCATATGATCAAAACCACACTTAATTTTCACCCATCTGTTCCAACACAGCTCCATTGTTCCGGTTGTTCCTACTAGAACCTTTAGAATCATCCTTGCCTCCTCTCTCACACATACTACAGCCCATCCAACAACCTTCAGCTATATCCAGAATCTTGTATAGTCTAACAATGCCAACTACCTTTCCAGTGTAAGCCAATATGGCTCTCACCTCTACTACATCAATAGCCTTCTAACTTACAGGCTTCCACCTTGACCCCTTACACTCTGTTCATCATTCAGCAGGCAGAGCAATTCATCTAAAATATAGGTCTGAAGATGTAGTGAAAAGAAGGGCCATATATGCACCCCAATGTTCATAGCAGCAATGTCCGCAATTGCCAAACTGTGGAAAGAGCCGAGATGCTCTTCAACAGACAAATGGATAAAGATATGGTCCATATATACAATGGTATATTACTCAGCCATCAGAAAGGATGAATACCCAACTTTTACATCAACATGGATGGGACTGGAGGAGATTATGCTAAGTGAAATAAGTCAAGCACAGAAAGACTATTATCATATGGTTTCACTTATTTCAAGAACATAAGGAATAGCATGGAGGACATTAGGAGAAGGAAGGGAAATATGAAGGGGGGGAGTCGGAGGGGGAGACAAACCATGAGAGACTATGGACTCCGAGAAACAAACTGAGGGTTTTGGAGGGGAGGGAGGTGGGGGGATGGGTTAGCCTGGTGATGGGTGTTAAGGAGGGCATGTATTACAATGAGCACTTGGGTGTTATAAGCAAACAATGAATCATAGAACACTACATCAAAAACTAATGATGTACTGTATGGTGTCTAACATATCATATCATAACATAACATATCATAATAAAATTAAATTAAATTAATAAAATAAAATAAAATATAAGTCTGATTAGTTAATTTCCACCTCACCAAACACAAAATCAGAAGTTTTTCACATGGCTTGCGAGGTCTACCTCATTTGCTTTATGTCTTCTCCTTCAACCTAATTCACCCTGTTTTCCTTGCTTAGACTCGACCAAACACCTGAAACTTCTTTTTGATATTCATACAGGCTGAGTAGTTTCTTGCCTCACGGACCCTTAAACTTATTTCTTCTGCTTTGAAAATTATTTTCACAAGATATGCACATGGTTCTTTCTTTAGTTTATTTAAACCATTTCTGAAGTGACAACTTATCAGACAGCTCTTCCATGAACTCCTGATAACTTACTTCCTTATCCTGCCCATTTTTCTTAATAGCATCATCATATTATTCATCACATACTTATTGTCTTCATTCTCTGACTAGAATATAAGTCCCTGAGTTCTGGAACTTCCTTTTTTCATTGTGGTTTGTTTCATCAGCACATTATAACAGTGCACAACACAAAGTGGGAACACAATAAAAATTTATTGAATTAATTCAGAAAAGCTGCATGAAGTGATGCTGTGGAGAATGTGGTAAATATGGATTTAATTACAGAAGTTTCCTGGAGTGCCATCCATTTATGTAGTGGCTGGAACTGGGCACTTGGGCTGAAAGAATATGCTTCTTCTTTAGCCTCTAGAATTCCTAGGCATATAAGGGCAAGAATGTTTTTCCCCAAGAGGCATGGTTAGTTCTGATTTCATTAATGTATTTTTATTTATGACAGATATATGCCAAGGGAAATGACATTCTTAGTTCCTTCAATTACAGATCTGCAGGTGTACTTCGTCTCAAAATCTGTCTTATTCACCTGACAAAACTATCGTTAAGATTAAAATTACCTCAGAGGAAATTTCCTGTGAGGACAGTCACAGTTGGTTGGCAGCATTGTAGTGAATATTGCCTCAGTGTCTGATAATGTACATAATCCTTTGATTTTTGGACTGTGGAAAGTTTACAGTGCTTTGCTCACCCTGTGTTTGATATAGTAACCCTAGAGTACCTGGGCTCCACCTCTAAGGTGACCTTATCTTTCAGAAAATAGCATAGATTTTCCATTTGCAGATTTGTTAGGTCTTATACTTTTAGTTTTTTCATCATTTTTCTCAATTTAGGAAAGGAAACAATCCAACCAGTTATTTTAATTATTTGGAGTCTTTATTTACTTCTTTACAATGAATCAGTGTCTTACAGTCTGGTTTTTCTCCTTTCAATATCTTGGTGCATCTGCTGCCCTCAGTGCTTCTTAGATTAAAAAAAAAACATATATGCTGCTATATTTCCTCAGTGCCAAAGAGTCCTGGAACCAGTCTGTGCAATTTTTATACCAAACCTTCTGAGCTAACTCACTTTTTTCTTTAATTTCTCAAATTACTAATTATTATAGATTAATTGAAGTCTTTGGATTCTTTAAGGCCTCCCCAGCAAAGGCAATAAAAACAGCAATTATTGTGTGTCTGAAAATATTTAGATGCTTCCTCACTTATTTATAATAAATTAATATTTACTTTTAAATATTGTATGTAATCTATTATAAATTCACCTGAACAGTGGCTATATACGATTCTCTAAGTTTGATTAAACTATATGGTAATACATAATCTTTCCACTTTAAACTGTGGCATAATCCAAAACATCACTTTAATTCAATAGAAGGGGTTAGCTCACCAAGAAGAATATAAATTTGACTACTAGACAGACACTGACAAGTGAATCAAATCAAAGAACAATTCTTTTAGAACTGAAATAAACTAGAGTGGATAACATTTAATAGGAACTTCACCTTTCAAAATAGGTATTTATTTGAAAAGTTGACATAAATCATCATTATGAATTATATTGTAGCCTTTTAAATCAAATATCTCTTTCCTAAAGTAAACACAAATTTCTCATGTATCCATTTTTATTTTTATTTATTTTTTTTTAGAGAGGGAATGGGGGAGGGGCAGAGGGAGAGGGAGAAATCTTTAGCAGGTTCCATGCCCAGTGTGGAGCCCAATGCGGGGCTCAATCTCACAACTCTGAAATCATGACCTGAGCTGAAATCAAGAGTTGGACACTTAACTGACTGAGCCACCCAGGTGCCCCTCATTTATCCATTTTTAAACAATCATACTGGAAGGAGGATGTTATTATGTGTTCATCTGCCTTTCTCTTCAGCTAGACGAAATTTCCTTGAAGGTTAGGAACTGTCTTCTCTGTATTACCATGATAAGCACAGTGCTGGACACACTGTAGATGCTTAGTAATAGTTTATGGAAAAAGCAAATTCAATTCCAATTCCGTCTAGGTTCCTGCTGTACTGAGCGCTTACTTGAAGTTATTTGGAATATAATAGCCTTGTGGTGTATGATGAAAATCGTACTGTGCACAAATGGGAGTCAATGTTGGTTAACTCTAGATAAAATATTACCCAAACTCAATGAGACTGAAACTTTGTCTAGTGCATATCACAGAGCTGGAAGGGAACATAGGGATCATGAGAAAACAAGCATGTTTTCTTCAGGAGTTTCTTTGGAGCAACATATTTCCTTAGTGTACTATACTTTTCAAAGCATATTTACTGTGAGTTTCATTTGAACTTCCAAACAACATTATGAGTTATACAGGACAGAAACCAAAATCTCCCTTTTAAAAATAGGAAGAAGATCTTACAAACAGAAAGGGGTTGATCTGCCCAAGTAAATCAGCTTTCAAATCTTGAATACAGTTGCACCTTAACTGTATAGTACAGGCTTTTGTAACATTTACTTTCAAATAAGCTCCAGTATTCCAGAAGAGACTGTTACCATTAATTATGGATAGATTTAAGCATGTGTCGCATTTTTTGCTACTGTTGGTGGAATCAAATAGCGTTGATTGATGATGGACTTACACTACAATCAGCCATGTACTCTATGTAAAACTCGTTAACCTCAGGAATCGCCTTGGTTCCTACCACCTATCTATGATTACTCTTTTAACTCACATTTCCTTAGAAATATATACACTAATATACACATTGATAATTGGCATTTACTTTTATGAATCCTTGTTATGTCTCAAAATGATTATATGGTACTTGAAAGAGGCCATGCCCTTTCTTTTATGTATTCTCCACTATAAAGCATAATAACAAAATGGGTTTTCAATAAATTTTTTATTATATATCTAGAATATTAAATTACTCTTCTTAGAGCCCAGTTTTCTCTGTAGAAACAAAAATGGATCAGGCAAATTTATAAACTATTTATTTATGAAGCAATAAAACAGAAAATGCAAGAAAAGTAAATGATTAAATATTAATGCAGACCACACATTCTTAATAGTGATATTAAATTTAAAATAAAAGCCATAAGGAGTATAAACATTGTTAGAATAATTGAAAACAGGTTCTTATTTTAGATTGTAAAATGTTGCAAAATTTAGAGCAATCTTACCTACATATTTAAAATTACATTCTCCCAAAGCAATTTTATAAAAATAATTTAAAACTTCTCTTTTTCCAATTTGCAAAGCTAGGACAAAAAAAATTTTTTTAAGATTTTATTTGTTTATTTGACAGAGATAGACAAAGCGAGAGAAGGAACACAAGCAGGGGGAGTGGGAGAGGGAGAAGCAGGCTTCCCACTGAGCAGGGAGCCCAATGTAGGGCTCGATCCCAGGACCCTGGGATCATGACCCGAGCCGAAGGCAGATGCTTAACGACTGAGCCACCCAGGTGCCCCAAAGCTAGGACAAAATATTAATGATTTTATCATAATTACTGATAGTAAACTGTAAAACTGGAATCACCAATGAATCCTTAATTTTTGTCTGAGACCATGATTCCCTCAACTTTCTCCTAAGAAAGTTATTCTCGTGAAATTTTCAGTCAGATTTTACAGTTCAGAAAACTTACATATGCTTCTGAATATGCTTCATTACAATAATCTTTGAATTTCTTCATGATTTCTATTGAGTCTTCCACAAGTAAAATAAATTTTTGTACCTCATATACAGTATGAACTAATGGGCCTTTGCCTTAGGACTTTTCTTTCGGAATTAAATGAATTACTTTATCTCAGTTTTAAAAAGGGAGGGGAAAGAAGAAATCAACTGAAATATTGATACTGTATATGGAACACTGCAACATAAGTATGAAACCTATAATAAAGTTCTAAAACATATTCATATTTTACATTTGAGTTACAGTTAAAATTATGTGATAGTACATAATATTTTTGCAAAGCCTAGAGAAAAATCCAGAGATGTGAAAATTGGAATGGAGACTGCATACAATGAGATCATTACATTTTTCTGTTAATGGCAGTTGCCTTGCCTTGCTATTTTACTATGTTTTTAATTTTTTTTCTGCCAATTACTTACTCTGCTTCATTGGTTCTAAGTGATACAATACACTAAATCACTTGATCTTAGGCATCACTTATGAGGGCTACTCTTGGGTTAATTTTATGGCAGCTGTATCCTATAGTTAGATGTTAATACCATACAAGATGGGCTAAGTCTCATTCTAATCCCCCCCGGAAATGAATCACATAATAGGCAAAATTGCAATTAGATGCTTTCAGATATACATTAGTGAGTGATTTTCTCAGCTGTGAACTTCATAAATTTGATCAAAACGTGTGTTGATTCTTTTACAATAAAATCAAAATTGCTTTCCAAAAACATGATTGTTGACTTCTTCTATCATTAAATGTATTATCAGACAATGTCATATTCTATTTTCATATTTTAACCTTTTTGGAAAAATATCCGATTGGCCTAATTCTCCCCTCATGGGTTATTAATATGTTCATGCATTAACTGTTTAATAGCAATATTATTAAATATGACAAAATAATGACAATATGTGCTAGATGCGAGTCTCCCAATAGAATGCAAGAAGTTATTTCTGTGGTTTTTTTCTTTCTGGTGGTAAAGTTGCTGGAGATCTCAGAAGTCTGGAGATGCTCAAATTCAGGAAAGCTGCACCATAATTAATGTGTTTTATTGGTAGAAGAATCCATGAAACAAATTTATCTTGAGACCAAAATATACTCCTATCTAATTGCTTTCAGGCTTAGTTAGAATCTGATTTGACATAGCAACGGGAATGATATGTATGTTTGTTTTATATTTGATGCCAAATTAAAATCTTGGAAGTTTAATTGAATATATGGTGAGAAGCTAAAGTTAAGAGCTTATTGAACCTCCTGTCTTCTCTTCACCATCAACCATTTTACACACCACCATCCAGAACAACTTTCCTAAAAACATAGTGGTCACTTCACAGATTGCTCAAATTTTCTACACTTGTTCATTGCTTGTTAGACAAACATATGCACTAACCAATATTTTCCAACTTACTTTTTTTTTCAAAGATTTTATTTATTTATTCATGAGAGACAGAGAGAAACAGAGGGAAAAGCAGGCTCCCAAGGAGCGGGAAGCCCGATGCGGGACTCGATCCCAGGACCCTGCGATCATGACCTGAGCCGAAGGCAGACGCTTAACCATCTGAGCCACCCAGGCGCCCCCAACTTACTTTTAACCTAACTTAAATTTTATGCTTTGGGCACACTGGTTGTACTAATCCCTGAACGTTCCTTATGCTTTGTTCCTTCCATAATTTGCCTCATGTTCTTCTACAAGTCTAGAATTTCTTGTCACCCACTGTGACCATTCATGTTTTTATAATTCTTCAGGACCTGAGTGAATTCCATAAAGTTTTCTGTAGCTCCTTCCTCTGAACATCTTTAAAAAAAATGATTGTTTTTGTAATTAATTTGATAATCTAAATCATCTGTTTCATGTTACCTTTTAAATTCAAGAAATACTGTTGAATGTCTTCCATATGCAAGGCAATGTCTAAGTGCTGTAGGGCCTCAGTCAGAGGAACCAAAAGTGATGTTGAAAATGCAGAATCTCAGAACTCTGCCTAGACCTACTGAGGCAGGATTGAATCACTACGGTAACGAGATTCCCTAGGCTATTAAAGGTAGAGAAGCATTGCTCTGGAGGATATGCACATGAACAAATCATAATATTTGCCCTCGTACAGTTCCCTGACTAATAGCAGAGCATTAAATAATGAGGGCAGAGTGAAAGTAAAGGTCAGGAGAGAAGCACAAACAAGGTTTCCAGGGCAGAGTGATGTTAAAGGGAGAAAAGATCACAACCAAATATAATCATAACTAGTAATGCCATGAAGTACTATTAATAATGATACTCATTTGCTGATTCTGGTATATGTACCTGGCCCAATATTTGGCTTTGAACATCCCCTGTTTCTCATCTCCACAGTGACCATGTTACATAGTTATTAGCATTCTCATTTCACATATTTAAAAAAAGGTTCAAACTAAGATATATAGTGTGTACTAAGCCAACTTTTGTCCTGGTCAGGATTTTGATCCACGTCTATTTTCTCTGTTCTTTCAATTTTTTGACATTTCCCTGCGTATACTTATTATATCATTACTCATATATTACCATTTCCATTGAATATGTATTATTTCTCTAAAACTTGACCGCAAAGATTTTGAAGTCTTCTTTATGCTACTTTGATGCTCCTATAGAACTGATTAAAAGTACCGAATAAATATTTCACTGATTTCTGAAAATTAACAATTCTCCTAAGGAGAATTTTTTCAATTTTGGTAATATAGGGCATATACTGGCTTGGTTTCCCCCCCAAATTTCTAGATGTAAAGAAAGGAGGTCTAGGTGTGTGTCTGTTAGGAAAAGGAAGTGTTATTTTAAAGCCTGAGAGAATAAAATAATGGCATTTGGATGAGTGTCCCATGATTCTTTTATAAATGCCAGAATATGGTGGGAGGTTAGGATACGTTTTATGTATTTATTTATTTACTTAGTAACAGCAATGATGAGATTGTATATATAACAACTTTGTGTGAATTATTTCATTATTAATTATTTAAATTATCTAATAATCCTTGGTAAATAATCTTTGGGTAAAAGCTCCCATTCCCTGGCTCATAGAAAACCTTACATATCTACTTTGAAGTAGCATCAGGTTCCCTCTCTAAAAAAAAGAATCCTATAAATGCAAATATATTGGTCTTCATGCATCTCTAAACTTTGGCGTTGATATCTTAATAATTAAACCATTCTTCTAAGAAGGTTTAACATACGTTGAGTTCTCTTAAAACAAACTCAGACACATCAGTTCTAGGTTGTTTAAAATCCAATATAACATGACAGTAAGCCATTTGTGTAAGTACAGGATTATTTATTTTTGAATAGTGGCATGTTTCCTTTGCTTTTATCAAGTACAACATATATAGTGTGTTGTAAGACATTCAGTGGTCATTTCATTGGTTAGGTCATAATAAATTAATGAAAAAAAAGAGAAAGAGAAAAAAAGGCTCATTTAATTCTACAAAAAAAAAGACATCCTTTCATTTTTAATATAGTTGAATGCCTTTCTTTACAGAAGTATCAGAGGTAGCTGGACCCTTTCTGAAACGAGGAACAAAAGAGGACGAAACCCTATTCACACCACTCCTAGACTTTCTGCCTTCATCAGTCAATAGCAGTTGTAAATAAAGCTACTGAAATCTACTCCTTTAACCTTGTTTTCTTCTTGCATGAAGTCCTGCAACATTTTCTGTTTTCTTCTTTTCATTCAGTCTCAGATGGGTGTTTCTATTACCAACTGTCTACATGTTTTGAATTATTTGTACTTGGTGAAAACAAGGTTTAACAACTTTATTTTTTATTAGGAAAAACAACCTCACATTTAATATCACCATTATTTTATAAAAGAGATAATGTTTTGTAATAAAGAGCAGATCTTAAAATTAAAAAAACTATTTTAGTGGAAAGCTCACTTCCCGGTTCATATTGTTTAATTTTGCCCCCATGATAACTAAAATAGTTACCACAGACTTCAGAGTACATTGACTTGTGTTTGGGGGTCTCTGGGTTAAATAATAAAGGCAGTTGCATCGTCCCCAGAATAAAAAACTGGCATCTCATCCTCCAGTGTGTTTAACAGAAGCACAAACGAAATATTATGGGATAACTTGGAAGAACAGGAGAAAGGCTCAAGGTGACAAGATACTTTCAGGTTATGTTAAAAATCACTTTTTAAAAAATTTTACCCAGGATGAATCAAGGTTTTCCCAGGATCCAGACCTTTACACATTAGGGTTTTTACTTGCCCAGTATCATCCAACTTATTTGTATCAAGACCTTATGATTTGGCAAATCAATTCTTGATTTTCCTATCAGTAGAGAGAAGTAGCCTAATTCTTAAAATTATGAGTTTTTATAAATCCCTGGACAATAAATTGATAAAAGTTCACTTAGTTTTCCCAAGAAATGTAAAGCCCTTTGTATTAGGACATCACAGGGAAGAATGCCTGGTAGAAATCTTTGTTCCTCTGCATTAAAACCACAAATGATTTTATCATGTTTAGTTTTCCTGAATTTAGTTTTTGTTCCTTCATTTATTCAAAATATAGGAATAAAACATATTAACTCAACTCCCACTACTAGTACAACTAGTAGGTACTGTGCTAGAGATACAGCAGTGAGTAAGATCAACATGCTTCCTGGTTCAATGGTTCATGCTTCAGTGATTCCTCAAAAAGTTAAAAATAGAGCTATCCTATGACCCAGCAATTGCACTACTGGGTATTCACTCCAAAGATACAGATGTAGTGAAAAGAAGGGGCACATGCACCCCAATGTTCATAGCAGCAATGTCCACAATAGCCAAACTGTGGACAGAGCCAAGATGCTCTTCAACAGACAAATGGATAAAGAAGATGGGGTCCATATCTACAATGGAATATTACTCAGCCATCAGAAAGGATGAACCCAACATTTGCATCGACATGGATGGAACTGGAGGGGATTATGCTAAGTGAAATAAGTCAAGCACAGAAAGACTATTATCATATGGTTTCACTCATATGAGGAACATAAGGAATAGCATGGAGGACATTAGGAGAAAGAAGGGAAATATGAAGGGGGGGGAAATCGGAGGGGGAGATGAACCATAAGAGACTATGGACTCCAGGAAACAGAATGAGGGTTTCAGAGGGGAGGGGCGTGGAGGATGGGTTAGCCCGGTGATGGGTGTTAAGGAGGGCACATATTACAATGAGCACTTGGGTATTTTACACAAACAATGAATCATGGAACACTACATCGAAAACTAATGATGTACTGTATGGTGACTAACATAACACAAAAACAAAAAAAAACAAAAAGAGAAAACAAAAGTTTACTCTGAACTCCAAATTCTAGTTTTTCATGGACTCCATGTTATAGATGTAAATGAATAAGTGACTGAGTGCCTCTTAAGAGTAACAGAGTTTATATGCAGTTAGAATTCTGCCAGTTTTCATATGAGAGAATGAATGACAGCATTTAAATGAAAAACTCATGATACTAATTTTTAAATATTATGTAATTTAGATTATTTTTCATAATTAATAGACTTTTTTCTGTATTTATGAAATTATTCTCAGGAATCTCATCATTTGAGGCAATGTAAATAATTTTTCACATAATTAGACAGAAAAATGTTCGTTTTTAAGACATTAGAAGGAAGAGACTCATATTGCTTAAATATTAGCTTTATGAATAAAGCTAAATTTGATTATATTTATTCACAAAACAAATCCTTTTCAGTCTCCTCTTCCTCACATACAATCTTGAATAGGACAGATATGAATCTTGCTTTTGTATTTCTGGTTCACAAATTCATAATTTGATGTTCAGCTTTCAAAAGATCAACAATAAGCCAAGAATAGTCATGACAATAAGAAAAATAAAATTACGGCTTCCTGACTGGTGGGTTAATGCTCTTCAAGGAACCATATCATGTGACTATACTTGGGTTGTTTAGTTTCTGTTGCCATTGTTACAAATTCTATTTCATGCCTTTAAATTGTATTTTCTAAGTTTGCATGCACAAAATACTATTTATTACACCAGTGGTTGGTTTTCTGATCTCTAAATTCAGGCAGATGAAACAGCTAGCTGTTTCATTTCAGCTATTCACGTTATATATATATGAAATTACAGATCTTGAACATTTATATTTTGAAGCTTATTAAAGATGTTTACCTTCATGAAAGATCCATATATATTTAGTCAATAGGCCAGGTAATGTTAGAGTAAAAAGTTTAGTTATGTTTTCATTTCTTAATATGATAACTTAGTTCATTCCTCATTCAACAAATATGTAAGAGAAAGTAAATAATTAATAACTTCCAACTTCTGCAATTCCTTTGGCAAATCTTCCTAAAATCTCTAATGTGAGAATAGAGGACCTCATAAAGAAACAGTTTATGTGTTTTTCTTTAACTGATATGTCTGGCCATATGCCCATATGTCTAAGTATATTAACTGCTGATAAACTTCTATAATAAATAAGACATTTATAATTAGAGACCATAAAGTTAATGCAGCTGTAATTCAGTTTAGAGACACTTTTTGAGGAAGAAGACAATTAGATCAACGGTCATTGAGCAGACAATTTAGATGATTGTCTTCATCATCTACAGACTTTTAGGCTTTTGTGAATATAATCGTTGGTAGCTAAAATTCAAATAGAAAATATTTTAAATGCAGGTATGAAATTATCTTTTATACAAGAGTCACTTGACTCATACAGGACCTATATTTTGATTCTGCTTTCAAATTAAGAAAGTGGATAAATTGGCTTAAAGCAGTTTCATTATAAAAGCCTGGAACACACATTCGTTATAATTTCACTATAAGGCATCATGCTGTAGCACAAAGTCTGGCCTAGAATTGGTACTTTGGATATTATCCGGAAGAATGTAATTACTAGAAGCACTTGGCTCTACCTGTTTCATGTATAACATGCACCCAGGTCATAGCCAAAGGGCAGTATGACAATGAAACTCAAATATAAGTCATCCACATAGCACATCTGGAATTCAGATGCATACATCTTATCTCCTGAACATGACATTTATGTTGCTGGTGGGGTTAATATGCAATGATTAATGTGATCTTCAGAGTTAGTTAATTCATTTTTTAAATGATTAACCCTATGGGCTGTTGCATGTGCAAGCATGGCTGTTGTGCTCAGATATTTGAGAAACCAAACAGACAAGGTAGAACTAAAATCAAAAAGGGCTGAGGATCAAAGATACTGTGTAAAACTAAGAATAGGAAGGGCTAAGAAGACGACTAGGCATTAGGGTCTGAAGGATGTTCAAGTGCGTCCCATCTTGAAAAAGGCTGTAACTTTACAGTGTAACCACACACACACACACACACACACACACACACAAAACACACACACACACACATACACCCATGAAATAAAGTTTCACAAAACTTCTACATTTACTTACCCTAATGAAATGAGATACAAGATATATTCTATTTTCTTTTTCATTAAAAAATATTACTGGTCCCAACAAAAATAAGTAGATTTCACCTCACTAATGAGTTGTGATGTGTAGCTGGGGGAAGAAGTGATTAATTTTAGTGAATGGTTCTTAGTATGCTATACATGGATAGGTTTGAAGAGCTTATTAAAGACATACAATTATTTGAGGGGAGAGTTCATTTCTATCAGATTCTCAAATGGATTCCTGACATCCCCTCAAGATAATAAAAGCTAAAATATATAGAGCTATTTACAGTTCAAATAGTACATCATACACAAGTATTATACTAACACCTCTGTATGTGTTATTTAGTCCTTACAATAGCCTTTAAAAAAAAGATTTTATTTATTTATTTGACACGGAGAGACACAGTGAGAGAGGGAACACAAGCAGGGGGAGTGGGAGAGGGAGAAGCAGGCTTCCCGCCCAGCAGGGAGCCTGATGCGGGGCTCGATCCCAGGACCCTGGGATCATGACCTGAGCCAAAGGCAGATGCTTAACAACTGAGCCACCCAGGCGCCCCCTTACAATAGCCTTTTTAGATTGGTACAAATTTCCTCATTGAGGAAATTAATGCTCAATAGAGAAAATAATTTTTTCCTTCCATTATTAGTAAATGTTAAAGAGGACTTCAATGCCAGCAGTTTGATTCCAGATCATATTTTTAAGCCTGTGAAATCTGGTAAACCTAACTTCTTCTTCCCTACCCTCCCACCTTCCCTTCCTTCCATCCAACAAAAAGATTTATTTATGACTTCCTCTGTGCCATACACTGAGAACATAAAAGTAATTGACTACCCTGATACCCCTTATAGTCTAGTGAAAGATAAACAGAAGTCAAGGCTAAGGAATATTTCAAAACCACAATAAGAGACAGCAAAGCAGAAATAGACACAAGTTGACCATGAGACTAAGGCAACTTTTTCTTTAGACACGTTTTTTATAAATTTCATAACAGAGCAGGAAACAATGTTAGATTTGGCAGTTTCCAAATATATAATCTATGAATCTGCCATATTTTGTTTATCTTGAAATTTTGGGTATTAGACTATCCACGGCACATCAGGTCACCCTGGAGGGTGCTTGGTTGGGACTAAGGTCCATTCCCTTGTGCATTCAGAAGTTAACTCTAGAGCTACTGTTTGCTGTAGATGCAACCCACGATGAAATCTGCAGTCACTGGTATTACCTTGGTTGTGGAAAAGGGCTCAGGTGGTACAGTGCTGCCATTCTTCATCATGGAACTCGTTTTAGCAAAGGTCAAATTCTCCAGGTCTGGATGTAACTCATGAAATTCACAACGTGCCTGCCAACTTCTCTGACAATATGTTTAATATAGATTCAGAATTATGGCAAAACAGAGAACTCTACACATAATCATTCAAGGTTAAATTGCTTATTACAATGGACAACAGAACTCAACCTATTAGTTAAGGGCTTATCTTCCTTTATCCATTTCACATAAATTTAAATAGATACATTTTTGCAATAGATGGTGGCTAACGTTGGTTATAACTGTTAGGAACATGTGGAATGTAGGTGAAGAATCTCACAGTAATTGATTCAAGTTAGTGTTATCTGTTGAAATATTTGCTGTGATTTTAAAGTATTAAGGTTGTAAGAAAATGTCAAGTGTAGAAAATATCTATTATGTAGAAATCAAGAGTCATTATGGGAAGCTACAACTAGTTTTAATTATCCTGTAATTCTTCTTTAGGTATTATCTTTTTAGCCAGTGATGAGCTATATGGGAAAATACATCTACTTGATTTATAGTACCTCTGTAACCTTTGTCTAAATTTGGTCCTCAATGTATACATCATACTTTTCTTATTAAAATTGGTTGTTTATGAAAATTAATTCATCTTTAGAGAAGAAAACATGCCATCATTTAAAAATATCCTATAAAATCTGAAGGTATTCCAAAGGAATTTTCCAGAAACACTGTCAACAAAGCTAGTGTTTCTGGAGAAAATATGCAGCCTCCTAAGGGAATTGTTTTGAAGGGACAAAGCACTTGTTTGGATATATAAGTTCTCATTATGCTGATAAAATTTCTGCTATGACAACATTACATTGTAAAACAATAATAACCAAAGGAAAGAAAAAAAAAAAAAAACCCTTCACACCCCTCGGGATATATTCCTAATGCTGCTGTACTGTTCATTTTAGCCGATTTGATATAACTTTTAAAATAGTGTCTAAACATGCAGTGGGTCCACAGGTGAACACTTCTGTCACACCAAAAAGAAGAACAGAGAGAACTGTGTGGGTGTAGATTTGGATGAGTGTCTACTAACCCTGAGATTGGGATGGGATCTCCCAGCGCCTTGGCCATCACATGAGTGATGATGCTTCTCATTCTGTGGACGTTTTCAGACATCTCAAATTTAGTATGGGCAGTATAGTATGAACCTTAAACCTGTTCTTCCCATTCTTTTTCTTTTCCATAACTATACCCCATTGCTGAAGCCAGAAATCTGGGATTACTCCCTTTTTCTAACCATAGAACCCTGAATCATCAACAATTTCTTTACAAAATAGAATCTCAAATCCAGCAATTTCTTTTCATGTCTATTTTTATAAGCCTGTTTCAGATCATGCATCAGTTACCTCCTATCCTACTTATCCTTTTCCATCTCCTTTCCAAAAACCATTCTTTCCACAGTGAAGTGATCCTCTTAACAGACAAATCTAAGCATAGGGCTCCCTTGTGACGATCCTTTCTGTTGCAGTTTACTTCCCTCTGAAGAAAATCTAGTCTTTGCCATGCCCTTATATAGCCAGGAATGATTCACTCCAACCCCCTCCCCACCATAACCTTGTTTTTCTCCCCACATCATTTGAGCCCCAACTGCACTGGACTCCTCTGAGTTCTTTGAACAAGCAAAGTTTCATCTTGACCCTCTGAATGTGGGCTTCTTGTTGGTTGTGTTGAGATGGCATTCTTCAAGTTAGCTGAAATACCAACTTCTTAGAGAGTCCATTCTTTGCCAACCTATTTAAAGTATATTCTCATAGATTACCCTCTATTCTCTCTGTTTATTTCCTTTCCAGCATTTATTAGATTTTCTTTTTTTTATCTATCCCTCAACAGTAGAACGTAAACTCCATAAGGACAAGAGTCATGCCAGTCTATTTTATCATGCTCTAACCCAAACACAGAATCTGACACCTAATGGGTACTAAAACACTTGAATGAGTATCACTGTTTCTTAGCTATATTATTGTAAAGGCTAAATGTCTGCTTCTTCTGGGCTATTGCAACCTTTCCATCCTTTTCCTGTCACCAGCTTCATCTTCATGAAGTTGGCTAGAGAGTATTAAGTTTTGTTTTCTCCAAAATATTTATGTTTCCCCTAACCCATAGAATAAAGTCAGAGGTACTTAGATGAGAGTGACACTGAGGACTCTCCAAAATTCCCCAGGATTATCTCCATTATATTGTACCTCCTCAACGATCATGTGCTTTGTGTTCCAGCCCTATTGACCTACCGAACTCACTTGTTATCCAATACAATAATATCCCAGAAATTTGTCACCAGTGACCCTGAATGTGTGTTTACTTCAACTCAGTGAAAAACACAATCTATCTGACTGATGTAGAATCAAATTCCAAGAAATAAGAAGTCCCCAAATTTTTCAAGTCAATGCAGTGCCAGTCATTTTAACATGTCATCGCTGAACATCAAGTAGCTTCAAGCCAAAGCATTCAGTCTTGAGAGTGGGAAATGTTCCTTCAGAAAAGGAGCCTGTAGAGTTTGATGCAGTTCCAGATCATGCCACGAAACTATAATGTGAGGAAACCCAAGCCCTGGAGAAGCAATTATTTGCTACATTTTACTCCCTCCTATTTTCTAGTACAAATAGTAGGGCAGTTAAAACAGTGATTTATATAGAACTAAAGTCTGGTAACCACAGGCAGGATTTACAGGAGAAATGCTGAAGGAAACAGCAATAAACAACACGGAGGAGATCTTGGCTATGGGGAAGAAACAGTGGCACCTTAGCATCTTGTCACTCTGAGACAGGGTTGCCCCTTATCAAATAAGAGCGCACCCAGGAAAGCTACAAGTGTCAGCCTCCAGGAAGACAATTGGGCATAAAGCCTTGGAAGGGAGCATGTCTCTCGTTATTTATTTACCCTTTAAAAGAGTAGCAGGTTGGACCTCCACACTAATATTACCTTCCTGGGCTAGGCATCTCCACCTAAGAATATCTTATAATTAGACCATTTGGCCTTCAGAAACTGGGCCCTTCTTGGCGGGGTTTGCAACCTTTCTGCCAACCCAAATTCTGTTCTGTTCGTAATCTTGGAGCCAGGGGTGCCTGGGAGGCAAAGTCTGTTGAGCGTCTGACTCTTGATTTCAGCTCAGGTCTTGATCTCAGGCTAGTGAGATCCATCCTGGGGACGGACTGCGCCCCTCAGAGGGGAGTCTGTTTCTCCCTTTTTCCCCTCTCCCTCCGCCCTTCCCCCCTGCTCATGCGTGCGTGCATGTGCGCGCACATGCGCATGTGTGCTCTCCCTCTTAAATGAATGAAGAATGAATGAATGAATGAATGACTCTTTTTAAAAAAGTAAAAATAATCTTGGAGCCAAGTTCCAGAGGAGGACTATAGGTGGCAATGCCACTTTCTATCACTGTTGATTTTGGTAAGTTTTCCTTGTGTTTACAGATTTCTGAAGCAAAAACAAAGGACAATGGACATGTCCTTGAGGCGTTATGGTACAGCTGAAAGAACCGAAATTAGAGTCAGGGTTGCAGGTGCTCACATGGTTATCACAGGTATCCAGTTGTATGAATCTGGTTTTGCTTTTTTTTTTCTTCAAATCACTCAAGTTTTCAGGGCCTCAAATTCATCTGCACATGAAGTCTTGTTTACATATCTTACATGTTCTTTCTTACACTGAATTCTATGAGTCTATGGTAAATACATTTAAATTGTTAGTGTGTGTGTTGTTTGAAAAGAAAAAGTCAAGGTATGATACAGCAAGCCTAATACTTACTAAACTTTTCCACTACGTTTTCTCCTAAGCAGAGAATGGTAAACATCCCCTTCTGGAAATTTCACTGAAGTCTCTTGTTTTCTCCTAAAAATTATGCAAACATTGTATTTTACTCCATAACTTACCCTTGTTCATTTTAATACAAAGCGATAAATACAAGTAGAGAAAAATTGATACAAAAACATTTGCACCATACCTCTCCTGTGACATTGACAATCTCCTGGAACACATCAGGTTAGTAAATGAGGTTTCTATCCAATGTTCACCTCATTTTCATTGAGTTTAGCTGGAGAACATATACATATAAGTGGGAAAGGAATATGTATGTATGGGGAGAGGGTGTTGGGAGGTGGACTCCAGAAAAGTGTTGACAAAGGAATTAAATGAAACAGCAGAGTTCTACAACTGCAAATGAAACTGGATGGGGTGAGTTTTTAGTTCTATAGACTTTATTATAGATGAAAGGGTCCTGAGGTTCAAATCAAGCAAACCTCGAAGTGATTCTCCATTGGAGCACTTTGTGTCAACTGTTTAAAGCACTGAGCTTTGAGTATAACCTTTTCAAATTATTCCAACAAAGGTTAAAATGATTTATTAGAGGTTTGTTTATGGTTAGAATGCTTTATTAGACATTGTTTATCTAAAAATCATTTTTTAAAAGATTTTATTTATTTATTTGAGAGAGAGAATGAGAGAGAGAGCATGAGAGGGGTGAGGGTCAGAGGGAGAAGCAGACTCCCTGCCGAGCAGGGAGCCCGATGCGGGACTCGATCCCGGGACTCCAGGATCATGACCTGAGCCGAAGGCAGTCGCTTAACCAACTGAGCCACCCAGGCACCCCTAAAAATCATTTTATATACAAATAATTTTTAGACTCCAACAACAAAAGTAGCATACATCTCAGAGTTTAAGTGTACTAGGATGTGAAATGTGGAATTCAACTTTGGTTCATCTCTTAATAGGGATGTAGGAGCTGCCTTTTAGGAATTTTAACAATCAATAAAATATAGAGAGGACTGTAATTCTAGTGCTGAAAATGACAAAGGACCTCATAAGGAAAATGAAGGACCTGCCTCCTCAGCCAGAATTTGCCCTCTGCATCAGGGATAAATTACACCAAGGTGTAATTCAAGGAACAATTCAAGGTATAGGAATTTGTTCATTGTGGAGGAGAAATTGAAACAAATGCTGAATCATAACTGTCTTTAATTATGTAAATGGTTGCAACCTTTTTTCTTGAGGCTTTAGTTGTCCAGCTGTCTACAGGCACAGAGTTGGACAAATTGACCTTTTGAGTTTCTGTAGTATTATGCTGTTTTTCTGAATTACAGTGTAAGAAGCTGGTACAAGTCCCTCAAACCCAGATCATCCCAGAAAAAAAGGAATTGAAATTAAGCTAAATATTCAGTTTTCTACTATACACAGTGTTGAATACCTCTCTCCATTTCTGTGGCCATCTTTGTGCCTTTCCTAGATTCATATGCATACTATTCTGTAATGAAGTTTATCTGATTTTTTTAATTTTATAATGTGAATTTATAAAATGATTTATGATATACAAGGTCTGAGAATAACATGCCATCCTTTCTCAATTCATCAATAGAAATTTGGTTATTTTAATATCTTTCTTCAAATGCCTAAAAAAGTAACTGAATGAGATCCAGGTAATTGTAAGTACTTATGAGTTTATCAAGCTTCTTATACGTAAAAAATGATAAGGGCTAGTCAACAGAATAATTAAGTATGCAATAAGAAGCGCCTCATTCTTTTAGGAATTAACCTCTAGGATTGAAATGCATGTTTCTTAAGGTTTATAGTTTGCCAGTGAACTATGGATGACTGGAATTTCAGTGCACGCATGCAGTAAATATTCTGAGTATTCAGTGTCATATTATAAAAAGGGCCAAATTTAATTATTTGAAGAATAACGTGAAAAAGTGTAAAAGAAATATGCATGTCTCACATGAAATGCAGTAAAGCAGACATGGCTGTCTTACCTTTCCACATATTCCTCCATAATTTATTTAGTACCTCAGTAGCACACCTCATGTGTTATTTCCTCCACTGCTGAATGATTCTTAATTACTTTATTTAATGGGAAACACTACTTTACACAAAATAAGTGTTGTGAGGGGACATAGCTATGGAACCAAAGTGCACCATTAGCGCTTTATTTCGTGAACTCTAAGTTTAAGTGCTTGGGCAGGGGGGATTTGAAAGACGAGTTACGGGTTTTTTTCCAGATACAGTTGCTTGTTCAAATTCAGCCTGAGTTGTTTATCAATGCTTTACATACAAATTCAGGGACAAATTAGCAGCTGTGCAATAGCTCTCGGTCTGCTCATTAGTAGTAAGCAATTCACAAAAGACATATCTCAGATAGAGAGAGCTATTGGCTAACTGTTCTGTAGAGTAGATTGGGAAAGCTGCAAGAACCAAGTTTTTGCATTCGCTGTGAATACGGCACATTTCAGAGTTTAGAGAACCCGGATCGGTGGCGCATAAACATACTTTTGCCGGTAAGACAAAATTCAACAGAGCTGTTACTGCAGAGCCCCACCCATGGAGTGTAAACACCATGGGCCAAAGACTTCCTCCTATGAAACATCCTTTTCTAGTCTCTTTTAACGGCCTTTCCCAAGGAAGCACAGGCAAGAGCCCGTGATGATCCCAGGGTTTTGATGATATTTTAAATATCATTAGAAGGATGTCCTGAAAGGTCATTTTATCAGGAGACTTGCCTCGGAACAGAGTCTGTTTTTCACTTTATTGTGGAGAAGAGAAAATGAAATCTTTTCATATTGGTACCCCCCAGGTTTTCGTCTCCACATCCTTACTCATCTGTTTCTTTCTAATCTCACCAACTCAATCAGGGTTTTCTGGATGGAGTAGAGTTTTAAGAATGATTCTCTCCACTGCCCCTTTTATATCCTTTACCCCAACTCTAATCAAATTAAGATCACAAAACCCACTCACTCACATCCTTTCATCAAAAGTTCATTTCTGTGCTAACCTACACCGCTGAGGGGGGCACCAAATGGCAAATGTTCCAGAGCTGGGCCAGAGGAAGTCTACCGACCACTGCAGGTTACCCTGAAAGGTCACGTTCCATTACTTTAATTTTCTTCAGGATTTTGTTTCTTAATACAAAGTTTTGAATTTATAACAAAACTGCTTGCAGCTTCCCATTTTAGAAAAGCACAAAAAGATATGCTGACAAATGATGTGTATAATCATCAGGCAATACCTGCAAACTGTCTGGAGTTTGCTAAATAACACAGCAGAGAGGAACCAGGTATGAGTCATCGGGGTGGTCTTGTCTATTACCAACTTTCATTTAATGGCCCGGTTCGGTCTTCTAGAGGGCTCCTGGAGGCTGTAGGACATTGTATTTAGTAAGCAATTATCCTCCCTTAATGATAGAAGTAAGGCTTAGATCATTTGTGATTTCTTTGGGGGAGCAAGATGGGCGTTTTCAGAACTGATGTGAGGAATGACTTTTGATAGACATGAGGGTGGAGTTGTTCTAAGAACAACAGCTGAGTGGGTGAAGAGACTAAAAGGGCAGGCTGGTTCATAATCTTGAAAATACACATTTGCCTACATAACCGGGAGATAAAACAAGGTGAGCAGATGAGCAGCATGCTGTTAATGTTCCCCTTCAGTACGAAGATACGCATTTTTTAAGAAGAGAGAATGCACCTTCTTTAAAAATGGTATAACCGTGGAATGACTATACAAAGCTCTGGAAGTAATTAGTTTCCTCATGAATAGAGATTACATAGTATATCTATGCTGTGTTTATTTCAGGGCAGGTGAATGATGTTTCCTCTAGGGCCTTGCCTCTCAAGCATGGTCTGCAGACCATAAGTACCAGCGTCTCTAGAAACCTTGTTTGGAGATTCAGAATCTCCCGTCCTACCCCACAGTGGAATCAGAGTCTGCATTTTATGGAGATCCTCAGTGACTCATGTGTGTATTAGAGTAGGACAAGCACTCCTTCAGGAGATTCTTTATTTCTCCTTCCTTTGGGGATGGAGGTGGTTAAACCCACCTGCCCCACGTAAAACACCTGGCGCTAGCACTGCGAGCTTTTCAGTTATTGAGCAGGGATCTGGCTTCTTATTTTTAAAATGTTTCCAAGATGGTTCTGTAATCCTTGGGGAGCCCAGGGAGTGCAGCTGGTTCACCTAAGAGGTGCTACTGAGGCCTGCCTCACCTCCTTCAGTATCCTTTCTATTGCCTTTTTAAGGTAAGGGCAATCTGGGCAGACTTCTGTAGTATCGTCACACATGCCATGGAGTATCTGGGGTTTTATAAGGAGTAAATATGATAACGTATCTGAAAGCACTCAGCACCTCATAGGCACTCAGATAGATCTGTGTTATTTGTGGGATAATTTCTTTTTTTTTTTTTAATTTTTTTAAAAAATATTTTATTTATGTATTTTCCAGAGAGAGAGAGAGAGAGAGCACGTGAGAGATCACACAAGCAGGGGGAATGGCAGGCAGAGGGAGAAGCAGACTTCCTGCTGAGCAGGGAGCCTGATGTGGGACTCGATCCCAGGACTCTGGGATCATGACCTGAGCCGAAGGCAGCTGCTTAACCGACTGAGCCACCCAGGCGTCCCTGTGGGATAATTTCTATATTCTGTCCAAATTACCGCCAAATAGCACGGCATATTTAAGTACTCAGTATTGCTGCTTATATGAACAGTATGTGAACTTCTGAAGTCCAAGGACGATGACGTTCATCCCATTCATCATTTATAGTTAGAGGGCGCCTGGAAGAAAAGCAGCACTCTGGGCCTGTGTCCTGTGCACCTGTATGGGGACCTGTGCCTAGAAATGCCCCACAGTTGATTTAAAGCTCCAGCGTGGCTGTCTTGAAATTTTCAAATAGTTGTTGTAAAATCAGACCTACATTTTCATTGTGCAAAATATGTGGCTGGACTTGAGTGGAAGAGATCTGGTGGTAAGCAGATCAAACCAGAGATTCTGTCCTTACGTTCGGTCACTGCAAACACCTCAGATGGGAGCATTCTTCAAAAATGGCTTTTGTTCTACAAAATCGGCATCACCTTCAAGTTTCAAAAGTTCACAAACCTCAAACACGAGAAGTTTTTTTGTTTGTTTGTTTGTTTGCACGGCAATTATAGGAGAAGAGTGGGTAATGTCAAAATAGCCACGCTGCTGTTGACCCTTGAACAACATGGGTTTACACTGCGTAACTCCACATACGCGGACATTTCCCATAAACACAGTACTAGAAACATATTTTCTCTTTAGATTTTGTTTTCTCTAGCTTACGTATTTGTAAGACTATAGTATATAATACATATAGCACACAAAATGCGTGTTAATTGATTGTCTATGTTGTCAGGAAGGCTTCTAGTCAACAGTAGGCTGTTAGTAGTTGAGTTTTGGGGGAGTCAAAAATTCTATGTGGAGTTTTTACTGCATGGGTGGGTCAGTGCCCCTGACCTCCACATTGTTCAAGGGTCATCTGTAGATGCATTCATCTCCAGTTCACCAGATATTGATGCATTTCCACCAATAGATCGGTTTCTGGCAAAGTCTCAGTAACTCTGACTGCTAAGAAATATTTAGTAAGTTCCCAAGGCTACTCCAAAATGGTGTGAACAGTTACGTCAGCGTTGATAGAGTGCTATGCAACCCTCTCCCTCTCATCAATGAAGTGAAAAATGTTGGTTAGCAATTTCAGTGAATCTATGCTCTAAGATATCACAGGGGAAATGGAAGCTTTTTTAATTACATGATCTTAGTCTCCCTCAACTTAATAGGCTATGGGCATTATCAAAGTTCTCAAGACAGTGATTTACTAGGTGCTATAGTATTGCATTCTTAACTGTGCAAGAGAAAAATGCAGAATACTATGAACTGCTTTGCACTACCAGCACAGTGCTGTGAAAGATGATGCACCTACTGCAAACCAAGGTCATATCCCAGCCTAAGGAGGAACAAATCCCACAAAGAGCCAGATTTTCTTTGTGTAACAGACAACTGAGCCGTGTAAATGTGACTTTAGAAAGCCCACCGTCTAACTGGTCAGGTACTTTTTTTTTTTTCTTCCATTTTGAAAGGAGGCAGTTTCATCATGAAAGCCAACCTGGCCTTTGGAAGTCTGGCAGATTGACTGTGCTATGTCAGTTACCAGTTCCAACGGTGAAGGGATTTTTCAACTTCAGGTGTTTTGAGGAGTTGGTGGCCATATTTAACTTGAACTGTTAAAGATTACTCGTCTTCCTGATGCTGTGGTAGAGTGAATAAGGTGCTGGAAATCATGTCATTCTGGAGGGTTGGGAGTAAAGGACAGATGGTTATGGGAAGCCCAAACAGATGAAGCGAGATGACAGAGGAAAACAAGGAAAAAGCACTTTGAAGACTAAAGTGAAGCTCAGCCTTGAACTTCTGGAAACAAAAGATGAGAGGCAAATTAGTCTATTGTGCTGGGATCAGAGGTACTAGAAATCAGGCTTAAAAACCAGAAGGTGCCATAACAAAGGAATCTGTGAATAAAAAAACGTGGCAACACCATTAAGAACCCTTCTAGGGGCGCCTGGGTGGCTCAGTTGGTTAAGCGGCCGACTTGGTTTTGGCTCAGTTCATGATCTCACAGTCGTGGGACTGAGCCCCGTGTCAGGATCCACACTCAGCATGGGGTCGGCTTCAGATTCCCCCTCCTCTCCCTCTCCCTCCAGCTCGTGTTCTCTCATGCAAATAAATAAAATAAAATATATTTTTAGAAAATCCCTTCTATATACTTGCAAATAGAAGACATGCCTGGATAATTTTATCTCTGCTATGGTATCCTATTGCCTGGGATCTTCACTTGTATTTGTCCATGCAATATAAGATTACTGGTTCTAAGAACCTCTGAAAAGCAAATAAATCTAAAACAAGTAAGTCATAAAATAATCAGGGGGCTCGTGCCTCCATCCCTTTTTCATCCTGTATTCCGTGCTATTTTGGATTTCAATTTATAATTCTCTCTTTTTTTTTTTTACTGCTTTTACCCTAACATTGGGTTATATCCAATCACATTATGTCCTTCCATTAAATTTCTCAAATACTTACATGAAAATTTATTTTTCTGGAGAATAGGTCTGATCATGTAATCTTCAACAGCTCTATGCCTCCTACAGAGAAAACATACCCACGCCCATACCCCTTAGACTGACATTAAATGTACTCTCTTGCCGAGGCTTAATCTTTATGTAACCATATTTGTCACTACTCTTTGGAGGCAGTTACAGCAGAATAGACCTCCTTCCCCTTTCCTGGTTAGAACTAATGTTTTCTTAATATCCATGCCACTGTTCCTACTGTTTTCCTTGTCTGAAATTCTCTTCCTACATCTTGCATATTCCAATTCTACTTATGCTTTGTCCAAAACAAATGGCATGGCCTCTGTATAGGTTTTCACACTTATTCTCTGAAAAGAGAACAATATTCCTTTACTCTTTTTTTTTTTTTGAAAACTCAATATCTGTCTCTCTTTTTTTTGTATTTACCATGTTTAACATGTATTTTGGTTATACACATGTCTTACTTATCACATTGGGAATAATTTCTATTTATTAATTTTGTATCCACTAAAAAATTTAGCACAGTGCCTTAAGCATAGAAGACACTGAATAAACATTGGAAGGAATGAATATAATAAATGAATATTTAGCTGGGATAAAGGGATAAACAGAAGTAAATAGTAATATGAGAGTAGATAGAACCAGAAAATAAAGTTGAGAGTCTGTAGGTTTCTTACCCTACAAATGTTTTAAACTGAATATTCAGGAATATTCAGCATCATCCTCAAGACTGCTTTAATTGAGTGATGTCAGTGGGAATGGCAAAGTAGGACCTCTGAAAACCTTACCTCCTTAAAAGCAATGATAACACCGAGAAAAACTGTCAAAAGACATTTTTCAGAACTCTGGAAATTAACCTAAGGCTTGCAATGACCTAGGAAGCATTTACTCAAAAAAAAAAAAAAAAAAAAGGCTGAATCTCCCTAAGACAAGTGAGTTTTGTCATATTTTAACTTGCCCTACTCTCATTTCCTTCTCCCTGCATCCATAGGACTCTTTAAAACTAATAGCTCTATAACCACAGTGAAAGTTAGCAGCCTGACAGGAATATAAGGTTAGTTTAATGTATGAAAATCAATCACTGTAACACACAATATCAATAAATAAGGGATAAAAACACACGATCATCTCAATATATGCAGAAAAACATCTGACAAAATCCAACACTATTTCATGGTAAAAACACTCACCAAACCAGGAATAATAGAAGGGAATTTGCTCAGCTTAATAAAGAGAATCTATGAAAAACCCACAGCTAGCATCATCCTTAACAGTGAAATACTGAAAGCTTCCTCCTAAGGTCAGGAAGAAGACATTTTACTGGAGTTTCTAGCCAAGGCAATTAGACAAGGAAAAGAAATAAAAGACAACCAAGGTTGGAAAGGAAGAAGCAAATCTATCTCTATTTGCCCATGACATGATTCTGTATATAGAAAACCTTAAGGAACACACACACAGACACACACACACACACAATTAGAGCCAAGTTCAGTATGATCACAGGAAACAAAATCAATAGACAAAAATCAATTATATTCTTGTATATGAGCAAAAAACAATCCAAAAACAAAATTAGGAAGACAATCACATTTATAATAGTTTTAAAAAGAATAGAATGCGTAGGAATAAATTTAACAAAAGATGTGCAAGGCTTGTACACTGAAAACTACAAAACATCATAGGAAGACATTAAAAGTCTCCTGTGTTTGAATTGTTAAGATGACAATACTCCCAAAATTAATCTACAGATTCAATAAAATCTCTATCAAAATCCCAGCTGGCTTCTTTGCAGAAACTGACAAGCTATCCTAAAATTCATATGGAAGTTCAAGAGACCCAGAAGAGCAAAAACAGCCTTAAAAGTGAAAAACAAAGTTGTAGTACTCACACTTTCTGATCTCAGAACTTACTACAAATCTACATTAACCAAGACAGTTTGGTGCTGGCATAGAGATAAACAAAACAATGTAGATCAATGGAATGGAATTAAGAGTTCAGAAATAAACGCCCCCTCCGTTTACAGTCAATTGATTTTCTGTAAGAGTGTCACATGGCAATTCAATTGGGAAATAATAGTCTTTTCAATGAGTAGTACTACTCTTCAAGTAGGACAGCTATGTATCCCATGTAAAGAAAGACCCCTCTGCATATTATATACAAAAATTAACACAATATGCGTAATATCTAAATGTAAGAGTTAAAACTACAAAACTCACAGAAAATAATATAGGTGTAAGTCTTCATGATTTTAGACCAAGCAATGGTTTAGATACAACACCAAAAGCATAGGCAAAAACAACAAAAAATAGATAATTTAGATTTCATCAAAGTTAAAATTTTTTGTGCTCCACTCTCAAGAAAGTGAAAAGGCAGCCATGTGATGGGAGAAAATATTTTCAAGTCATACATCTGAAAAGGAACGGGTATCTAGAATACATAAAGAACTCTGACAATGCAACAATATAAAGACAAATAATTCAATTAAAAATGGGCGAAGGATCTGAATAGACATTTCTCCAAGAAAGGTATACAAATGACCAGTAAATATGTGAAAAGATGCTCAACATCATTAACCATAGGAAAATGAAAATCAAAACCACAATACTAGTTCACATCTACTAGGATGGCTATAATAAAAAAGATAAATACTTGTTGGCGAGGATTTGTGGAACTGGAACTCTTACACATTGCTAGTAAAAATGTAAAATATTGCAGTCAGTTTGAAAAATAATTTGGCAGTCCCTCAAAAAGTTTAACATTAAGTTGCCATATGACACATCAGTTCTACTCCTAGTTATATATCCAAGAGAACTGAAAAGATATGTTCACACAAAACCTTATATATGTATGTTATTTAATAGAAGAATTAATCATAAAAGCCAAAAGGTGGAAACAAGCCAAATGTCTATCAGTTGATGAATGGATAAACAAAATGTAGTGTATCCACACACTAGAATATTATTCAGCCACAAAACCAAATGATGTATTAATATATGCTAAAATATAGATAAGCCTTGAAAACATTATGCTAGTTGAAAGATGCTAGATACAAAAGGCCACATATGGTATGACTCCATTAACAGGGAATGTCCAGGGTAGGCAAATTCATAGAGACAGAAAGTAGAATATTAGTTGCCAGGAACTTGGGGAAGAGGAGAGTGGGGAGTGACTGCTAATGCATATGGGATTTCTTTTGGGGGTGATGAAGATGTTCTGGAATTAGATAGTGTCATGGTTGTGCAATTGTTTCAGACACTGTCTAATATAGCATGGGAGTCAGATTTGCCCTGCTGAGAACTACTGATCAGACAGACCTATACATACTGATTTGGACAGGTATCAGAGATGTATTATTAAATAATTATAATAATAATAAATGTAGAACAACAAAAAATTGCATTAATGTTCATTTTAAGGTTTGCTTGCACTCCGAGAAAGAAGCAAATTTGAAATCAAGAGAGTAAGAGTAATCTGCAAAATAATTTTCTTATATGAATAATAAATAGTAATATTCTGCACACATCAAAGGTATGGTATAATGATTAAGAGGTCACATTTATGAATTATTTCTTTTTATAATTGTTAGATGAAAGATGATTGCACCATAAAAAAGATATTTTTCCTGTTACATTCTGTACTTAACACAGTATTGCAAAATATTCAGTCTGTTTTCCACAATGATTAAAGCATAATTATATAAAGAAAAATAAATCAAACTTTTGCATATTTGAGACAAGAGAATGCAAGGAGCACCTGTTTTCAACTTTAATTGCCAGAGAGAACATTGGATCTAAATTGGATTCTCTAAAAGAAGAGAGATATCACCTTACTTTAAAAATACCAAGGATTTAAAAAGACAGAAAAGGCAGAGCTTCTTTATCAAAGTTGACTTAATGAGAATAATAGAGACTATAGTAATCACTAACACAGAATAGTACACAATAACAGTAATCATTTACATTTTAGAATTCACTAGATGGGTTAGAGCTTGCACTGCCTATTTTAAATTACATTCAATTCCATGATACTATTAAGTATGGCTCAAGGGATCACTCCTATTTTACAGCTAAGGAAACTGAGATTTAATAAGATTCGAGACATAAGGGCAACAAGGGGCAAATATTGGGTCCTGAATTTCAAAGCCCATGTATTATACCAAGCTCTCACTAAATTTTTAAGAAGTTCTTAAATCTTAAAAAGAATTCTTGAAGGGGATTAAGAGTATACTTATCACAATGAGCAACGAGTAATGTATAGAATTACTGAATCACTATATTGTATACCAGAAACTGATATAACACTGTATATTAACTACACTGGAATTAAAATGGAAAAATAAAAAGAAGAATCCATGTAAGACAAAGGGTATGAGTTGTATTGCATTCTTATTACATACAGCTGAATTTTCATGCCATCTTTGCCAGTAGAGATAAATATCACTATGGTGAACATCCTGCAAATTTGTTTTCATGAAACAGGGACCAGAAAACATTTCAACGCAGGAATTTGTGGTGGGCCTAGAGAAGGCCGGGATATGAAAGCTGGCTCTATCAAAAGAGTCAGGGCAGGAAGTCAGAGCCAGAGATGCTTAATAAGTGTGGGGCCAAGACTGAACCATTGCCTTTCTCACTACTGACCTCTTGTTCTTTCTATAGCACCATGCTGCTTTCCATAATCCTGCAAAGCAGATAATATATATCAAACGCAGGGCTCAGCACCAATGCCCGACCCCAGCTGTCTAACACGGTACAGGTGGAGGACTCAGAACCATATTTACCCACTGCTCAGAAAAGCTGAAAGCCTCGCTCTAGGAAATGATCTGGTCTGGGGCTCTGACACCTGGGCAGCCCACCGGGGACACTTGAGAAGGGAAAACATGGGTCTTTTAATTCCATAGGTAGTGTTCTTTCTCTCATACCAGGCTTCTTATGTAGTCCTCAGAATTTTTTCCAAAGGACATGTTTTGTTCGATTAAAGTATATTGGTCTAGGCTAATAATAAGTGAATCCTTCACAGAATTTGTGTTGAGTTCCTTCTCATCTTTCTCTTTGGAGTAGAAGGGAACATTTCAATAGATTTCTAAAAGCAATATTTACTCTCACAAACTGCTTCTGAATTGGAGTCTTTATTTCTGTCTGCTTTACTCTATTTCAAGAATTCCTTTAAAATGTTTCCATAGAAACACCTGGAGAAGAAAATGATGAGCTATATAGCATTCTCGGCGGATATCTTTCTGAATTTGGACATTCATTCCTCAAGAGAGTTGAAACGGTTGTTTTTGAGGTAAAGTCCATTTCTGAAAGGGATTCCTTCACATGTCTCCTGAACATTTTAGGTTATAAACTCATACTCTGTAACTTTTATGAAATATTCCAGAGGCTGAGAAGCATTGAAGTTCTATTAGTGTAGCCTAAGGGGGTGCCCTCATCCATGTGACCCACATTAATGTCTCTCTCTGCTTAGCGTCTCCACAACTTGCAAAAGCTGAGGTTGGGTCATGGAAGACTGGAGAGCACATAGCTCTGCCCAGGCATATTGGACAGATGACTGCAGGAAGCCGATGCCGCTGGAGTGAGATGACAAAGAAGAAAACAAACAAGAAAAATTTGCACGAGAGCTCAGTGATGGACTTGGTAGAAGAAAAGAAGAAACAGATTAATCTCAATCCTGGGAATTTTGCCACACTTACATGATCATTGAAACCCCATATTTTTCCTTAATAACACATTTAACACCCATGAATTCTCTAAAATGAGGAAATCCGATAAATGGAGAGGATTTGAAATTTTCGCGTGTTGCTGTTTACATGACTTTATTATTTACATCTGTGCCACAAAAGGGCTTGAAGTGGAGGTCATAATTCTGTCAGTAGGTATGGAACTCTGCAGCTTTTGTTCGGTGCATAGGGAAGAGCGATAACGAATGCCATGTGCGCTGCAGGTCCTAAATGACATGCTCTTATCTTCACTGGACAGTTTTATATGTGAAGGTTTCCCTTACCCTCCTCTCGAGCTGATCAAATTGCAAAAATCACTGAATGGAATTCTGTGTCGGCCTCTCACACACGAGTAGGTGGACCTATAAATTAGCTAAGTGAGAAGGTGTTATGCGTTCCAAGGGATGCTCCAGTTCACTGTTGGTGAGAGGCTTTAGTGCTTTTAGGAGTGGACTATCATAGGGACTTTTTGTGAAGAAAGGTAAAAAAGGATTGAACAGGGTGGTTCTGCAGTACTGAAGGACTGTTGAAATGGACAACCCCGGAATTACATGTTACTAGCTTTACATGTTGCATGCTATACAACATAATACAGTTAGATTTCTCCAGCTGTCACATGCATTTCCTGCAGAGAAGTGGATCCTAAGCAAGACAGCTAAATCTCTATTCCCCATCCTCAGATTACCTCTTACGAACAATAGTCAGTTTCTGTAACCATTGTACTACAAGGTGGAGTCAGCTGTGTCTTGGAAACCACTTTATTTAGCACCAGAGCACCTTTGCTTATGCTGTTCTACTTTGAACTCTCTTCCCCTCCCCTTTCCCTTTCCCTCCCTCCTACCCTTTCTTTTCTTTCTTTCTATGGGATTCAGTTCAAATGTCATCTCCTCTAAACAGACTTCTTTAGGAAGAATTGGTCAATGGATCCTCTGTGTTCCTTCCACATTTTTTCAGAGTTCTACTACTGCAACATTGGGCATGTAAGGGCGTGTTATGTGGCAAACATTGTTTTAACACAATGGCCATAAATATGAGTAAATACAATATATTCCTACTCTGAAAGGATTCATAATATTGTACCTCCTATTTATGCATCTGATTCACCCAGTGGAATAGCATGTAAACCCCAGAAGGTACATATTGTGTTTCACTGATTTTTGCATTCTCAGCACCTTGCACAAGGATTTGCACAGGGAAAAAAAAAAGCTGTTTAAAGTGCTTACTGATTGAATATATAGCATTTAAACATATATATCTTAGTTATCAGATAAAATGTGACTCTAAAAATATACAAATACAAAAACAAATAAAATTGGATGGACCACAATTAGGGCATTGTACATGATAGAATATTTATATTTTTTCAGTGAAAAATAATACATGACTCATCAATCCATTGATTCATTCTGTTGTTCAATTAACATTCATTGAGATAATACACAAATCACATCAAGATATCTTCCCATTTCTGCATATTATACTAAATTTTGAAAATCACATAATAAGTTATTTGGAATTAGGAATAAAGGAAATTTATAATCAGCTTTCCCAAATCTCTAATAAGTAATGGCAAGTTATGTCTTAATATAAGCAATGGTGCTCATCTGGTTATTATTATTGTTAGTTCCTTCTATTTTGAAAAATCAATTTACAATTTACTTTCACAGTCTATTGGATTTCTTTTGAATGAACACTTAGTAGATTACATGAAATTAAAAGCTGATGAAGTTTGAAGTCCACCTTGAAATGTTGGTATTCTTAAGTATCTAATGCTCTGTCCACAGAAAAACTCAGTAGAACTCATTCTAATGAGATACACTTGAATATTTTACATATCACAAAACTCTAGGAGTTGATAGGACTATATTTTAGTATTCTAAATTTTGAACTTGAAAGAGTAGAACTAAATTATTAAAAAATTAATATTTGGATGATTTCCTTAGGATTTACTGAGATTAAAAAGGCTTTTCAGTATCTGTCTGCTCAGCGTATATGAGAGGGTGGAACGGCATTGGATATCTGAAGTCTGATTTCATCCTATAAATATGCAGTATGTAACCTGGAAAGAGTTTCCACCCTCTGACTTGAGGCTTTCATCCTTTGATTTTCCAATTTAGACTTTTACAAAATTCTTTAAGTGAAGAAATGCAGTCTAAATTGACAAAAGAAGAAAAATAAAGACCATCTGATAATCTCAATACACGTAGGAAAAAAAAGTTGGCAAGATTCACCTCCTCCCATGATAAAACTTTCAGAATGTAGGAATAGAAGTAGGAATAAGGAATAATTTCCTCAACCTAGGAAAAAGGCATCTACTGAAAACCTAGATGTAACATTGTACTTAACTGTGAAACACTAAATGTTTTTCCCCTATAAAGAAAAATGAGACAAGGTTGCCTGTTCCTATCACTCCTATTCATCATTTTACTGGAAGCCAGTGCAACAAGTCGAGAAAAGAAAAAAGGCATACAGATCAGAAACAAAGACATAAAATTGTATCTATTCAGAAAGAAATGATTTCTATATAGAAAATGTCAACTAATCCACATCAAAGCTACTAGAACTAACACATGGCTTTAGCAAGGTGGCAAGATGCAAAGTCAATACACAAAAATTAATCCTATTTCTATATATTAGTAATTGGAAATTTTTAGAAGTATCATTTAAAATAGCATCAAAAATATGAAATATGTAAGTGTAAGTCTAGCAAAATGTGCAAGATTTGTATGCGGATAACCATTAAACATTGATGAAAGAATTAAAGAAGACCTAAATAAATGGAGAAATATACTGAGAAAGACTCAATATTGTTAAAATGTCAATTCTTCCCAAAACATGTCTAAGGATTCAGTGTAATTCCAGGAAAAATTCAACAAAAAATTTTGGCAGAAATAAATTTATTCCAAAATTAATTTTGATATGAAAAGAATCCAGAATAACCAATGTAATTTTGATGAAGAGCAAAGTTAGAGGACTCATTTTCTGATTTCAAGACCTACTATGGATCCGTAGAAGTCAAGACAGTGTGGTACTGACAAAAAGATAGACAAATATATCAGTGGAACTAAATAATGAGTTTAGAAATAGACATATATGATCAATTGATTTTCTATGAAGATGCAAAGGCTATTTAACAAAAATGATACTCTTTTGAACAAATGGAACATTGGACATCCACATTTCAAAAAAAAATAAATGATGTTCAATCCATACCTCACGCCATATACAAAAATTAACTCAAATGGATCAGAAACCTAAATGTAAAGTGTAAAACAACAAAACTTGTAAAACATAGAAAAAAATCTTCATAACCTTGGATATTGAAAGAGTCCTTAATATGACACCAAAATCATGATTATTAATGGAATAAAAACTTACATAAATTGGTGTTAATAAAAATTTAAAATTTCTGCTTTTTAAAACATGCTGTTAAGAAAAGCCTGGGAGAAAACATTTGCAGGAAAATGCACTATAAAGGAATTCTATCCAGAATACACCAAGAACTTGCAATTCTCACAATGAGAAAACATATAACCCAATGTTTAAAAGTGATAAAAGTTGTGAACAATTATTTGGTCAAAGTGAGAAAAAATGAAAATGAAAACAAACCCTCCTCAAACTTGACAGTACCAAGTGCTGACAAGGAAGTGAAACAACTAGGACACTCATCCATGGCTTGTAAGCATGCAAGATATAGAACCCCTTTGGAAAACAGTTTGTCAGTCTCTTAACTTAAACATACCACTCTCAAGTGACCCAGGAACCCCATATCAAGAACTACATAAACTATGCTTCTTTTCTGAATGAAACGATAATTTAACAATACCGTACAAATATGGGGCTGCTATGTAAACACACTGAACATAGTGAGCAGTAAGATATTTCTATTATTCATTAGTAAAAGGAACTTCCTTTCAGGGTTAGGACTCTTATTCCCACTAATGTGCCTGATTTCTCATACAAAAATAAATAATATTAAGCTTTAAGTCATAAAGGACAGACCAATCATTTCCTCAATGAAACAACTTAATTTAGATAGGTACTAAAGAAAAAAAAATACATAAATAAATAAAGCCTTTCACTTGCAAAACTGAAGTGCCAATGGCTTGGGGTTGATGCATCCTCTCTGGAGAAAAATCGCATGTTGCTGGGGTGGGTGGTAGGGTAGTATTTAGTGTGCTAAATACTTTTGTGGAGGCAGTTTTTTTTTTTTTTAAGATTTTATTTATTTATTTGAGACAGAATGAGAGAGAGAGAGAGCTCATGAGAGGGGGGAGGGTCAGAGGGAGAAGCAGGTTCCCCGCCGAGCAGGGAGCCCGATGCGGGACTCGATCCCGGGACTCCAGGATCATGACCTGAGCTGAAGGCAGTCGCTTAACCGACTGAGCCACCCAGGCGCCCCTGTGGAGGCAGTTTTTAGCATCTGCAAACAAATCTTCCACGCCAAGTGCAGATGGTCCTCTGGACTTAAAGAGAGCCCCCTTAGAGAAAGAGGCTGATGCTTCCTTACCCAAATCACAGCTTCTGGCGATTTAGCACAAGCTGTCTTCTAAGAGAACAAGGCAACTCATGTACCAAGACTGACCAGGTACTGACTCTCATGAAATTTAAAAGTATTTACATTTTCCAAATAGCCTTCTTCAAGCATGAAAATCTAAAAGAAAAAGAATGCTTAGCTTTGGGGCTACTCCCCAGGATCTTTAGGACAGAAATTATTTAAGTTGTTTCATTTTCCCAAAAGATGGTTCCCAGGTCTTTGTCCATCATGGTGTAATGAAAATTGCAGAGCTCTTTAAGGTCCAGGATGTGATGCACCCCTCTAAGGGTGTAAGACCCCAGTAAGGAATGCACTGGAATTCGTGATGCAAGGTTTCATTAAGGGACACTAAATAACACATGCCTCTTTTCATAGACGATAAATAGCATTTTTATCAGCTGACTTTCCCTGACTATGTTATTTTTATTCTTGAGTGTTAACTGATTAGAAACCTTATTGCACCTATGAAATCTCTCTTATTTCAACTCAACCTGTCAAAAATTAAACCCATTCCTCCTCCTCACAAATCTCTCTTGATTCCACATTTTCTACTTTTGTTAAAGATATACCATTCTTCTCTTCATTTGGGCCAGAGCCCTTGATCTGTGACCCTTCTCTGTTTCTTATTAATACCCCCTGCTGCCACCCCTTCCTCCAACCAGGCATCAAGTGCTCTCATTTCTCTCTCTCAAGTATCTCTTGTGCAATTCCTTCCCAATTCTACTGCTGCCATGCTAGTTCAGGTCCTTAAAATCTTTTTAGAATTACTGCAGTAACCTAACTGATCTCTCTTATTCCAGTCCCTCCTTCACTTTTTAACCTGGGAAAAAATATAGAATAGTAATTAAGTGTGAGTGCCAGAAATAGACTGCCTGAGTTTGAACTTCAGTCCTGGATAAGTTACTTTGTGTCTCTAAGCCTACCTTTTCTGAATTCCCTGTGAGATTGGCATACATTTGCTACAGTGCCTAGCACATAGAACTGCTAGATGCAGGTTAACCATGATCATTTACCTCCTCTTCAGGTCTTAACACAAGGCAGTATGATCACATGTGCACTGTTCTATCCTTCCCTGGGAACTTCTTTAGCAACAATGGTATATGAACTAACACATAGTAAACATAGTACGGTGGATTTTATCTATTGGCCATATGCTAATCCTGATCCAGATCCTAATAATATTTACCTGAAAAGAACATAAGCTTTGGAGTCAAACACATTGAGTTGAAAATCTGACTTGACATGCAAACTGGGAAGACTTCGTAAAGATTCAGAACCTTTTTGTGCCTCCTTCCTTTACCAGGAAAACTTGCATGACAATCTCTGCAACATAGCTTTCTGTCATTTTTGTTATTTTCTCCCTTAATATATAAATCCCTACTACAAATATGCATACAGATCCCCATGTTTTGGGAACCAATGCATTTCTGCTGTATTATTCTCTAAGCATGTACTGGTTGGTTTCATCATTTTCATACATGAATAACAATTTGGCAATAGTTTGGCTAAAACTTAATTTGTTAAAAAATCCAAAAGTTAGCCTAATTATAAAAGAGTTCTTCAGGGAAAGTTGGATGGATACCTCCTGTCTTACATTCTTGAGAAATATATAGCAAATCCAAGTAAATAAAAGACAATGTTGTACCTATCAAAAAAGAGACTGTCTGGAAAAATTCACTTAACATCATAATAATGGAGAGGGTGAGAAATTTTACCTTCTGGTTTTATAAAGATTAGCAAAGGCAAATATAGATCTATGTTAACAAAAGCCATCCATTCATTCATTCACTCAGAAATTATTCCATCTTTCAATCCTTCCACCTCCCTACCTCCTTTCTTTTCTTTCTCCCAGATCATATGACTTGAGTGCCTTTTATGTGTTGCATGCTATAAATACAAAGCTTTACCTTTTGAGGAACTCATAGTGTAGCTTTCAGGGAAACTCACTTGATCATTTTAAGTCATCTCTTCACCCCACATGAGACTTGAACTCTGGACCCCAAGATCAAGAGTCACATGTTCTTCTGACTGAGCCAGCCAGGTGCCCCCACACTTGATCATTTTAAAGTTCAGTTCTTTTTACACTGTGGCCTCTCAAAATGGGAGTAAGAGGTGTCACTGATACTGTTTCTACTTAGCTATTTCTAAGACCAAATGTATTCTTTGAGATATTGGCAATGACAGGGCAATTTCTTTAAGAGGGATTCTTTAAGTACTGATTTCCATTATGGGTTTTAGTGGGGACTGGAAAGGGACTATTACACTTGGAATGCAGGAGACGAAGGCAACACCTCTCCTAAGAGGTAGCCTGTGTACTTCTGACACACCGACCTCCTGTTATTGAATGTTGAAGGAACTCTTCGATTGTCTCCGTGTGTTTGGGGCAAAGAAGTAGGCGTTCTAAGAAAAGGGCTGTGGTATAAACTGTAATTTCTAGATGCTAATCTGTCTATTGGGGTTGTATAGCTGAGATCTACTCCTAGGATTTCACATTAGATTGGTCAGAGATCCCCAGACCAATTTTTTTTTTAAAAGATTTTACTTATTTGACAGAGAGAGAGCAAGAGGGCACAAGCAGGGGGAGTGGCAGAGGGAGAGGGAGAAGCAGGCTTCCCGCTGAGCAGGGAGCCCGATGTGGGGTTCGATCCCAGGACCCTGGGATCATGACCTGAGGTGAAGGCAGACGCCTTCAGTCCTGGGTGACTGAGCCACCCAGGAGCCCCTCCCCAGATCTATTTTTAAAAGGGTTTAGCAGATGATCCTGATGTTCACTGAGGTTTGGAGCCCCCTGGGAGCATCCCATTGTGTACTAGAGCTGCCCAGTGTGGGCAGCCAGCTCAGAGCCCCCAGGCAATAGCGGTCAATGGAGCATTTGAGTAAAGGGGCAGCACTGCTCTAATGATATGTGAGAAAACGTTGCCTTCTCCCTCTTTGAGGAGTATTTGGGTTGAGGGGCAAGGCTGCAGGCAAAAGGCTTGATTTCCTTCAACTGGACAAGGGATCAGAGAATCCGACATTTGGTTTCTGTTGGTGTCACATTTGTCCTTTGGGTGTGGCTAATGGTCTGGTTACACCTTTGCTTATTTATGTCTGGTCATTTGTACATATTTCCACACCCTTCCATTTTGCCACTCGATAGCTCTATCAAACACCATTTATAAGGCCCACGGTAGGAAGATCTCTGCTGCCAAAATTGTTTCAATGACTTTTTCCTACCTCGCTGTCAGTGAGGATATTTGTGGCTAGGAAGTGGCTTTCCCATCACAATCAACTGCTTGGTCTGGTTGTAATAACAGTGGGAAGTGACAGGGAGTTTATATTTGTAAGGAT
Organism: Neomonachus schauinslandi; assembly: GCF_002201575.2. NCBI lineage: Eukaryota > Metazoa > Chordata > Mammalia > Carnivora > Phocidae > Neomonachus > Neomonachus schauinslandi. The sequence continues at coordinate 76,140,248 of NC_058414.1, read as the reverse complement.
TCTGTGACATTCTCCTCCAATATATAGAAGGACAGTGCCTACGGACCTCATCTGAGAGAGAAATTTACTTAGCTCCTTGCTTGTGCATTTTAAGTTAATTCTGTTTGGAGAATCAATCAGGAGGGTTATTATTATTATTTTTTTAATCCCAAGTCAAGTATTCCTTAGGAACAATGAAGAGATAAATTAGTATGTGATCGGATCAGCTGTCACGTACCACATCTTTTTTGGGTTCCAATGTCTGCTCTGGGAAGGAACATTTGAGAGGTAGGAGTTTTTCTTTCATTTCATCTTAGTACTTAGCTAAACTAAAGAAGGTTTTCACAGGATCGTTTTGAAACAATTTTATGTTTGTTCTTATATAGTCAAACTGTTTTTGCTGGTATTTGTGATGGCCAATTTCTGTGAACATTTGAACAAAAACTGTTTGCTTGTAATATTTGATATTTCTCAGTGCACAGTGGCAACAAACAACTCTCTACTGTCCCAGAAAATGAGTATTAATAGTGTTTATCAGGATCATGTTGTAATCCCACCAGACATTTCCTTCTCCTTTTAAAATTCATAAGTATCTCCAGAGCATACATTGATAGGAAATGGATTCTCGTGAAGAAATTTTGAGTAGCACTTCAAGGACTCCGATGACTGTGCATCTTAATTTTCTTCGGATCGAATTGAACTTATTTATATTAGACCTAGACACACTAATATTTTCTAGCCTTTACAATTTGTATAATTGTGTCCAACTAGATTTAGTGTGTAATAAAGGGACCGTGAAGAAAGGCTGTGGCACGCATACTGAATCCTGAGGTTACCAACATGTCTTTGTGATTTTACAAGAAACTCTGTCCACTTTGCCTGAAATTGTGTATGCATTTACAACTGTAATAAACCATTCTATTCCATTTGCTTCTGTCTGCAAGAAGGGGACTCTGGCTGTGTTGTTGCAGGACTGTGTTTTGTCAGAGTTGCTGAAGGCTGGCTATGTGTTTGGTACTGTGACAAGGATCCTCTGAACAGCAATTGTTTTTTTTTTTTTTTTTTTTTTAAGATTTTTTTTTATTTATTTGCAAGAGAGAGAATGAGAGACAGAGAGCATGAGAGGGAGGAGGGTCAGAGGGAGAAGCAGACTCCCTGCTGAGCAAGGAGCCTGATGTGGGACTCGATCCTGGGACTCCAGGATCATGACCTAGGCCGAAGGCAGTCGCTTAACCAACTGAGCCACCCAGGCGCCCATGAACAGCAATTGTTAAACTAAAACTTTTTTCCTTACATTTTAATCGGTGCCTAGAATTTCATTAATTATTGTTTACAAGATCTCCTCAGTCACCAGTTGTTACTATATGGAACAATTAACATATATATATTTTAGCTTAATGAAATGGGCTTTCATTTTGTAATGCCTATTAACTATAAGGACAAAGCAAAGGAATTGCATGTTAATAACAATGGCTATGATTTATTGAACTTCACCCACGGTGGCAGATAGGCATTAAGGGTTTTACTGGTATGATCTCCTTTATTCTTCTCAGAAGACTGGAGGACAGGCAGGCTCCAAAACTTGCCCAAGATCATAGAACTAATAGTTGGTGAAGGCAGATGAAATAATAGACTAAGTAAATGTATGACTTGACAGCTTTTTAACCACAGCTTCAAAGTACAAAGTTGAGCATGGTTCTGACTCTTTTTTAAGCAGGGGAGTTGAGGAAATTGACTTTTTCAAATTATGGGTTGTGTCAATACTTTGTATTTCTATACCATTTTCCACTGTATTATCTATCCTAGCACAATCTTATGAGGTGCATAGGTATAGTAGTATTGTCTTCTCCTCATGGAGAGGATAAACTTCTGCCCAAAGCTGTAGACCCAGGACTAGAATCAATCTTCTAACTCCGTGAGTCGGGCACTTTCCATTGAACCATACTGTCTCTCTCTCTGTAGGCCAATCCATTCTTTTGCTAACTGCGATATTCAGTGGGCAATAATGCAGAAAAAAGGAGGTTACAAAAGAGTACACTTTAATATTGCTACATTTTAACCCCAAATTTCCAAATATCTCATAAGCATTTACCAATTTGTAAAGAAATGTTTTATTTGTAATCATAACTAGATGGGTAAAAAGTTGAGATGGAACTTTACTGAAAGACACTGAACATGAGTCGTGATATACACTGGGGAAACATCTATTCAGTTTTTACTTTTTCAAAGGAAATATGTGAGAAATCCAGATGAAGCAATACCATCATAGGAAAATAGTCAATCCATAAATTTAACATGTATATGAATTGCAGATGAATTGCAGTATAGATATTTTAGCAGTCCAAGGAAAACATTTTTATCTGTCTATAAGGTAAACACAACTTTTCATGAAACTAAGGCATAAGTAACATTTATCTTATCAAGTCCTCACAATAAGAATTTTGTAAAAGGTATTGTAAAGGTAGTTCTGGACAATGACCTATGTAAGAAATCAGATGGTAATGATATACTGCCAAAATTTCATTCGGTAAAAGGTTCTATGAAAGGCAACAGCACTATGGTTCACATACACAATATTAAGAAGGCCTGAATTGATCCAAAGGTAATATTAGAATATTCAGAAAAATCTCACAAAAAAAATGTGGCTGTGGGGGTGGCTAGTGGCTCAGTCCATTGAGTGTCTGACTCTTGATTTTGGCTCAGGTCATGATCTCAGGGTTGTGAGATCAAGCCCCGTGTTGGGCTCCGCGCTGGGCATGGAACTTGCATAAGATTTTCTCTCTCTCCCTTTCCCTCTGCCCCTCCTCCCCCCTAAAAAATGTGGTTGTTGAGCCACCTATCCTATTGAGACTCAGATGACAGCTGTGATTGGAACTTCTTGCTCCAAAAACATGGACACACAATTACACTTGCAATATATTTAATGAAAAAATTTCTATGTAGAACTGAAGATTTAGTGGCATTCTCTATTCCCAGAAACACATTCTTCATATCTGGCATCCCTCCAGTAAATAAATGGATAATTTTAATGTCCCATGAATATTTGCCACAACCAAGCTTTTGATAAGAATTAATAAGGATTTGAAGGCTGAAATCTCTGAAAAAAATCTGTATTTTTTGGTGATTGATCAAAGGGAGATAGAATCCACTGTGAAAAGGATGGAGTTAAGAGTCTTTATGAGGGCACCTGGGTGGCTCAGTTGGTTAAGCATCTGCCTTTAGCTCAAGTCATGATCCCGGGGTTCTGGGATGGAACCCCACATCAGGCTCCCTGCTCAGCAAGGAGCCTGCTTCTCCCTCTCCATCTGCTGCTTCCCCTGCTTGTGCTCTCTCTCTCTCTTTACCAAATGAATAAATAAAATCGTTAAAAAAAAGAGCTTTTATGAAAATTAAGGAACACAACCAACATATGAACTTTCAAGGCCTCTCTCAGACTAGAAGTGCATAAAATGGCAGTAATAAGAATAATAATAATACCATTATCAAACACTTAGATGTTCCCAACTCAGGTTTCCACTCAACTCCATAAAGTTAGTACTATCAATATATTCATTTTACAAAGGAATAAACTGAGGAACAGTGAGGGCAAGTAATTTGCATAAGGTGTGACTCCAGATACGATACCTGAATTAACAAAATTCATTTGGAAGGATTTCGGTTCTATACTTAAAGAAAATGCGGCATTTATTTTTCCTAGAGAATCAATTATTTTAAAATAAATTGAACTCATAAAAGGCAAACTTTTGTATTAAAATGGATGTCAAAATAAAAAAGTAACAATCATAAAATTATTTTACTGCCTGCTGCCTTGTCCTACTATTCAAGGATTTTAGGCTCAGTGAGCTGGAAAACACTTCAATAGTGACTCTGTCTGTCCCCTTGCAAATGCTTTGACTTGTAGTAAATGATTGTCAAATGTTCCTGGTCCTATGGCTTTAAAAAATCTATGGCCTTAGCTCACAAAATAGTCTACCAAATTTTTCAGTATGTTTATGTATATTATATATTAAATGTATATTTTGGTGACAGTGGTAATTAAAATTTCTATTTATTCCTGCGTTATGCATATTCATCATTCATGTCATATATTTATTTCATGCCATGAGTTTATCATATCCCAGGCGTATTTATTCTAGTATGTACTTGTAATTCTATTATCCATTATTTATGTTAATTTAAATTCTAATCTCAGAAAGAAGATTCTCTAACTATTGCATGACTGAGTTCAGCTTTGTTAAAATAAGCATTGTCTGCTCATGTGAGCTAGCTCCTGATGATAGGGTTAAATAATATTTGTCAGTTTCGGCCTGTGTCCTCAGAAGAATGCTTCTGGGCCGGCTGATGAGAAGGTGCTTTTTCATGAATGTTTTATTGCCTTGCTTTACAATAGCACACATTTTGTTCTGCTTTAAGAAGACACACATTTTAATTTTGGTTTTTCAAACTTAGCACAAGAGAAACCCCAAGACATTGCAATATGAAGCATTATTGAATAAAATACTGCCAGACAGGCAGGTGGATAATTATGTCCCAAACTTAAAGAAATTAAATAAGGAAAATGTTAAAATATACATTAGGCAATGGTATAAAATTAATTCAGCGCTCTTCCTGTTCTTGTCTATTTTGCCATTCCTTCCTCCACCCCTTTATAAAGTTTTCATTGTGATTGGTGAATGAGTGTAGTTTTCTTCATAAGCTTGTGTTCCTGAAGCCCATGTTGTCAGGAGGAGGTGGGAGTGAATGCAGCTGCGAAACAGAATCAAGTTCCATCCTCCCCGATAAATAGTGGGGTGAAGAGTGTTCTGCTTTCTATAAGCAGCCTCCTGTTACATTCGGTTTTAAGATAATGGGCCCAAACTAAGTTTGATCCTGGATTGTAGTCTGAGGGACCCACTGAGGAGAAAGATGCTCATCATTGTTCCAACAAGGGCCCTGGATACAAATCCTGGGACATCCAAGAACTAAATTAGACCCTGAGGGCCTTTGCTTCTAGACGTAGAATCCAGTCTCTTGCCATTCTGGGCTTCATCTGGACCACTTTGGTTTTAACATACTGGATACAGATCAGGAATCATATGTATACATATATATCTATAGATATAGATCTAGATATTAGAGAGAGAGAGAGAGAGCCGTTCCTAACAATCCCATTTGTGTCCCCTCCTGATCGTCTCCATCCTTCCAAGGAAAACCACTTCTAATCTCAAATATTCAAGCCTGAAGTTTAAAAAAAAAGTTTCTAATATTTATAAATCAAGAAATCTGCATTTCTGCCATCTTTTGGAGAAATCAGGTACGGCAATCCTAGGCCTGTGTTCTCTGGAGGCAGCCGCTGCTGAAGTGGGAGTAGCTGACCCTTGGGAGTGCTTGCCCTCTCCTGGCCCACCTGGTTCACATCCTTATTTTGTCACCTGCCTGGCCCGCTGCTATAACAGCCGGCAGCATTTGCCTTTTTCTATCTCTTGATCCCAATTTCAATGTCTTTGGAGTTTTGGCCACTCTGAGCCTTTTGTGCAATAAAGTAGTATTGGACATATAAATAAGGAAATCAAAGAGGAGGAAAATATCTCACACACACACACACACACACACACACACACTTGCATAATTACTTCTCTCTATTGTTTTTCCTCACTGCAATAAAAATCAACTATCACTGTCTATGCCCTTCAGAGGAACACAATTCATTCATAACATTTTAATTCTGGTATGTAGGATTACAAAATGTGAGTTATAATGAGACAAGCTCTATTAAATTACCTTCCAATCACCTGTTAGAATATAATGAAATAATACGAAAAGCACTTAAAGTCAGAAATGCCACTAATTCCTCACCTTACTTGGGTAAAAGTCCCATTAATTTTAATATGAATTTTTATTACATGAGGACAATGGAATCATGTACACTATAACTGTATAAACATTCAGTTGAGGAGAGGGGAGCATTGTTGAAATAAAAATAGACAGCTTTGTTATTTACTGGGCAAAGAGGTTGTCCTTTCTCTGACTGACATTTTTGTACTCATGAATGAACATGAACAAAACATATATTGTAAAAGTATATGCCAACTTCTGAACACAGGTCTCAGATTTTAGGATCTATCACAAAATCTATAGGAGGTGTCTATAGATTAGCATGTGTGAATACTACTAAAATACTTTTCCTATTATTTGAAACCCCCAAATTAAAGTGACAAGAATAAATGGGAGCTGTAGTATGGACCATGTGCATTATTATAAAGGCAAGGTAATGCTTCATGAAAATGGGACATTGTGAAGATAGAAACTTTTATAAAACTGAAAGTGCTTGTTTTTCATCATTATATGGAGAGAACAGAGTGACCGATATTACAAAAGAAATGTTGAAAGAGAAAGGTATCTCATCTCTGATTCACTTAATTTTCTTTCTTTCCTTTTTTTTTTTTTCCCCCTTTTGGTCCAAAAGATAGATATCTGTTAGGAAATCTATTCACCTGGAAAAAAAAAAATCCTATAAGTCATTAGGATATGCAGTCCCTTTTCACTTATAACCACATGAATAAACCATTCTTACTGATCATGAAAGAGATCAAGAAGAATAGTCGATAGCTGCCTTTGGGCTAAAATTTTGAAAAATTATGACACCTTTGAAAAAATTAGTATTCTTGGTATCTACTTGGCTAGGTTAGAAATGGAGTCTGGGAAAGATTTCTATTTCCGGTTTTCCCCTTCTGAATCTCTGACTCAATATATTTCTCAGCTAGATTTGGTACATTTTAAGGAAATATCTGTGGCCTGAATTAGGGGTCTTGGAAACTTTAAGAAAAAATACCATACTCATCACTAGTCTTTTAGAAAACGTTTGACTAAAACTGTAAAAAACAGATACCAGCTTCCTGTCTGCCTTTGTAGAAAATGTCTACAGCAGTCAGGCATCAAACATGTTTAATTTATAGAGCTAAGATAGTGGATGTATTAAATATATATATTCAGAGAGTGTCTCCTTATCTCTTAAAAAACTATTAATAATCCATGTTTGTACTTCAAGTAGAAATTTAAAGTTAATTTAATAATGTGGTATATATTGGATCTATTCCAAAATCAAAGAAATCATCTATATTTAGCTACTCTGGGGGCTTTTTAGGAAGTTGCGCTTGATTCTTTAATGAAAACAAAGTGTTATTTCACCATGATAAAGATCTTGAAGAAACCTGAAAAGTAAGGGTAGTCCTAGTCTAAATGAAACCATTCAAGCAGGGCTATGAATGTGCCTTTGGCAGAGATTTATAACATCTACTTAAAATGCTACCCTGGTAGGAAATGAGAAGAAAAAGAAGAAAAAAAAAATCCTCTGTAAGTCAGGAAACTATTGAGAAAGCACTGAAAATCTTAACAATAAAATACTGCAAATCACTAATAATTTATCTTTAGCTATTTGACAGTTGGGCTACAAAATGCACAACAATTGTATAGACTTTTATAGTGTAAAGGGAGAATTGCTTAAAAGTAACAGAATAATTTTTATGCCTGACAATTTCTAATACAGATTCAATTTATAGTAATTTTGATAATAACAGTATATCTTACACATTTAATTATGGATAAAGATTTTGATGAATATTAAGTGTAACTAAAAATCTCTTTTGTCCTTTGACAAGAACAGAGACAAAAAATAATGGTGAGAATTTCAGTATTTGAATAGAGAAAATGAGACTTAAAAAGCCTTCAGTAAAAAATAAATGAAGGACTGCATCACTAGTTTAACTTTAGAATATATAGGTGTGATTTTCTTTTTTAAAAAAATTTTATGTGAATATAGTTGACACATAAATATTACATTAGTTTTAGGTATACAACATAGGGATTTCACATCTCGATACATTAAGTTATGCTCACAAGTATAGTTATCTACATAGGCGTGATTTTCATACGAAATAGGTACCATGTCTTTATTTTGCAATTACCTGACTTTTATGCATGTGTACACACACGCTTGTATGTGTTTATAGCCACTGTATGTTTTATATTGTATGATATCTAAAGTATTTAGGAATCTGGTCATATAACAATTATAATAGGAAAAAAACCCTCATATAGACATTAAAAAGAGTAGTCCTGGGATTTTTTGTAAGGATTATGAGAGTGAATTCAGAATTTATAGGCTCAGCTGGACTGAGCCATATGACTATTAAAAGATCAATCTTAAAAAGCTATCAATGCAGCTCAGTGAAACCTGAGGAATTTTCTCATTAATGAGGACAAAATGAATAGCCAGTGATGGCTCAGAGACTCCAGGAAAGATGATCTAATTTACCAGAGATGAACATACAGAGATTAAGACACATCACCATTGCTTTCAAACATCAGTTTTGGTATATAGGTCCAAATACAGCTTCAAAATGCCCACACAGAGTTGTATCACTGACCACATTTTGTTTATAGTCCCCTGATTCCCTGCCCCACTTCCTGGAATTCATTCTTTACCTACTTATGAGGAGGGCACCTGCCCTCTATTTGTTTCCTACCTTCCTCCCTCCCCTTGGTCCCTAGTGTGTGATTTCTTCTTTCCTTGATATACGGTGCAAACAAATCCTCTTCTAGGGACGTCTGGGTGGTTCAGTCGTTAAGCATCTGCCTTCGGCTCAGGTCATGATCCCAGGGTCCTGGGATCGAGCCCCGCATCGGGCTCCCTGCTCTGCGGAGAGCCTGCTTCTCCCTCTCCCTTTGCTGCTCCCCCTGCTTGTGCTCTCTCACTCTCTGTCAAATAAATAAATAAAATCTTTAAAAAACAAACAAATCCTCTTCCAGTCTACCTGAATTTCAGGCCTTGGATTCCTCTACAAAGTCCTGGCACAATATATTTCTCTGCATTCTCTCTTCTGTTTATACTCTCTGCCCAAGGCATGCCTACCTAGCAAGCAAACTAACAGACAGCTCCCTTTCCCATGTTTTAAGAATTTCAAATTGGACCACATGAACCCCCCATGTCAACTACAACAACTTTCCTTACTTTCACCTATTGTTACCCCTTCTCTGCCTGTGCTCTTCTATGCTTGTTTCCCTGTGAGTCCAAAGGACATATATGTCCTCACTGAGGTGAATTTCAGGCTACTGTCCTATTTCCCAGCATGCTTTCTTTTTTGCATCCCTACACTTCATGTGCACAAAAAGCAAGCATGCGTACTGTCACTATCATACTTGGCAATTCCCAAGAAGGAGAGGCACCATGTATGTATCAGGAGCTCAGAGGGTACATTTATAGTTTGACAAAGCCCTGCCTAACCCACATCTTCTCATTTGCTGCCATCCTAAAGAGGGTATGCTCACCCACATGGGAAAAGTCGCTGCTCTCACTCATACAAATATATATTTAAAAAATCCTGGGGCACCTGGGTGGCTCAGTCGTTAAGCATCTGCCTTTGGCTCAGGTCATGATCTCGGGGGTCCTGGGATTGAGCCCCGTGTTGTCAGGCTCCATGCTCAGCGGGAAATCTGCTTCTCCTTCTCCCTCTGCCCCCTCCCCCAGCTCATGCTCTCTCTCTCTCAAATAAATAAATAAAATCTTTAAAAAAAAATCCCATCTCCCTATATTTTCCTTCTTTTCCTACCATTGAATTATTTTTCATTTCAATGTTGATAGAAGAATAAATAATGTATTCTTTTTCAACAAGCCCAATACAAATGCACATTTTCAGCTATTTTGTTTGTTTCAGCTAATATTTCATCTTTTACCCAAAGTTTATGTGTGCACATGTATGTGTGTGTGTGTGTGTGTGTGTGTGCACGCACAGTCTGTAGAAGGTCATATGTGGAGATGTGCAAGAAAGTGGGTCCATGTGCTTAGGATTCCCCACAAGGATTAGGACTGCCTAAGGTCACATTATGTCTCTGTGAGAGTTTGGGGAAAATCGGGGGGGTCTGTCTTTCCAACACAAGGATGTTTTGCAGGCAACTACCACCTAAATGGGTCCCTTTATATTGCTCCCAATGTACTTGTTTCAAATACTAACATATTCAGTTTTTTTTCACTGATAGTTTAGAATGGCACTGAATATAAAATCCACCTTAGCTGAGTGAATGCTTTTCTTCTTACTGTTAAGAGAGTCGGTTTGGAAAATTACAACATGAGTCATCTAAGAAATAACAGCAGGGACACCAGCAAGGAAACTTTAAAATGTGCTGAAAGAGCCACCAAAATGCAAGACTAAAAATGATCAGTAAAAGCCACGACCGAACACAATCAATAAATGACCTGGGTCCAGGGACAGTTTTGGGAAATAGATCTGCATGGAATGCTAAACCCGGTGATCCACAAGGGCAGGATATGTGCTATGAGGTAATTCAAAATGTAACTTATGCTCCCAAAGAGGATAGAAACCTTATTTATATTATTAAAGCAGGCACTACACATGTCTCTGTCGATTGTGCATTCCAGATATTTACCTCAGTTTCACGAGAATTTCTCAAGGGAATAAAAATTGATATGATTCACGCCCTCTGAAATTCCACTGGGTATATTAGCTACTTCCTTGTCTTTTCTGAGACAGTGCTGAATCCAGTGACCTCCCTGATGTCCTGTGGTGGATGCCTTCTCCGCTGAATTCTTCAGACATTAGCCTGGATGGTTAAATTTTTGTATGGTTTTTTTTTTTTTTCCTTCAAAGCTTAATGTCTTCTGTATTACCTTTAAAAAAGTATTTTTTTTACTTGAATTTCTTTCACTGTACAAACACACACACACACACGCACATGTATATAGTGATTATGGGCTGAACTCTGTTCCCAGTGTTTCAGAATGTGACTGTTTGGAGATAGGGTCTTTAAAGAGGTAATTCAGTTAAACTGAGGTAATTAGGGTAGCCCTAATCCAATGACTGTTGTCCTTATAAGAAGAAGAAATCTGGACACAGTGAGGTATAGAAGGAAGATCATTTGAAAAAACAGGAAGAAAACAGTCATCTACAAATCAAGGACAGAGACCTCAGAAAAAAACAACACTGCTGACACCTTGATCTTGGACTTCTAGCCTCCAGAATTGTGAGAAAATAAAACTGGTGTTTAAGCCATTCAGTCTGTAGTACTTTGTTATGGCAACAACTAGCGATATGATACAACATATAACACACACACATCACTCTGCCTGTGTGTGTTTGTATTTGCTCCAAATCAACAATCTATAGTTGAGTTTCAAAAATTAAATAACATTATATCAATAATATAAAACTCATAAGAAAAAATAATATTTTTTATTACATATTTTGGAAATCAGTGAACATGGTCATCAAGAAGAGAAAATGGTGATGAACATGGAGTGGGTCCTGCAGTCTGGAGTATACAGGTCTGAGTAGGAGTTTGAAGTAATGCAGGAAAGGGTACACCATATTCCTTCATTCATGCTCCTAACAGTGACTGAGTTCTTATCGATTATCATCATGATTACAAGTAGCTATTCAATAGTGACTATGAGTAAGTCACTCTGCTAGGTCTCTAGGTTATACTGCAAATATATAATATGCTTTCTGCCTTGCAGGAGCATACAGTAAAGCTGGGAAGAAGACGAGCATGTCCTTATCATAGATGAAAAAAAAAAGAAGATGTGCATGTGTCAAACGCACAAAGCTACAGAGAGAGCTCTAGCGATGGAAACCAGGTAAGAGAGAGACTAGAGTTAAAAACTAAGAAAACTATAGGAAGCCATTTGAAGGTTATATTAGTTATATAATAGTAGCTAAAAGTGAGCCTGGAAAGGAAGGAAAGAAAATGAATAATATAAAGAATAAAACACCTGCTGGGCCAGGACTGAGGCCAAGGATAAGACAAAAGACCAAAATGAAGAGATGTTTTCAGGGAAAAATTATTTATTTACTTACATATATTTTTATTTTTATTATTCTTTAAAGACTTGCTGGCATATTGACTTAATCCTTGTGAGTCTGGAAGTGGGTAGGACCTCTGAGGATGAGGGGAAAGAAAAATATGAGGCCAAAAGTAAATATCTGGAGGGAAAAGCAGACTTTATGGAATGGGTGGGTGGAGAAATACTAGGGAAAGAGGCAGAGGAGGAGTCATCGGGGGGCTTAGAAGAGAATCAAGACCTTGGCTGTGACAGAATCAAAGACATGGGGGAAGCAGGGAGTTGCTAATAATAGAAAATGCAGCCAAAAGGTGAAGGAAACACAGACTACTTTAATGAGCAGATGATCATTTGCGACTTCAAAATAATCTTAGTACAGGATGAGGACAGAAATGTAACTGCAGAGTATTAGAATGTGGGGCTCCATATGATGGCAAAAAAGAGAAAAGTGTAGGTTTGCAAGAAGTAAAAAATGGAAGAGTGGCTATTAGGAGAAGGGTCACATGATTTTTTTTTATCAGGATGGAGAGGTGCTGGGATCCCTGAGGGGCAGGGAGGAGAAAGGGATGAACATGGCTACAGGACAGGGGCTAGAAGGGGCCAGGGACAAGGGTTTTGAAAAATCCAATGAGAAAAGGTCAGGAGCAATTAATTACACTGCATTTTCCGGATGAAGGGTGATATAGATTATCCTTAAATATTAAGAGGATGGAGGGTTTTCTTTTCTTCTTCTGTTACATGATAGACTGTTAAGATCTACCGATTTTGGATTCCAGGCAAATAGCTTGCTGCTTGTGTTCATCTTGCCCACTCTCTGAGCAGAATCCTAAAGCTACAAGCCACATTTTTCTTCTGTGAGGAAAAAAATGTAGGTGGAGAATTGCTTCTCTCCACACAGAGAGGAACTGAATTGCTGCTATTTTTGGTCCTTATTGTATTTTATTTGTCTTTTACAATCTAATTAGATCTCCATCAGGGTATATATTTTACTCCTCAGTGAGAAATAAGACATTTTAAGGTAGGATTGGATAAGGACTTTCTGTCTTAGGCTCTTCAATTCAATCCATACGCTTTTTTTTTTTTCTTTCAAGATTGTATTTAAATTGTAGTTAGTTAGCACATAGTTAAAACATGTAGTTAGTTAACACACAGTATTAGTTTCACAATCCATACACTTTCGTGTAGCCTCTACTGGGTGGAAGGCACCGTCCGTGGTAAGGGCTGACTATGATATAAACTTTACAAGAATCAGAAATTAAATATTTTCTATGAGGCTTCTGTAGGCAAGTTTGAAACAAACTATAAACTTGCTTTTCGAAAAAGGAACATTAAACTGGCTCTAAAAACTACAATCTGTTGACACTGTCACACTTAGGAAATCTGTTCAGAGCAATATGAATAAGCTGAGAAAACTCTGCCCAGTGAGTATCCCTTTCTATTACATTTTCTAATTAGGCATTACAGGAGGAATCATTTAATCTTGAGTTCTCAGAAGTTTTAGTTTCACATTCCAGTTCAGCAGACTTACAGTATATATTTTACTGTATATTATCTCAAATAATTTTGGAAATAGGTGTCATATATGAATTCTTAGCATTGCAATAACATGTAGAAGTTATTTCATCCAGTTTTCTACTGAATTTAGGAATCCATGCTCAACTATCCTACGTGAAGGTCATTTGGCCTTTTTTTTTTTTTTGAGTGCTTTTAGAGATGGAGAGTTCACTACCTTTTCAGGTTGATCATTATGTCAGGATAAAAAGTGATGCAAATTATTTTTCATATTCTGACTGCATATTATAAAAGCAGAGAGCGTAAGATATTAGTTTGTCAGACATAAAAAATGGCTTCTTATAATTTGACCTTGTCTTTCTTAGTAATAGAACACAAGCTATAAGAAAGGTGAATTTTGCAAATATTTTCAAGAATCAAAAGAGAACATTAGACATTTGGAGCAGGGGCAGGTGTTTGGAAACAACACAAGATGGCCTGCATAATTACCAATCAGGGGATGCAGATGCAGTGCCCTGATTCTGATTCGTGGGTTCTGCTGGGTCCCAAGTTGTGGGTCTGCTTTGCTGAAGACTCAGTCCTCAACCACACGCTTCTCAGTATCCAAGATAGAGGCAGCGTGTCCAGTCTTAGGCCCCTTTGCTGGCATATCCCATATGTGGGTCCTCTCCACCATTCTCTCAGGGTTTAACTTGTTTTCAGCTTTAGTATAGCCCCCAGGGAAACTTGCCCAATTTTACATTATACTCTTTCTATAATTTATTTCTGGTATATTATGGTTAAAATAAATGCTTTTTATTTAACTTGAAGTAAAATTAGAAATATATGAACTGTACATCTTTGGAAAAACATCTTTATTAAAGTGCTCATTTAGGAGTGGATCTCTAGGGGTAGTTTTCATTTTATAAGAAGAATAAATGTAGATTTTATAAACTTTATTTCTTGAGTGGTCTATCTTATTACTCACCTTGTTGAGGATGGAAAATAATTATGAAGCAATTATTGGCTAACGGTAGGCCTGTGGGGCAACCATAAGTGATAAGATTTAATGCACTAGATTAGCATTTTTTATGGCAATATAAAATGAGTTGAATTTTAAGTTGGTGCTTCATTGCTTTGCAAGAGGATATTTTCCGAATGAATAAAAATTTAACTGAAATGTTTTTTCTTAAAAATACAATTTTTTTTTTAAGTCCAGGAAGGCATAGTTAACTTAGTGTTGATTACCACAGGCCGTAATGGCAGGCAAGTAGGTCTCCATTCTTATTCCTGCAGCCATGAGAAAGTCACTTAACAGAATTGTAGAAATGATGTATGTTCCAGGAAAGACATATTTCACAATTGGCACATTCATAATAACTTATGAACAAAAAACTTGTATAAATCAAAAGGAAAAAAATCCAATGACCTTCCAGCTTTACTGGTACTGTTCCTTTCTATCTTCTCAGATTTATCATTTAGTTTTTCTTAAAATATGAAATTGATCATTTAAAATCTTCCAACATTAAGTTTTTTTAAAAAACATTTTTTTTTGGTCTATTCTTTGTAAGGATATTGGGGCCAAAATCCTTTAAAAACTAGTAAGACATTATTCAATAAGCACATCAGTCTTCATCAGGCTGTAATCATCTGTAGTTCTCAGCTTCTACTACTGGCCTGACTAGAGTAGACTGTTTCTCAAGAGAATGAAGAAAACAGGCTTAGAAGTAAATCTTCCTGGGCACCTGGGTGGCTCAGTTGGTTAAGCGACTGCCTTCGGCTCAGGTCACGATCCTGGAGTCCTGGGATCGAGTCCCGCATCGGGCTCCCTGCTCGGCAGGGAGCCTGCTTCTGCCTCTGACCCTCCCCCTCTCATGTGCTCTCTCTCTCTCATTCTCTCTCAAATAAATGAATAAAATCTTTAAAAAAAAAAAAAAAGAAGTAAATCTTCCTTTCATGTATACAACTGAACAAAAAAAAATGTACCATTTTAGTGAGAGGATGGTATCTAGGGCTCCTTCATATGCTGCTAGAGGAAGTTTAAATTTGTAAAAAAGAAAAAAAAGGGGGGGGGGACACCTGGGTGGCTCAGTCTGTTAAACTCTTAAACTCAGCTCAGGTCTTGATCTCAGGGTCTTGAGTTCAAGCCCCACATTGGGCTCCATGCCCAGCATGGAGCCTACCTTGAAAAAAAAAAACTGTTAAAAAAAAAAAAAAGGACAAAAACACAAACTGAAAACTAGTTTGGCAATATGCATAAAGAACTCCAAAACATTCTTATTCTTTGAACTTGCAAACCCAAAAATCTAGCCCAGTGAAAAATTAGAGGTAATCAAAGGCACAAAGTTGTTCCTCATAACATTATTTATGACTCTACAAAAACACTGAAAGCAACTGAAATGTTTAAGAGTAGGGTAAGAACTAAATAAATTTGTAAGATGGAACATTTTGCATTGATCAAAATATTGTATTTTAAAATTAAATGGTACTGGAAAATACTTTTGTTATAATATTAAAGAAGAAAGAAATCCCCAAAATATTTGATTGTCAGTGGCAGGATTATTTGTGGTATTTATCAATTCACTTAATTCTTTTCTTTTTATCCAACTTTATAATATGAACATTATTAATTTTTGTACATACAAACAGTACACATACACACAGACACACACACAATCTAGATAATTCTTTGAAAAATGACTGGAAAAGAATATGTCAAAATACAGTGGTGAGACAAGAGCCATCGCTGACTTTTTAAATAACTTTTTCTATTTTCCACAATGACTGTGATGCATTCACAATCAGCCACAATATAAAGTTATAGGAGAATTAGGATATAAAACTTTGTATACATCATGATCCCAGTTTTCTAGCAGAGCAATGCGTATGCACATATATAAAGGAAAAGAAATTCACAAAGATGTGAACAAAATGAAATATATAATCTGAGAATTGTTAAGAACTTTAATTGTGACTTTGTCAAAACTTATTTATTTTAGAGATGAGAAACCTGAAGTAAGAAATGAAAAAATTCTTTCAAGGGCATGTGGGTTAGGAGTGTACTTGTCCATACATAGGGTGACGCCAGTGTCATGAGCTTGCTTCTGGTCCAGCCAAACACAGCTTGAAAATCAGGGCTGAATAAGAGCATATTCTCCTGATTTATAAGTCTCCCAAACTCTGGGCACCATATAGCCAGGTGTACAGACTTGGCGGAGCCAGAATCACTTTGTAAATAAACTACTATATGAGTAGTTATTTATTCATTTGTTTAAGATATCTCTTTGTAAAGAGTGGAGACTGGAATTCAACTTCATAGTATGGATCAGCTTTATTTATAAGTAAGGAAATTCTGGACAATTCAAAGAAAACAAGTACAAAAAAGCCATCATATTTTCCCCCCAAAGATCAAACTACTGCTATTTGTTTTGCTGAAGTTGCAAAAGCTGTTTGAGAGAGAGTGAGTGAGAGAGAGACAGAGAGAGGAACAATCTAGAACAGTGGTTTTTAACCGTGGCTGCACATGAGAATCACCTGGGCAGCTATAAAAATCCCAATGCCCAGGCTGTGCCCCAGTCCAATAAGAACAATCTCTGAGAGAACTCAGACGTTGGTATTTATTATTTTTTTAATGTTCCCCAGGTGATTTTCAATTTCAGCCAAGTTTGAGAACCACCAGCCTAGTAGTTTCTGGTAATTTCTTTTAATGCTTTGATACTTTATCCTTTGCTGCCATAGCCCCTTAGCAAGTGTCCAGGTTCTCTCTTTCTTTTCAACGTTGGAGTCCTTTGACAGCGTAATCCAGGGCACATTTACTGCTATTATTTTTCTTTCATTTGTTCCTTCTCAAGTATTGTCATTGCCATTTTAAATCATTTTTCATTTTTATTTTCACATCGGATTTGTGGAACTTGATACCTGTTGGCAAATATTTCTATTCATACACATGGTCACAAGACACCTGACAGTGATTGAGTTCAAGCTACGTTGGTCAATTTACACCTAAAACCAACTCCTTCTGGAGGCAATTAAAAGAATGTCCATCAGCTTTGAAACTGAATACATGTAACCGCATTATAACCAACTGTCCAGAGTGTCATTTCTGTTCACGTTCTGGATTAAATTCGGTGACGGAAAAATATAAATACTATCTTCTTTCTTGTGAAAGAACAAAGAAAAGGCAGGGATCTTAAACCTTAATGTTTCCTAGGATTCACTTCCATTAGTTCTATTATTTCTTCCTTTTAAAAGGATCTTTAACTTAGCCTCTCTTGAAGTGCCTAATACTAGCATAAGAAGAAAAGTGCAGAGATTTAAGTGTTAAACAAGACACACGTATCTATAATGCCCAAATTTAAGTTCTTTATAGATGGGAACAGTACACAGAAAAGTGAAGACAGGATTTGCCCCGGGATTCTAAATGCTGACTGATAATGCATTTTCCATTCCCTTGATTTCCTTCTTTCCCTTCGTTTCTTAGGAAAAATATCTTTAGGTGCCCTGGATGATGAGGAGAAACGGTCCACATTTGGAGAGGAGAAGATAGTAACTGTCAAATAAACTTATGGGGGAAAAACTACAAGTTGCAGAACAATCGTTTCAGGAACAAACCTCATTTTAGTTTGCAGTGCTGTGGGAACTTCAGCTGGGCTAAATTTGGAAATGTGTTTCTTTCTGCATCTCGCATAGAGACTTTCAACACTCTAGTCAAACCTCAAGGACAATAATTGCTGCTAAGCCTCCAGTATGCTCTTCACAATTGCATCTGAAGCCTGATTGATAATGTGTAATAAAGAACAAAAAAATGGGGAAAAAAAGTGAAGCATTACAACATGCGTAAGAGTTATTTTTCTCATATGTGCAAGCGTGAGTGTTGTGGGAGATTAAAGTACTCAAGTTTGGCTGCTCTAGTAGAGTTTTTAAAGATAGAATTTAAAGAATTATAACTGAGAAGAAAATACCATAATATTTCAGAATATTTTGAGGGATGCATAATGTAAAAAGAATTCTTACCATCTAACAAATCATTTCTCATCAAAACCTGGAAGTATTTCATGTTAACCATGTAAATGTTTTATAAATCAAAAGGATAATAGTATTTTTAAAAAGAAAAGATCTTGTGCGTTTGTTGTTGTGTAGGTGTGTGTTTATGTATGTGTATGTGTGTGTATAGTTATTAATCTATGTCTCCTTAGTTCTCATTTGAAACTATTTTATTAGACTGGTTACACAGATGATGTTCATACTTTCCCAAACTGCCAATTGTAACAAATCATCACAATATGTCCCACTGAGTAAGGGAATGTATTGCCTGATGCATGCATAAAGCATTTGTGTAAGTAATAAACCATATAGAAATCATATATGTAGAAGCCATACACCTCTGCATTGTTTTTGTAAATAGTGATAGTAGAGAATGAATTACCTTCGAAATCCATTCTTTGGTCCATTACCACAACCTATGCACCTAGACATTTACTACTTTCATATTAATGTAGGAAAACATTTTTTGAACAGATGGACTTTGTACATTGTTTAAGCAATCAATGAAGTGTATTTTAATTTACTTTGGAAAAAAAAAGCAGACATTTTTCTGATGAGAGAAGTCAAGCAATAGCTCCAAATTCAGCTTCTGTCTAAACCTGTATGGTAAGAATCAGGGAAATCATTCTTTTCATTTAAGCAGTTGATAGACGGATGAAAGTTAAGCAGATAAACACCACCAATAAGGAACTGATCACAAAGATAAATCTGGGCAAATCCCAGTTAGGAAGCCTAAGCATTTCTGTTCACTTTCGTTCATCTTTCTGTCACTATTTCCTCATTTTATCACTCTAATCAGGTTTCTGAGATAAGAGAGTAAGAGGGAAATGACGTCAGAGAAAAGCAAGAGGCAAAACATACTAGGTGAAAAATACAACCAGCAAATCCACACAGTTATTTCGGAGTACATATATCTCAATTTGAGGAAGACCAGGCAAGTGAATCGTATTGTTGCCAAATCCTGGTTTACTTTTAATAGTATAATTGGTTTTATTTAGCCAGATGTTTCGGTGATATATATTGTACAAGGTGGTTCACTGAGAAAGACTTATACAGCGTTTAAAGGGAAGACAGATGTTGAACATGTGAAGGGACCCTAAGGAGTAATTTCTTGTCATGATGCTTTATGTAACATAAAAACCTAAACCTAAATTGTTTCCTGCCCATTTTTTAAGGACAGAGGGAGAGGGGCATGAAATCTAGTCTTCCCTCAGTCCAGGACTGTTTCCAAGAACAGCCAGGCTGCCTTACCTTTCATGCTTTCCTTTCTGTCTCTCCTTCCTTCCCTTCCACAGACCAACCATATTGAATAACGGTTCTATGCAAGGCTCGGAACTTAAAGAACTGTGCCCAAGTTGGTCTGTGATTCTCTCTGTATTACTTTTTCTGGTTTCAGTTTTAAGTCCCTTATTAAACCTAATAATATTTTCTTTCTAAATCCTCTTCTCTCTTTTATTCATATTCCAGCCTCTCTCTTTAATTCAAAGCTATAAAGCTAGATAGATTTATTAATCACAAATATAAAGCTAAATATAGTAAATGCTGAGCTAGGAAAAGCTGGTTGGGGACACAAAGTTCATTTATCAACTATATCATAAATGTCTGAATGTGGGTTGCCCTGGAGAGGAACTCAGAAGCTCTGTTTTGGTGAAGGTGGGGTGCAGGTGTGAGTGCCGGAGGACCTTCAGTGTTTATAGTCCCAGGAAAAGAAAGGAGGTGAAGATATGGGCAGAAGGGCCAAAGTCCTCAAAATCAACAGAGTTTCAGGGTTATTTGTATCCTGGTGGCACTTTTATTTTTCAAACCTGCTGAACATGACCAATACAGGACCCATGTAATAAATAGCAACTGTTTATGCCACTTTGGATATTAGCCAGGGAAGGAAAAGTTACACCTAGTTTTAAGAACAGGACTGGTGTTGTTATATTTGTGAAAGAAATACTGCTTGGTGATTGGAATTTCAAGAAATGTGAAGATGAAGGTAACACTGGGAGAAAATTGTAATAGAAATAAAACTATTAATAAAGGAATGGTCAAATCCTTCATGAGAAGCATCATTAGTGAGAAAGATAGTATTTATATATGCGTATAGAAGAGGATAGCATGAGATTTAGTAAAAATTAGTTGTTTTTGAGAGAACAAAAGAGAAAAACACAAGGATTACACCAAGATTATCTGTAATAGAAAAATTAAAGAAAAGGGGAATCTCAAATATCACTAACATTCTGTTGTCATTTTCTAAGCATCCGATTTCCTTATATTATGCAGATATTCTGAAATAATGTTCTAACAAATGCAAATCATTTACAAAATGTTAAGAGGTAAGAGGAACATCAATTAAAACAAGCAGTATTTACACAAAGTGAGAGACCGACACTTCTCTAAATACCCTTAATGTATTACCTAACAGAGTACAGGGCTTGGAGTATTTCAGTTATGTTTTTTCAACCATCATTAGCATTTGTCAAATAAAAATCAATCCCCATCTGAAAGGTCCCCTGTCTCCATTACTGCTCAATCAACCTGTCATTCTTGTGGCCCTGTGCAGGCTGCTCTCCAACAACAAGTCAACCTCAACTGTCCTCTATCTTAGAACCCCAATTTATAAACAAGACTTCATGAAATCATCTTAGAGAGAGATTATACTAAGTTTTGCTGGAAAGATAATTTAAGCTAAAAAAAATTTTTTTTTCTATTCTCCAAACTAGGTTTTCTTTAAGTAACACCTGCTAGGGATATGGTTGGCAAACATAGGGACATTTTCCCTTATGACAATATTTTATATTTATTGATGCAACATCAGTTTTGTGGGTTTTTTTAATATTGATTGTTATTTCTTTTTGGTGATGCAGGAGCACTGTGTGTGGGGGTGACAGGGAAGGTGGCAGAGTGGCTTGTAAATGAGCAGAGGACTAAAGGCTTTTTTTTACTCCAGTCTGAGTTCTTAATTTTGTTCTTATTGAAGTACAGTTGACATACAATAATATATTAGTTTTGGGTGTACACCATAGTGACTCAGCATTTATATAAATAATGAAATGTTCACAATAAGTCTAGTTATCCCATCTGTCACCACACGAAGTTATTATATTATTGACTATATTCTCTATGCTGTACTTTATATCCCCATGACATATTTATTTTACAATTGGAAATTTGTACATTTTAATTCCTTTCACCTATTTTGCCCACCCCTACCCCACTCTGGCGACCACCTGTTTGTTCCTTATATTTATGAGTCTTTCTCTTTTGTTATATCTGTTCATTTGTTTTGTTTTTAAGATTCCACACATAAGTGAAATCAAAGGATATTTGTCAGGGCACCTGGATGGCTCAGTCAGTTGAGCATCTGCCTTTGGCTGGGGTCATGATTTCAGGGTCCTGGGATTGAGTCCCACGTCAGGGAGCCTGCTTCTCCCTCTCCCTCTGCCTGCCGCTCTGCCTACTTGTGTTCTCTCTCTCTGTCAAATAAATAAATAAAATCTTTAAAAAAAAAGAAAAGGATATTTGTCTTTTTTGACTTATCTCACTTGGCAAAGTACCCTCTGGGTCCATCCACATTGTCACAAATAGCAAGATCTCATTCTTTTTTTTTTTTTTAATAGCTGGTTAATATTCCATTGTATATACATTTACCACATCTTTATCCATTCATCTATTGATGGACACTTAGGTTGCTTCCATATCTTGGCTACTGTAAACAATGTGGTGAACATAAGGGTGCATATATCTTCTTAAATTAGTGTTTTTGTTTTCTTCAGGCAAATAACTAGAAGTGGAATTACTGGGTAGCATGGTATTTCTATTTTTAATTATTTGAGGAACCTCCATACTGTTTTACACACTGGTTGCACCCATTTACATTCCCACCAGCTGTGCATGAGAATTCCCTTTTTCTACATCCTTGCCAACATTTGTTATTTCTTGTCTTTTTGATGCTAGCCATTCTGACAAGTGTGAGATAATATGTCATTGTGGTTTTGATTTGTATTTCCCTGATGATGGTGTTAAGCATCTTTTCATGTGTCTGTTGGCCATCTGTATGTTTTCTTTGGAAAAATGTCTGTTCAGGTTCAGGTTTTTAATCAGGTTTTTTTGTTATTGTTATTGTTGAATTGTTAATCCCTTATTAGATTTATCATTTGCAAATATCTTCTCCCATTCAGTAGGTTGCCTTTTCACTGTGTTGCTGGTTTCCTTAGCTGTGGAAAAGCTTTTTAGTCTGATACAGTCCCAATTGTTAATTTTTGCTTTTGTTGCCCTTGCCTGAGGAGACAGATCCAAAAACAGTACTGCTAAGATGTCCAAAAGTTTACTGCTTTTGTTTTCTTTTAGGAGCCTTATGGTTTCAGGTCTTACACATAGGTCTTTAATTCATTTTGAGTTTATTTTTGCATATGGTATTAAAAAAAAGTAGTTCAGTTTCATTCTTTCTGCATGTTTTTCCAATTTTTCCAACACCGTTTATTGAAGATACTGTCTTTCCCCCATTGTATATTCTTGTCTCCTTTGCTTAATTGACCATATAAAGTGTGGGTTTATTTCTGGGCTCTCTGTTCCATTAATCTATGTGTCTATTTTTGTGAGTTCTTAATTTTGATTTGTACTAATAATAACATCCCCCAAAGTGAAATAAACAATTTGGAATATTAAGTTTTATTTATAAATAAGGGGTTGCAATCAGGAAATACTTAGATAAATAATTCTCAGAAGCAATAATTAACAATTAAAAATTGTATTGTTAGGAATACCGCTCTGGCGGGTATTTTGCTTCTCTTATCATTAGTTGAGGAATGAGATTAATCAAGTCATCAAGTCTGGAATTTAGAGCATCCACTTACTTGTAAAGATTCTTTAGTATTACTGTGGTTAAAAAGATACTAACTAGAACATACAATGCGGTCACCTCAGAAATATCTTTATATAGAAAGGATGGGCACAACATGAGTAAGTTGAAAAATACGTGTACCTATTAATGCAGTCTTCCTCCTGGAACAACTTGAAATCGGAACTCTGCCCCAAAGTTAACATTTTATTTCTTATTCTATTCCTATGTGCTTACCCTTTCCATCTCTGGTGGTGCTAATGAGAAACAGGGTGACTGGAAGTGAAAGAGTCATCCACCTATTCAGCCAAAGTTATTGAGCATTTATTTAGAAAGTTCCCCGGGGAAACAACAATTTTAAAAATCAATACGCCCCAGCTATGGAATAGATGAATGTTCAATTCCAAAACACCAAATAATTAATGATCCTTATTATCTTTATCATAGCAAACACTTACACGTGTACTAAAGTCTAAATTAACTCACTTTGTTCTCATAAAAACCCTAAGAGGTAGATCTTCTTACTATCTTCATTTTACTGATAAGGGGACTGAAGATACAGAGAGGTTTAGAAACTTGCTGAAGGTAATGAATGAAAGAAATGTTAGAGACCAAGCAGCCTGGCTCAGAATCCATGTGCTAATTTCTCTCTCAATACTAATTGTAATCCTGATTGTTAATTGTACTTCAAAGCCATATGTCCATGATTGGAACATTTGCCACATAATCTTAAGTAACTCTTTCGAAAGTCCTGGGGTTTCATTTTAATAAAATCTTTGCCCTGGAGTAAGGTACAAAGGTGTTTTGAAAAGAAACGTAATCCCTTAATTTTTCATTCATTTACAGTCATTTGAATTATTTGAAGTTCAGTAAGACTTTTTCTTTGATTAGTCTTTTATCCCAATACTGGGAATATACATTTTGCTAAGGATAAATAGGAATCTGGTCAGTCTCATTAGAAACTCACTAGCTCTAGAGTCAAATGATTTTTAATTCATCACAAAATATCTATGGGCTTTAGACCTGAGATTTTTAGTTTAATATATGGCAGTCTTCATGCAACGCCACTGAATTTTCTATATTAATCTTCAGGGTTAGAAAAGGGTGTATTTGCTGCCTGTCTCAAAGGCATTAAACTTAGTTCCTCCACTTATGTTGAGCAAAGACTTATGTAAATGTTCCTGGATATTTTTTGCAATGCTTTAAATTGAAAACTGAATTGTGTCAACCATTTTTCTTGTAGATCTATTACCAAAAACATATATAAGAAAGTGCTAAATTAATCCTTTGTGCATAGGTTGGTTAACTTCAAAAGTACTACATGCATCATTGATGCAACACGTACATAACTGCAAAGGTAAAAAAAAATAAGTGCTTACCCGGTTTAGTGCTACAGATTGTGATCTTATCTACAAATATTTAATTGTACTCCCTAAACATTGGTTTTCTTTACTAGCATGGTGGCATGCGTGATGTCGGAGTGTGAGATGTAAAATCTGCAACCAGCTTTGCAGGCAGAAATATAAATCTTAATGAAAATGTTATACTGCGTAATTACCATGTCAGGAAGCAATTATAAGCAATGCTTTATAGTGGGAGGAGAAAAGCATTTATTCATTTTAGATATTTGTGTTTCTCTGAAAATATTTTCATATAAAGACAAGCGACTGCAGAAGTTTATGAGATGTTCTCACCTTGGGAGCTGAAATTCTGAAAGTGTTCTACCATATTGCGCTTTGAAATAGAGAACTGTAGCTGAAGCTTTTCGGGTATACCTGAAAGAAAATGAACTTCTGAGTTCTAAAGTGCAGCAAATTTATTTTCTTCTCAGACCCTGGGCTATTTTCAGATGACAGATACATGGATTTCAAAACAAGGAATATACCGGAGGCAGTGATTTGTATCAAGTGGAGGGAAGAATATAACAAATATAAACAGAATAACATTTGTATTGCAATTTTGGATTACCAGGGAATTATATTAAGTACATACAATTATATATGGCTGTTCACAGATTGAGAACTATAGCAGAGTATGGTTATATTTATTACAGAGTTTTTATAAAAGAGAACATTCATATTCTATATGAAAGCATGGCAATCACTGCAATTGCTGAAGAGATAATAAAAGGGTTGACGCCAATGGTTTTTGAACAGTCAAGTACCACAGAGGCAAGAACATGGAGATTCTTTAACAGGATTTTTTTTTTCCTTCACAGAAATAAGTCTGAAATAGACGTTCTGATGAAAGATAATTTCCTATTTCTAAAAATGCAAAACAGGTTTAGACACAAACACAATGATGTTTTTCAGTGCGTTCATTAGTAAGCATAATCATAAACTTTATAAAGGAGCCAGCAACTTAGCCTATTGCTTAAGATTTAGATATGAATGTAAATATATTTAAATTTATTTATATAAAGTTCTCTATGAAAATCACATGTGAAGAAAGATGAATAACTTAAACATCAGGAAGAGGTAATGTCTTAACAATGAAAACAAAAAAAAATATATGGGAATGAGATTTGGAAACCATAATTATACATATATAATTATATATAACATATATATTCTGCCATTATGCTGAGTTTTTGGACTTCTCTGAGCCTCAGTGAGTCTTATAAAATAGTAAATGGCAATTCTTGCCGAGGAGGTGACAGATATTTTAAAAGATGTATTAATATCTAGACTATTTTACCTCAAGTAATTTTCCCAACTAATTTTTCCCCTCCACCCTAATCCATGCATTGCTCTGCTATTTCAGAGTAGAAGAATACAAATGCCAAAGTGGCACTTTCAACATGCATGTCAGTAAGAAAAAAAAAAATTACAAGGTCCTGAGCAAGTGCTTTTATTAGTACCAGAAGTTCTCAGTGGCTCTTTCTATCCATGACAACAATCAGCTAACCCCTGTGGACAGGAGTTGTGGTCTGCACCTTCAATATTAAGTCCCTTGAGTTTGCTTTGATTAATAGGATGGTGTGTACACTCAGGAATTAGAGAATAATTGTGTAATCCTTGAGTTAGGTCACTGGAAAATTGACTAATCATTCTCACCTTGACAGAACTTCTGAAAGTTAAAATATTTGTCAACAATGCAGGCTTTGATTTCCTAACTAGGACAGAAGCAGAGTCTTGCAATCCCTTCTCAGGTATTCCACAAAGATATACAGCTATATTTTTTATCCTTCAAAGAAGGAACACTGTAGGGGCGCCTGGGTGGCTCAGTTGGTTAAGCGACTGCCTTCGGCTCAGGTCATGATCCTGGAGTCCCGAGATCGAGTCCCGCATCGGACTCCCTGCTCAGCGGGGAGTCTGCTTCTCCCTCTGACCCTCCTCCCTCTCATGCTCTCTGTCTTTCATTCTCTCTCTCTCAAATAAATAAATAAAATCTTTAAAAAAAAAAAAAAAAAAAAAAGAAGGAACACTGTAGGAAGAGAATCCTAAGCCTCTTTTTCCTGACTTAACAGACATGCACTTCATTTTAAAAATCATGGAATCTCAGGAACCCTCATTCTTGTCCACAGAACACTGTAACTTCACATTCGTGCAGAATGATTCTCACAAACAGAATTCCTTCAACCAACGGTGTTAGGACTTACTGAAAGAAAAAGGGTTTACAGAAAAGCTGTCAACACAACTGTATCCTTTTATCCATTGGATGGATATCCAATAGGGCCTTGCAATCATCTCTTTACTGGAGATACAATCTGAGAGGCTGTTACAGTCCTGGAATGACTATTTTTACCAAGTCTTTTCTGTGATGGAGAGACTATAAGTAATACGTAAGATGTATAATGCACTGGTGTTTTTTGAAAATACCCTATATTTCCTCTTGAAATTCAGATTAGCAACCATTCTCAGACATAAAAAGTTTGCTTCTGTAAACTAAAATGATTTAACATGCAAGA
The DNA here is from genome assembly GCF_002201575.2 of Neomonachus schauinslandi. Lineage (NCBI taxonomy): Eukaryota > Metazoa > Chordata > Mammalia > Carnivora > Phocidae > Neomonachus > Neomonachus schauinslandi. The sequence goes on along the minus strand of NC_058414.1, from coordinate 76,113,167 downwards.
GAATGTCATAGTCTTCAATCTGGAGAGCACTTTAAAGAATAGTCAATATAAGCTCCTTGGGCCGATATGGACCTTGATGTCTACAACCATGTGTCTAAGGTCACAGAAGTGGTGGCAGGGGCAGGTCTCCTCAAGTCCACTGTGGTCTCTCCACTCCATTTTCCAATATGATGCCATTGTTAAGAAAATAGTCACATGAAAACAATATTATCATTGCCTATTCTGTGGGTACCTATTCATAAGGAGATAGAGTCCTACTTAAAATGAAAGAGAAATTTATTATTTATATTATTGTAACTTGAGTATGTGTGAACACAAGGCTTGAAAATGAGAACCTCACCCCCATTACAAATGTCTACAAATGTTACTTTGCGTGAACAGGCATGTTCAGCAATCTATTAAACATGATTAAAAAATACAGTGTCTTTTGTAAGAAAATAAGAACGAAGATGGGCACATTTTGTAGAGGATTCTAAAGAGTGAACTGATTAAAACTGTATCAGAATTATCCAAGGTTCTCATTAAAATGCAAAGTCCTCAGCCCTGAACTAGAGTACTGAATCAGAATGTCTAGCAGTGAGAATATTAATTATATATTTTATTATAAGTCTTAGGTAATATTTAGGCTCAGAAAAATTAAGAATCAGATGTTTAAGGCTTATACAACTACATAAGGATTATTAGAGACAATTCTTGACACTCCTCATGCTTCATGGAAAACAAAACAAAACAAAATATGTTCCCTTGATTTTTATATATTTTCCTAGAATGCCTGTAAAACCTTCTAAGTTAAAACTTCCAACCCACAGTAATTCTATGGAGAAGACTCCAAAGAGTTAATTAATTCTGATGGTTTTGAGGTTAAGTCTGATTTTATTACACTCTATTAAGAACTGTATTGCAGCAGTATATGCATTTATATCCTTGTTGAGTAACATCTTTATTAACCAAGCAGCTCTAATTTATTGAAGCAAATACTTAGTAACCAGTCATTAATTCGCGGGCTACTATTGTGGTTTTCTCCAGGGAATCCTTTGACTGATGGGCTGCCAAAATGTGGATGGGAGAGCCCAGATCTGAAGTATGGAGCTCTGCACAGGATGAGCAGAGTGCGCTGAATAGGGCGGCTCATAAAAGCGATGGTATCCATGGCACCATTTCACAAGGAATCATTAACAGGAACAAAAACCACAGCTATATAGTATATATTATATATTTGCCTTATTATTATTTATCAGTTCTAGCTTCCTATCCCTTTTGATCTTTTCAGTAATACTGTGCTTTTATGGATGACAAAATAGAGGATTACAGAGAAAAAGTTATTTATCCAAAAGTTTTGTATATTATATATACAGATAAGGTTTATCTCCATTCATTTATTCATTTATTTTTTTCTGCTATATAACACCTAAAAGTAAAGAAGACACACTCTTTATCCTTATATCCTATATCCTTTATCTTTATTAAATAGAAACACCAGAGATATAAATAGGCAATATCAATGTAGTTTTATAAATGTTCAAATGTGGTAAGTACAGGCTGCAAGGGGTGCATATAAGAGATACGTAACTCAGCTTCGGGGCCCTTCAGGGGGATTCCTGAAGGGGAAGACCCCCATGCAGACAAATTAAAGAGTAGCAGTTAGCCCAGTAAAAAAGTGGGAGAGATGGGAGTTAGAGGGGTGCCTGGGTGGCTCAGTTGGTTAAGCGTCTGCCTTTGGTTCCGGTCATGATCCCAGGGTCTTGGGATCGAGTCCCACATCAGGCTCCCTGCTCAGCGGGGAGCCTGCTTCTCCCTCTCCCTTTGCCCCTCCCCCTGCTTGTGCTCCCTCTCTCTCTCTCTCTGTGTCTCTCTCTCAAATAAATAAATAAAACCTTAAAAAAAAAAAGATGGGAGTTAGCGTATTCCAAGTAGAGGGGACACGGCAGAGCATTCACTATGGCCTGGATATAGAGGTGGAGAAAACCACCAGTCAAATCATGAAGAATTCTGTACATCAGGTTGAGGTATTTGGACTTCAGTCTGTTGGTGATTGAAGACATTGAAGATATTACATTTACATTTTAGAATGATCCCTGTGAGTGTGGAAAAGGGATTGGGAAGAAGCAGAATTGAAAGCAATGTGACCAGTTTGAAGGCTTAAAAAATAACTCAAATCTAGGTAGGGACAGTCGGGCTACAGATGACAGAGAGGTTTAACATACCGAGAAGGAGTAGAACTGAAAGAGCTTAGTGATGGATGTGGGTAACGGGGGGAAACAAAGAGTACAGGCTGCTATCTCATATGCTGGGTGATTAAGTGAAGAGCTTTGCCGTCTGAGATAGGAAATACAAGAGGAAAGGCTTTCATGGTAAGAAAAAAAGCCCTGCACTACCTCAATATTTTTCTCCTAAATTATTCTTGCATTTGCTTTGTGCACATTCTTCCTAACAGTGGAAAGGGAGGAAAGTTTAATTCGGTTTCTAAGGGTGGTCTGTCTATAACATGCTCTAGCATTCTTCAGCCAGCTCTTGATTGAACTAATGGAACTAGACAGGCACTCCTTTTATTTCTTTTTTTTTTTAAGGTTTTATTTATTTATTTGACAGAGAAAGACACAGTGAAAGAGGGCACAGCAGGGGCAGAGGGAGAGGGAGAAGCAGGCTTCCCGCGGAACAGGGAGCCCGATGCCGGGCTTGATCCCAGGAGCCTGGGATCATGACCTGAGCCGAAGGCAGACGCTTAACGACTGAGACGCCCTCCTTTTCTTTCTTCTTCACACCACATGTATCCTTATAGAATGTTCTACTTTTAAGAGACAGCATTTTCTTACAAAGGAGAATGGTGAAACATTCTTTGGTGACAGGTAAAATGATTATGTTGAGTCTTCCCCCAACAGATATGCCAGGATTCTATTTTAGAAGAAACACTAATTAGAACTTCTAATTACGGTAAACAATAAATGGCTTGATCATGTCTAAGATAAACCAAGAATACAAAAATTTTGTTTGACATTTCAAATTCAAATTTGTCTGTACTGCAGATAGGCTGAGGTTTTTCCTAAACATTATTGTAGCTTTCAAATGTCTTTCCACAAAGATATTTTATCTCACAGAATTTATTAGTAGTGTATAGTATTTTTCATGATCTCCCAATAATTTGACGTATTTACTTTTGTTCACCAAGTCATTTCTGATTGTGTCCATCTTTGTTCATTACTGATGCGTAGAGTGAAGTGATATTAAGTACATTTACTGAGAAACATCTGAGTTTTATTTTATGGAATTATATTACAGTTTGTAACACATTTTTTGGTCTCACAAGATGGCAAAAATTGTCTTTTAAGAGTGTGTTTCAGGAGCGCCTGGGTGGCTCTGTCATTAAGTGTCTACCTTCGGCTCAGGTCATGATCCCAGTGTCCTGAGATCTAGCCCTGCGTCGGGCTCCCTGCTTGGCGGGAAGCCTGCTTCTCCCTCTCCCACTCCCCCTGCTTGTGTTCCCTCTCTCTGTCAAATAAATAAATAAAAAATCTCTTTAAAAAAAAAGAGTGTGTTTCATTTGAGGAAAGTAGTTCAAACTTTCTGGGTCTCAGTTTGCTCATCTGTCAAATCAAGATGGATTTGTTATATTTTATGGTGTTGGTTTGAGGCTGAGTCTTTACAAATGCTTAGAACAGTGCCTGACATAGGTATATATAAGTAATTACTCATCTCTGCCTACTCTTACTGGCCTTAAATCCAATCTTCCGATTTTATTCATTGTGTTTCCTCTTCGCCCTTCCTTTTGTCCATCTTTACTTCTACTATTGTCCATGACAACAAGGACTCAGTGGCTTTGATCTCTTTACGTGTAGTGCCCTATACGTAGTAGGCTCTCAGTCACTATTAAGTAATGACTAAATTAATGTATACATGTTGTAAAATCTGACCCTGGAAAGGGATCTCCAAAACTCGTTTCGGTAATCACTGGAATGTCTGTATATCCTCTTAAAGTGATTGTTTAGAAAGATCGATCATTTGGACATAAGCATATCGGTGTATTTGTTAATCAGTCCAACTGTTTGCAAAACTGCTGTGATGTCACAGTACGAATGGCCAGTTCACCAGCTAATCAACATTTAGTGTAGCAATTAAACATTTAGCTCCCTACTATTTTTGTGGCACTGGGCAAGTCACATACAACTTCTCTTGGGTTGCATTTTCTTTTCCTTTAAAATTAGTAAGTTGGACTAGAATGATCTTAATGATCCTTTAACATTTATGATTTCAGCAATTATTCAATATTTGAAAAATGAGACACTGAGAAAAACACATCATGTAGAAAATTTCAGGCAGGGGGATATTAAACTAATGACCTTGGTTTCTCAGCCTGTTGCTTAGTTCAATGAGACAGGCTGGTAGACAGGGTTTTCTAAAAGACAGCTTTTTAAATTTAATTCTGCAAGATTTCCCGTCTTAGCTTTCTTTTGCATCTCTTTCAAACACCAAACTCTTCTCTCTAAAAAGTGCAAAAGATTTTAGCTTAAGCTGGTTACCACATTAAAGTTTTGACCTTGAGCCCAGAAAGGGCTCTATAGAAACTGAATCCCTGTCATTTAAGTTTATATTGGCTCTTAAAAATGACTAGTTCCAATATTTTATTGTCACTTTTCTCCCTGATTATTTGATTGGAGGTTTTTCAAAAGGCAAAATATTTTAAATCAAATTTGATCCATCATTCCACTTCAAGTAGCAAGTCTTTTAAATGTAGCCTTTTAAAACTATTGGATACCTAAAATTTCTTCCGATTAATCTATGGCAAGCTTTTTGTAAAATAAAAATGGACTGCAAAAATGATTTCTGGGACCTGGGAAAAAGATGTTCCTGGGGAAACCAGCAGTGTTTATATCAGTGTTGAATTATTTATGAGTCAGTCATATTAATGCTAAATTTTAACTGAGAACAACCCAACAATTTTGGCCTACATGCACTGTTTGCTTAAAATTATTATTTTATGAAAGACAGTCACGTTATGATTTCAGTAGAGAAATAGGAAAGTCACTCCAGTTCTAGAAAGTTCATGGTCCATAGAAAGTTGTTTTGAATGCAACATTAAATCATTTATTTTATGTTAGTGCTGCCCTTCATCTGAGAACTTTCTGCTCCAAAGGACTGGTGGATATTTCACAATGTGTCCATAGGACATCAGAATTACTATTTATTAAGGCCTTGATTAATCATCTGATGGCTATCATTAGGAAATTAATTCATGAACTCACATTTTGATGTGAAAGATGAACATATTGGGTTTCGAAGACTATAATTAACTAAAGCCAAATGAGAATGTATGGCAGCTCAGCTGCATCATAGACTGGGCTTCATGGCCTGCTCCAAAACACAAGCTATATCACAGCAATGATTGTCCAACAGTGTCTCAAGGTCAAACACACTGCCCCACTTTCTCCTGACTATACTTTTGTCCCTATCACACCACGTGCCTAAATTTTTTGATTTAGAAAATATTGCCATAAGTAGATAACATAATAATCAAATGGTAACCGTTAGAGTAAATCTTTAAGGGGGGTGGCTGATACTTAGCCCTGAGTCTCTGGTCTTCCCCTTTCTACCTAGATGATCTTGATAAGATTCTCCAGTTGCCTAAGCCTTCATGTTCTCATCTATAAAATGGGAGGACCTGACTACTCTTTAGTAGTGCTTACCACTCAGGATTATTTGTCAGATCAAATGTGAGATGGTATGTGTGCAATGACTGGCAAATAAAAAGTATCCAGCTAATTCTAGCTATTATCAGTAGTAGTAGTAGTATGGTTATCATCATGAAATTGAATTTAAAAATATTAGAAAATATATAATTTTGCTAATGGCAGCACTATGGCTATCATTTAATCAAGGAATAAAGTTCTGCAATTAAGGCTAATTATGTTCTCATAAAAGGTGACTCGATTTCTGAGGAATATATTAACACTTACGTTTTAAACCAGTATTTATGTCTACATGTCAGTAATGCAAAAAAAAAATGTATTTACTCTGTGAACTCTGGCTATCTCACTTATCAATCAATCATTCATCTATTCAGATAATTTATAAACCAAAGGGGTCTTGGCATGATGTGTTGGACTACCTACCCCCTTCTATCCTATTGCGCCCTGTTGGATATAATGATTTTCTAGATATCTGCATTTGTTTCTTACCTGACTAATTTGAGTCTACATAGACAAAAGGAGTAGATATTTTGAGAGAACAGACAATTATATAAAAAAATAGGAATTTAAGATCCAAATTATCCTGCAAATAAAGGACAAATTCATCAGCTCATCACTTGAAAAGCTCAGGGAACAGCTGACTCAATCTGTTTCACCATAGGACACAGACCATTATTTTCAATGAAAGAATCATTCAAGTGAAGATATTATAAGAAACAGAGTGGCTAATTAGCTGTTCACATATACCCTACAGATCCCATTTAATTCTTCCCAGAATCCCAAGTTATGCACAGATAGATAAAATTAATTTAATTATGAGCTGAAAATAAGGTGTTAATGTCCCCCCTATCTCTGAGGGTGAACAGTTAGGGTGAGCGTGTGTCTATATGTGGGAGGAATAGGTTTTCAGAGCTGTTCATGTCACCAAGTATGCTATAATTTAAGGGTGTGATTGGTTGTCCTTCTCCGACTGTCTTCTCCCAATACCTATGATTGCAACGCCTCTCCTTTTGTGATTCATCAGGGCCATTTATATTCTTTCCCTTGCATAGTTTTCTAGTTACTTTTATTATTTAAGCCTGGAATAAAATCTTACCTTATGAGAATCAGATAATAATTTTTTGGAGGTGTACCTTTCTGTTGAGTTCTAAACTATATGAAAACATAATTAAACATGCTATGAAAATCTATGTGATAATTTTCTAAAGGCCTCTGAATATTTTGTAGAACTACAAAAAGAAAAATTTAAAAAAAAATTTTTTTTAAGATTTTATTTATTTATTTGACAGAGAGAGACACAGCGAGAGAGAGGGAACACAAGCAGGGGGAGTGGGAGAGGCAGACTTCCCGCTGAGCAGGGAGCCTGATGCAGGGCTCGATCCCAGGACCCTGGGATCATGACCTGAGCCGAAGGCAGAGGCTTAATGACTGAGCCACCCAGGCGCCCCCAAAAAGAAAATTAATAACAAAGGCACCAGGGGGAAACATTAGTAAAAATTTAAGAGGCCTATATTGTTAATTTTCTCAGCCAGTTTGCAGGAAGTTAGCCAATTAGGGCAATTGTGAATATTCAATTCTTCTATTTCTTCAGTTGTTTGGTACTTGAAAACCACAATACAAGAATGATTCTTTTTTAATTGCTCATTATTTCTTAGGTGCCTCTACAACAGCCACATAAACTAGGATTAGGCTGGGTGTTGACATGAAATTTAATGCAAAGGATTTTTACTGAGCACTTATTAAGTGTTAATCATTACGTGAAATTCAGGAACAATAGAAAACAAATCCTGAGCCTCTCAAGGAGCTTAGGCTATAGTTGGAAAGATACGCAAATCAGTTGAAAATATGGATGTGTTTTAATAGGAAAGCTGTAAGTATGTTATTATACTAAGTAGGTTATCAGTCATAAAAACAAGAAAAAATGTAGGTGTTGAAGAGGTTAGGGAGCACTCCTTGGAAAAGATGGACTTTGTACCAGAAAAGGGAAATAAAGGGATATTTCAAGTGGGGCCAACAGCATGATTAAAGTCATGGAAGAGAATCTGAGATATTACATATACAAACTGTTTTCTACCACCACTTAGTATATGGTTTTAAAGATATGTGTACACAATAATTTTAAAAAGTGACACAAAATACTCTGGAAAGTATTTCTCATTGGTAGGAGCAAGTGATATGTTATCATACATAGGAACAACAAAACACCAGCAGCCACACGGCAAGATTCAGAAATAACAGTCTGGGTTACAAACTTCAAGTGGTGAGACCTTTTATAGATTAATACACTTGTTGTTTTAACAATTTGCACAGTAACACCCGTAAAATGTTAGTGAATGACACTGCAAATTCTCCAACTGGGATGAAGTTAATAGAGAAATCTCTACCCAAGATAACTCAGCTTTATGCAATGTTAATATGTCACAAATTCCTTAGAGCGATTTATATTATATGTCTATTATACAGGTAAATCTGTTTTATTAATATTGTAAGTCTAGGTCGTTTGCCAGCACATATTTTTTCAGGTAATCCTGTTTCTCTGTGCATGTGTGCAATAAATCTTCTCTCTTCCAAATCTGCACTTTAGTAGCGAGTCCTCATTCTGCATCCCATTAAAATGAAATGTCATAGTGAATAAAGCACTATAGCTACATTTCTGATGAGATCCTAAAAGAACCTGCCAGAAAAAGACTTTGAAAGAGTGATAAAAAAGAAGCAAATCCCCCATGGGGCGCCTGGGTGGCTCAGTTGGTTAAGCGACTGCCTTCGGCTCAGGTCATGATCCTGGAGTCCCGGGATCGAGTCCCGCGTCGGGCTCCCTGCTCGGCAGGGAGTCTGCTTCTCCCTCGGACCCTCCCCCCTCTCATGTGCTCTCTTTCTCATTCTCTCTCTCTCAAATAAATAAATAAAATCTTTAAAAAAAAAAAAAAAGCAAATTCCCAGCTAGTGATCTGTCTGTTGTAAGGGGAGAGCCTTAAATGTTGAAAGTGTCCACACAACGGGACCTCTGTGCTCTCCTTGAGCAGACTTCTGTGCTCCTTGAGGACAGGATCCTCACTGGGTTCTGTTCTCTTCTTCTTTTTAATAATACATACGGGGACGCCTGGGTGGCTCAGTCGTTAAGCGTCTGCCTTCGGCTCAGGTCATGATCCCAGGGTCCTGGGATCGAGTCCCGCATCGGGCTCCCTGCTCAGCGGGAAGCCTGCTTCTCCCTCTCCCACTCCCCCTGCTTGTGTTCCTGTTCTCGCTGTCTCTCTCTGTCATATAAATAAATAAAATCTTTAAAAAATAATAATAATACATACGGAATAGCTGGGTCACCTTAATCTGGTTGAAATCAGAGGCTCTGTGTGTGTATGTGCGCCCACTCAGGGGCAGTCAGGCTAGCCCTTGATTTGAAGATTATTCACTGTGAGGAAGATTCCTTCTCAATGGCTCACCAGAAGAATTTATTCATTTTAATGTTCTTTGTATCTTTCACTTTTAAGGCATCGAGGGATAGGAAGACAACAAGTAGTGTTGGAAGGATTTTTTTGGGGGGGTCATTATTTTTCACTTAGTATCAATCTTTTCGCAGTCAGATACAAGAGGATGGTATGAAAGAGTTTATCGAAGTAATCAGCACTCTACTGTATCTCTTGTGTGTCGATTCAAGTTTGCCTTTACTTCATAAATTGCTGAAGTCGGTAATTTCTAATACTGTTCTCAATTTTAAACATCGAAAATTATGATCCTTTAATACAAACAATATAGTATATTTAATGCATTTTAAGCTATGTCCTTTGAATTGTTTTGGTCCATAAGGGAAAAAAAAAACATCTCTGAGTTTTGTTTATGGGTATACCGATTTAGCAATGATGTACTGTACTAAAGCCAGCAAATTTTCTGGTGGATCGGCTCATATTTGGGGATATTGAGCAACTCAATTGGAAACCTAATCTGACTTAAATGTTCCCTGAAATAACTGTCATTATCTTCACATTTGATTTACACGGTATACCTATTTAAATATGCCTTTAAATTACATTTCTTTGGAACCGCATAAAGCCTCCTTTACACCCAGATTTTAATCTCTACAGTTACATGACACTAAGTCCTGGACATACAGCTGGATTCTGTAGGGAGCTGTTGGTCTTAAATTTGTAAGACGTTGGCCTGACAGATCTGATCTTCATGGAGTAGAAGACTTTGCCAGTCATTGTTCCTTTTTACCAAGAAGTACAAAACAGGAATAAATTGCATGTCCGTGTTTTCTCCCCAATTTGAAAATGATGGTCTATATGATGAATCATCCGTTGTTACCATCACCTCAACCCCAAATCCTCCCCTAGTTTACAGTTTGTAAAAATCGATAGAGGAGTAGGGGATGGCATCGCACGCCACTAGGGGTCAGCAGACACCGGGAATGCGTGGTATCCTTGTCCCTGTGAGGGAATCAGAAGATAAAGGACCTACAAATCTCTGGGAGGGTGTACAGCCCTGTCGTTCCCTGGCACACACCTCAATTTTGATTCAGGTTGTAGTGAAAGAAGAGTAACATGCATCTTAATGTGGGATCTATCAGGACTTTATAGATTCTCAATATTCCAACCTTAGATTCACTGCCCTTTGAGTATGTAAATGAATACATGGAGGAGGATTAGAAGAAATCGAGAAAGCCAGGCAACTGAAAAAAAAAAAGGCAGAACCTGCTGTCAGAAACAACAGCTAGCTAGGTTGCATTCTGTGGCTAACTCCAAAGATCTAGGAGATCTTCTTTCTGTAATCCAGGGGCTCTCACTGTGCGGGTCCCAGGACCCGGAGCATCAGGATCTCCTGGGAATGTGAGAAACGTAAATTCTTGGCATCACCCCAAAACTACTAAACCAGAGACTCTGGGGCTAAATGCCAGCAATCTGTGATTAATAAGACCTCCAGGTGATTCTGATCAAGAACCATGGCTAAATGTTCAAGAACCATGGCTTTAATGTACGAGTTTGTAAGATGATATGAAACTGGCCAGGAGTAGCAGGAAGGACACAGTGTATTTACTTTAAAAGATCTAATTGAGTTGATTCTTTTAACTACTAAGTGAGTGACTGCCTCTTGGGTCCTAAGTTACTCTACTATTCGATACGTACTTGGGGCCAAGACAGAACTTTGAATTCTTTCCAGCTCTGCTGGAAAGTAGGCTAACCCTGTTGGGAGTAATAACAAAACACTAGTAATTCCCACGTGAAGCACATTAAACATAAAGGCCCATGAGGATGTGAGCTGCTTATCAAGGTCAATAAGTCACAGGATGAGATGATCCCAGAAGACCTCCAGCTTTTGCCTAAGCACTCCACTTAATAAACTTTTTCTTGAGGGAAGAGCAGGAAAATTAGCAATGCCCAGGATGGGAGCCTCAACTCACACTAGTCTCCAAACCATAGGATGTGGGTGTAAAAAGCTGCCAGATTCTCCTTTTCTCCTTCACTTAATTCCAGCCCATCTCTTTAAAAATCTCACTTTGGCCAATAAATACTATGAGAATCATTTTCCTTTGCCGGGTGATCTAATCTCTGTGCTCACAGGTTGGCCTAAAATCACCCCCACAAGATGCAGGGCTGTTTCTCTATTTAGAGATGGATTGAGATGATAATTTATCGACCTAGTGGTCAGCAGCTGTAGCCGCAGAAACAGCATACTGAACACCCAGTCTGGGGGACGTTGTGTATAGGGGCGGGGGCCCCACCATCAAGGGACATACTACCTAATTGTAAAACTAAAGTAGTAATTAAAAAAAAAAAAAAACTACAGACAACAGTGTAAGGTGTTCAAAGGAATGATAAATGCCAGGAATAGGTAGTATGAACTTGTAAAAAGTGTGGATTTTAGCAATTTTCTCCCACTGTTAATTACTCCTTCACAACCAGTACATAAACTGCCCATTCTCTTCATTCAATAGGAAGTAACTTCTGTGAATTCTTTTGGTCCAGTATCATTGGAATAATTTTAATATACTCGGATCTCATTATAATTTACATATATGATATTAAAAGAAAACATTCCATTCTAGGATTTGCATATCTTTATAGGAAACTTTAATTTCCCTGGAGGGGAGACAGTCTATAGTCTTAGAGTCTATTTCCCACTTGGTTTCTTGTATCCTTTCTTGATCCCTGAAGAAGGCCCAAGAGCGATGCATTATAACCAGTATTAGCATTCTCTCTCTGGTTATCCAGTATCTTCCAGGAAGTGCTACAATTCAAGAGGCTACTTGAGGGCAAGGCTTTTCTCTCATTCATCTTCATTTCTTTCAGGACCTGAGCACAGTGAGTGCCTGGCTCATAATAAACATCCCATGAATATAAGATGGATGAATGATGGATACACAGATTATACACAATGGCCAGAATCCACTGCTATCCTGTTCAATGGAGAAACAGTGTGATAGGAGGAAAGGTAAGAATACCTCTAAAAATCTGGATTTCACGGCTTCACTAATGAGGAATCATGTGGCTTTTACACATTTTTTAAGTGTGAAAGAAAGCTGACTTCCAATAAAACAAATGTGATAGCATGTCCTTCTGTATGCTGAGAAAATCTGATAAGTTCTATCCAGTGACAAATTTTCTCCACACACCTTGCATGATTCAACTTCATATCTCCAATACCTAGCACAGTGCCTGGCACAGGCAGGTGCATAATAACTACTGAACAATGAATGAGTTAAATATCTATGAACAAATAACGGAAACGCGGGAGCTATGTGCCCGTGTGTGGAGTGTTTCCACTACTAGGGGCTCTCAGGGACCTGCTTTTAATTGATAAGAATGATTTATAATTGCGTAGTAATTTACTTTAGCAGAAATTTTTTATATGCTTACAGATAGTGGGCATCATTTTTTCTTAAGTTGTTCAAATATTTCCAAGTAACAATTCTGTTCCTTTTCTTTCCTAGAGTCTGTCTTTTGAAAATAGTATGAAGAAGAACTTCATTAGATTCCTGCAAGTTTGTTAAAAATTCTGAATGAATAGAAAAGAAACTTACAAGCTTTCATTGTACTTAAATGCTGATTGGCATTTTTCAATCTTCGGTTCCCTACAATAAATAATTGTGAATTCTCTTTAGTCTTTGCTCCTCTTTGGCTTCCAACATAACACAGTCCTCTCCTCAGGGCTGGCCCTGGGCTGATCAGAGCACTCCAATTTAATCTTTTCAAATGACACACTTCCATTTGGAAACTGCAATGCAAAGGGTGCTTTTCCAACTCCATTCATGTGTTTATTTGACCAGGAAAGTCCATATGAAGGTGGCGTATTACTTTGTCTCTTTCCTCAAAATTTGTTCTCCTTCAAACTGATAGGAAGATTCCACAAACTTCAAGGTAAATTGTTCTTACTCTAGAGCCAGGGAGTTAAGGCATGTTTTATCTCCAAAGGGCTCCCTGGAGACCTTGAAGAGCATGTGTGAATACAAACAGCATGAGCTTCCTGTGGTTGACTACAAAGTGCTTGGTTGCAAAACCATTTCCTGTTTCTTAACAGAAAATGGAATCGAGTACAGTCAAGTACCATTTGGAAATTCTGCAGGTATGTCAGAGCACAATGAGATTTGGCCAACTGAGTGTTATTAATTCTGTGTCCTTAGTTCAGCCACAGGTTGTGGGGCTCCCTGTATTAAATAAAATATGAAATGGACAGGGCAATTCTAACCATTTTATTCTGATCACTGGTCTAAGAGATAATAATCTCTGGTCAGCATGTCATGGAATCTCGTGTTACCTCATTTTTCCCCCCATTTATAACGTGGGAATAATAATCCTCTTCACTGTATGTCTCACTAAATCATCTTGGCAAGATACTTTGCTTTTCAGAGGTATTTAAATTTTAAAAAAGAGAGAAAATTAACTCCAGTGTGAATCCCTCCCCACGAAAAGGCAATCGGACAAGCAGAACCGGGGGTGGGAGGGGGTGTACTGCTTGTGGGGGTTGCCTCGTGAACCTAAATTCCTGCTGCAGAGGCAGCTTCTAACTCCAGCTATGTGAGAGATTGGGTCTGCACTCAGGGGAGATTGCTATATTATCCATGCTTTGATCTATTCCTCCAGACCATCAGTTATTGTCTTTACGCCCTTTATTATAATCGTTTTTGATGTGGCTAGCTCCTCCCCGCAACCCCGACGGTACAACAAATGATGTGACACTTCACGAGAGCGGAGGTTAAGAAAAGAATGCTCTCCGAAAGAAAATATTTCCCCCAAAAGCAGCCTGAGAAGATGATATTTTCACTCCTTCATGGAGTACTTGTTCAGGCAACTCCAATTAATGATAATGGGAGCTCATCGGTGAGAGAATAAACACCTTATAACACATTACATTTAAAACTCAGCATGAACCGAAAAACAGCTATTTTACTCAGTTAGCAGGATGGATGCTTTTAGAGTCAAGGGAAAGCCTGCTGTTGAGTTCACAGTTCCTCTAGGTATGAAGGAAAGAAATTATTTTAAATGTTATTTATATCTGTAACCCACTACAGTGCTCTAACTATAATTTCCAGCAACATGTCAGTTAAGTAATAACAGATATACTATAACTCTGTTAATCAACACGCAAACACTGAGCGTGCAAAGACTGTAGCCTCGGCGGGAGCGTGCCATTATACTTAGAGAAAATGACTCTTTTCTCCATCTCTCTGCTTTCTCCTACTTCCTCTTCCCATTTAACTTTTCTCTACATTTCACTGTGCCCTCCACAGAAAATGGCTAATGTCTGCAAATCGTGACTGATCTATAGAAGTGAAAGGAATGTTTTATTAAATCAGATTCCAGGATAGAAGTCCCCTTTAAAATGGCATGCTTTCTAATTTCCAACATTGCCCAATCACGATACAGTTCGGAGATGCCTTCGCTTCTGAATGTCCATGTCTAAAGCCGACGTGCTGCTTCTGCATTCACTTCAAAAGGACCAGCCCTTGTTTCTCTGCCTTTTGACCTCTTAATGGATGTCGGGTCAGTTTTTCCTGAGATACTAACCTTGTTAAAATTCAATTCCTACAACTGAGTGCTCCTTTTGAATCCAAAATCTAGTAAAAAGATGACATAGAAATGTTACAATCTAACAGAAATGGTCATGGAAAGAAAGTGTTGCCATATGGTCAATGAGCTCAATGCCCATTTTGGTCAGTCCTCCAAGGTGTGTCCGTTGCTTATGCTCCAGTCCAGTGCTCAGCACCTCCCTTGCCAGCTTTTCTGGTGCCACCTTTTTAGTCTTCATTAACACATAGCCATGGACCTTGCACTGATACAATCCCCTTCTTCTTGTCCCACTCACTGTGGTGTAACTTCTGTACCAGAGCACCTGCATCAGGCTCTGCTTCCTTCCTGAGGCAAAGCTCCAAGAGCCCCATTCTTTCTTTTTATTTCATTCATTTGACAAATATTTAATGAGCATGTACTGCTAAGGTACTGTTGTGGAACCTTCCTTTCACGCTAAGAACTTTATGGAGGCAAGACCTCCCTTGTTTGATTGCGGGGGCGGGAATCAATCTCTTTGAGGAATATGGGCTGACCAAGAGGAGAAAGGCGGCTGGAAGGGAAGCAATTTTGGAGGACTTGGAGCTTTCAGATTCTCCTAATTCAACCCACATAGAAACTGAGGACACCATTTAATTAGTTCATCTAGTCATAAAAAACATTATCTACCTCCTCCCTCCATTCCTTTTCCTCTACCCAACACTGTGATTTGAGTCAGTTTCATTCTGACACAATATAAGGGAGACTAATGAAGAAGTCACAAGTGAGGCAGACTTCAACAAAAGTGAAAGTGTGGCTGTTCTGAATGAGTCTCTAGACTCCTCCTGTGGTTCCTGAAGTGGGTCTTGATTACCCAGGTAAATGCGTGCTCTGTTGGAAATCCTACCAGTCACTTCTTTCAGGCAATTCTCTGGAGCACCCAGTTGCTAGCTAGAGAAACATTTTTTCTTTATAGATCTGAGGAAACTACAAAATGCTTTAAGCTCATATAGTCGGAACAACTGCTTCAATATACAAATGTGGAAACTGAGTCCCCAAGAGTTCAGATCCCTTAGTCACTGTCACACAACTTGTTTGTGACAGAGTCTGAGGCCAAAGCTCTGTCTGAAATACTGTTGTTTCTCTCCATCCTGGAAAAAAGGCTGTTATCTAAAAATCTCTAGGACACATAAAGGTGAACAAAGCAGACTGCGTCACATTCTTAATATATTACTCAAGTCTCAAGTCGGTATTAATGTAGCATCAATCATGTGGTGACATTCTATACCACTGACAATACAAAGAGCATTCAGGAAGCACCTGTTAGTCTTTTTTGCACTTAAAATTAAACAGAAGAACAGCATAATTCTTAGCTGCCTAGAGTTATTTTAAGTAAAGTACTTTTTTAAGATGAGTGAATAATTTATCCACATCCTCAGGCTGACTGTGAAATCCGTATCACCCCTGGATGTAC
The DNA here is from genome assembly GCF_002201575.2 of Neomonachus schauinslandi. Taxonomy (NCBI): domain Eukaryota; kingdom Metazoa; phylum Chordata; class Mammalia; order Carnivora; family Phocidae; genus Neomonachus; species Neomonachus schauinslandi. Next base: position 76,097,037 of record NC_058414.1, on the reverse strand, counting down.
TGGACCCTTTAATAGCAACAACAGAGAGAAAAAGCAGAGGCAACTGAGAGTTCTAATAGCTTCTATAGGACTGCAACAAGCATATCCCCGAGTCTCTGCTTGCCATTTTGCCAGAGCAATAGGGGAAGAAAAAATCCTTTTGCACTGAGAACTGAAAAGAAAATGGAGGCTCAGGGACAACATGACCCACAAAAATCCACTTTCCTAGAAAGGGAAATCAGAGGCAGAACTTCTTCAGATAACATCAGAGTAGAATGGAGAATTATTTCAGTCACTGAGCTCTTATTGAAGTTCATGACGCAAGCCCAAGGGATTTTGGCCAAGTAACTCCTAGGCTGGCTAAATTTGATTCATTCACAATTTGTCTCTCTATCGCTGACATTTTAAGACTCATTTTAATTTAACAGAACGAAGACTTAAATATAAGTAACTAGTAGGCGCTCAGATGAATTTCTCGTAACTCCATGTATAGTGTGTACTTTATTTTCAATTAATTGTTTTGATACTAGTGTCAGTGCTTATAGTTTATAATTGCTGAAGAACATTGATTATAAGATGGCTGTAGTCGTTTCAGATTTTGATAACAAAATCTAGATTTCATGGGAAGGATGAGGATATAAATGGAAAAATATAAATATTATTTTATATTGACTAAGAATCCATAACTGAAAGTGCAAACAATTTTTAAAACATGATAATTCTACTTAAGAGTAGTACATCATAGATAGCATGAAATACATATTATACCAGATACTAGTGTATAGAATGGATAATTTTACTTAAATGGTAAATATAACTTAAAATCTGAATTGCATTCCTAGCCACATAGACAATTACTTTTTGAGCACTCAGTGAATTATTTGTTGTCCAAGAGTTTATCAACACAACTCTCCAACTCACAATTTGGATGAATTTGTGAGAGGAGATGTTTTCCAGGAAGCAGAAAAATTTAAAAGAAAAGGCCATCAACTTACAGTCAGAAGTTCTGGTGGATTCTAGTTTTCTATCTCTGACTTAATAGTCATTGATGTGGAGAAAAATCACCTAAATATTTTGAGTTTTGGAATTCTAATTTCAAAAACAGAAATAGACCTTCTTCCTCTTAAATCAGAGGGTAAGAGGACCCTGTAATATAATGGATATGAATCACTTTGAAAATTTCACATGACATGATTTCTCTCAAATGGCTTATATAGATCCGTTCTCCAAAATTCGAACAGAGAAGAGTATTATTGTTGATGTCCTTATTCTACCCATCTTCTCCTTTTCAACCCACATACACTGTTGCATTGACAGTGCTAGAACTGTGTTTGGTCAGAAGTACCGAGACCTACTAATAAACTTGATTTTCAAAATAGAGAAGATCTTTACTTTCCTGAATTGTTGTGCACCACTGGGAGGAAGAGACAGAGGTGAGATGATCACCATTTGATATTTATCTTGTCAAAATATTGGGAGGAAAATCAAACATTTACATTTATTGCGAATAAGCTATTATATATTTTTAGCTTTGTATGTTTTCATTTACATTTCTTGAGCAATCTCTCCTTGTAGACTATGATTTTTCCCCTTTGTTCAAGTATATTTCTTGGTATGTGGTCAACTCAGAGTCAAGAAACTAACCCTGGATCCTGAATTCCACAATCCATGAGAACTCACAGCTTGCTATCTAAGAAAGATTTATTTCAAATTTGATTTTTTTTTTTTGTAAGAATAGTTCCTGAATGAGAGGTTAGAACATGTTCTTCATTTATTTTCAGGATGATATTTTTCTGTAACTCTGAGTATTTTTTTTTTAAACCACTTTAACACCAATCATTTCTATCTTGTTTTCAAAGTCATGCTTGCTAAACCCTACATTTCATTTCATAGTGGATCAATCCTACACTGGTTGTTGATCTATTATTTGCAAACTACGGGTACAAAGAGACCCTACACATATTATACCTGAAATTTCAATCAGATCCATGAGAAAAATTAAAAACAAAAAGATACTTCTGTCTAAAAGGCTAATTTATCATACGAATTGTTCTGATTCTTTCCCTTAACAACTTTCACTACTGACTTGGTAAATAGTTTATAGTCAAGATTAAAGCTTTATGGAATCAGGAAAGGATGTTTTTCTCATGTAATTTACATAATTAAAATCTTTCTACAGGTATTTAGTCCCCATTTTGTTATTTAGGTAACCCCTGTAAGACAAAGTTGAATATTCAAATGTGCCAATAATCTTTTTTTTTTTTTAAAGATTTTATTTATTTATTTGAGAGAGCGAGAGAATGAGAGACAGAGAGCATGAGAGGGAGGAGGGTCAGAGGGAGAAGCAGACTCCCCGCCGAGCAGGGAGCCCGATGCGGGACTCGATCCCGGGACTCCAGGATCGTGACCTGAGCCGAAGGCAGTCGCTTAACCAACTGAGCCACCCAGGTGCCCCAAATGTGCCAATAATCTTATATTAGTTGAGGCTCTCCACTTTCTTCTATGGGATCTGGCTTAACTTCAATGAAGGTAGATTAGGAAAATGGACATCTGCCTTGTTATTTGATTGTACTCATTCTCAGTGCCTAACTACTGCAGAGGTAGGCACATAGAAATGCAGAGACGGATGGGTGGGAAGTAGAAGTAAATTCTGCATATAAGGCCAGCATGAATCAAGTTACTTTTGCAAGTCATTTTTCCTTTCAAAGATGTGTCTAGGATTAGAATCTAAATATTTAGTTTACACCTATGACAATGTTTGCTGGGATGTACATGGGAGGAAAAGAGGGAGTAAGTTTATACAAATATGAAAAGATCTCTAAAATAGGTTGAAAGCCATGAAAGGACTACTAGTTTTGAGTATGTTAGGAGCCTTTCTCTAAGTAGGAGTTACCTCAATTTTTTTTTATATTCAGACGAGTTCTTACTTCCAAGGTAACTGATGCAATTCTCAGCAGACTTAGACCCAGCTGTTCTTATAATCTCTTATCACTTGACTTCCCAAGACAACAATGTGATTTTTTGAACTCCTACTTTGTTTAATGGATTAGCTTTTTCAGTCACTGGGGAATTAAGGAAGGAGCAAAGGTCCTCGAGACTGGCTTTGTTGTGGGCACACGTGTAATTCTTTTCAAGGACAGAAACGCAGAAGAGCAAAATCTGTCCTGAGAATCTAATCCTGGTCTTGTTGAATTGGTGTTTGCAGGTGGAGCCATGATTCATAGTTTTTTTGTTTGTTTGTTTGTTTTTTCTAAGCCTAACCAATTGCAAAGCTAAGGTCAAGAGACCACTTCTAACTTTATGTTGATTTTAATCCTTCATGAAATTGTTTCCAGAATCTTGTGAATGGTGACAAATTTTAAAATGTTTCCTTGGATAAATTTCACTTTGGGATAAAACAAGGAAGATTTGTTAATGACGATCCCACTTTTTATAATTCCATCATAAAGAAAAATATTAATGCATACATCTAAATTAAATTGCATCTTCACTCCCAATTGTGTATGAGATAAGTCTGTACCTATATTATACAATGGAATCCAAGTATGAACCATTCCTTAGAATTCCTGCTAATCCTTCCAGCTGTAGTTTTCCTGCTTTCTTATTTCCTACTGCTCATAACCTAGTAGAATTTGCCTTAACATAGAACATTATCCCTTTTACAAAATTTATTTTCCACCATATACTCCTGCCCCAATTAGAACTTAACCTTTTTGGGGTGTGCCTGGCTGGCTCAGTCGGTAGAGCATGCAACTCTTGATCTTGGGGTTGTGAGTTGGAGCCCCATGTTGGGTGTAGAGATTACTTAAAAAATAAAATCTTAAAAAAACCAAAACCCTATCTTTGGGGGCAGCAGCCAGTTCTGAAAGGAATAAACATTTCCATATGAATTCTAATCTTTTTACTTGTCAAACTTATAATTCAAATTGGTCATGGAGTAGACAGTAATATCTGCTTTCTCAGGAGTCATGTGATCATCACCTCCTTGTCCGTTCTCTGTCATTTCTCACATTAACTGGTTAGTGTGGTGGTTTATTCCAACTACACATATAACCAGGAAGGTCCTATAAAGTGACACCTTTTTTTTTTAAGGTTTTTATTTATTTATTTGACAGAGAGAGAGATAGCGAGAGCAGGAACACAAGCAGGGGGAGTGGGAGAGGGAGAAGCAGGCTTCCTGCCGAGCAGGGAGCCCGATGTGGGACTCGATCCCAGGACCTTGGGATCATGACCTGAGCCGAAGGCAGACGCTTAATGACTGAGCCACCCAGGTGCCCAAAGTGACACCTTTTTTAAGAAGATTATAATTGCCTTAAATGCAGGCATCCATCAGAAATGGATAAGAGTTGGCTGTGTTCAATAACATCTATCATTCAGAGGGCAGATTGGACGAGAAAAAAATTTCCAAGCTTCTTTGCAAATTAGATGTTTAGATGAGCAATGCTACAATGGCTTAAAAAGAAAGATAATATAAAAGGGACAGATAGATTTTTGAGAACCAATAGGAGCTTCAAATAAAAGATACATCCTGTATGTAAGACAACTATCTTTGGCTTTTAAAGCTCACCGATTTAGGTATAATTTCTACCACAATAAGATGGTGTTACATAGTGGGGGAAAAAAGCATAATTTAAAAAAAATCTAACTACTTTATTCAAATTCTTATTGAAATACTACTTAGTATTACTACTAAAATACTTAATAGTATTTTAACAAATACTTAGTAGTATTTTAACTACTTACGCAGCTGAACAAACTACCTCATTTATCAGAACTTCATTTTTAAAAAAGATTTTATTTACTTATTTGAAAGAGAGAGAGAGCACACAAGCAGGGGGAGCGGCAGGCAGAGGGAGAAGGAGGCTCCCTGCTGAGCAGAGAGCCCGAAATGGGGTTCCATCCCAGGACCCTGGGATCATGACCTGAGCTGAAGGCAGATGCTTAACTGACTGAGCCACCCAGGACCTCATTTTTAACTTCATTTTTCTTATCTGTGATAGGGCGATGTGACAAAGAATTTTAGAATATAAGAGTTTTCATTCTCTCCTTCTTCCCCTATCTTCTAAGCCAGAAAGTTGCTAGTCCTTTGTTGAACTGGAAAAGGATATGTAAGGAGAGAATAATTGGAGAAGACAAGGAACGCCTTGCTCTCCTTGAGAAAATGGAGTAAATCTTGGAGGGTATGAAAGTGGACCAAGGAGGAGACAGCTGAAGCAGCCAGGGGAGGGGTGGACAGAACAGAGCAAAGCCAGAGGGACTGATGCTGGAAAAATAAAGAGCTGGAAGTGTTGGAGATAACATTGCTTAGATTTATTTTAAGAAGAATTTCTGTGACACATGCATCAGAAACCATCTATATTCTGCACAGAAACTTTAATGATATATACAATGTTTTTCAATACTTTTAGAGACCAGGATGAGTGGTGCATGTGAGTGTGTTTGTGTGTGTGTGTGGGGGGGTCTGGGTGCACACGTGGTTGTGTATGTTATCTTTTTCTGGATGCAAAATAGTGAAAATTGACTTTCTGAAGAGCAAGTAGGATCAAATGGCACAGTTAACAGGGATAACCCTTGCCTTGCAGGACTACTATAACAGCTAGAATTATTTATTACATTTGCCTGACCCATAGAAAGTGAGGAATAAATAGTAGCTATTTGCTGCATCCTAATGCAAAGAGTTGCTACAACAGACATCATTTCAACATTAGCCATGCTTTCCAAGCCACCATGCTCAGGCTTCCAAATTGTATCAGATTCTATCAATAGATTATTGGAAAGGTAAAGATATTGCTACTATTATTTAGGAATAAATTCCACTGGCTCTTGGAGGGTTCAGTCACTTACAAGACACATTTCATAAAAAAAAAAAAAAGAAATGAAAAGAAAAGGAAACCTGCTGAAGTGAACTGAATAGAACATGGAGGAATGGTTTGGGCATTTCAATGAGAACAAGGTTAGCATTAGGTCTGATTCACAAAATGCTGCTGCTGTGCTGGAAGCTGGGCCACTTATCAGGCTAATTTTATTATTTTCCTCACCGTCATGCAGAATCAATACATTAGAAATCCTGTGCTATTTGGGAAGGAACAACATGAGTCAATTTCTTTTAAAACTGCTTTATCCTAATAATACAACATGATAATGAGCCAAGTAAACAGTGTCAAGTGTTGTGACTGTTTCTCCCAAAGCCAGTTATAAAACTGATTTTAAAACACTTAAGTGGTGTTGGCACTTAAAAATGAAATAAAATTCCCCAATGTATGGTAAATGCTTACTGCAATGAATTTGAATCTAATCCAATATATTGATATTGTTTGACAATTGAGACTGACACTGTCTTTGATTTACTTATTGCCTTTCAAACTGGAGAGCTGAGTCTTGAGGATTTGAAATTTCAGGATCTATTTCTAGCTCCATTAATTCACCAAGTTGTAGTAAGCAAATAATTGACTCATGTTCCTGATACTAAGGCATTAAAAAGTATTTAATAAAATAGGTCACAGAAACATCACATTAAACAAATAAATTATTGTAAGGTGGTATGTGTTCAAGGCAAACATTATAATGATCTATTCCTTCATCATAAGGAAAGATGCTGAAAAAAAGACCCAATATGACATTGGTTATTAAATACTTAATGAATTGCTCTGGATGCATGTGAATTTATTATCAAATATACACATGTATGTACAATTTTGATGATTAATGATATAATATGGTCCATTTTGATGATTAATGATATAATATGGTCCATTTCTCTTTCTTCCTGACCAGAAGAATGATGACACCATGTTTTTACAAACCACTAAGGCCAAGACCCTCCCCCCACTCTCAGATCATCTGGTGCTTCCAGGCTTGTGGCCAAAGACAGCTGGAAAGTAAGCGGACTATGACCTGTCTTGGTTGCAGCCAACTGAAAGGACCTACATGCTTAGATGGTGCAAGCCTCATTCATGAACACAGAAAATCCTTTTTCAGACTGAGGATTCTGGAATTTGGACTTGGAAGCTCTGTGGTCTTTCTCTCTCTCTATATATATTTTAAAGATTTTATTTATTTATTAGAGAGAGAGAGAATGAGAGAGAGCACATGAGAGGGGGGAGGGTCAGAGGGAGAAGCAGACCCCTGCCGAACAGGGACCCCGATGCGGGACTCGATCCAGGGACTCCAGGATCATGACCTGAGCCGAAGGCAGTCGCTTAACCAACTGAGCCACCCAGGCGCCCAGTCTTTCTATATTTTAAGAGGTACTGCCGCAGCTATATTTAGTGTGGGTAGCGATGCACTCCCCACCCTAGTCTCTAAGGGAAACTATTCCCATATCCTCCATCTGGGGATCTTAGAAAGCTTCACCAGTGGTGATTCTGCTGATCAGCCAGATTTGGGAACAGTGGATCTCTTCTATAACAGTGGTACTCCAAGGAACTAGGGTTCACTCCTTGCCTCCCATTTAGGTTGAGAAAAGGACAGAAATGGAGAGTACAGGTTTAAAAATTTAATAGCAGAGGCGCCTGGGTGGCTCAGTCGTTAAGCGTCTGCCTTCGGCTCAGGTCATGATCCCAGGGTCCTGGGATCCAGCCCCGCATTGGGCTCCCTGCTCAGCGGGAAGCCTGCTTCTCGCTCTCCCACCCCCCTTGCTTGTGTTCCTGCTCTTGCTATCTCTGTCTCTGTCAAATAAATAAATAAAATCTTAAAAAAAATTAATAGCAATTTAATGAATACGTTTATGATTTTTCAATCTAATAATAGGTAGTATTCTATATGTCTTTGTTGATTTTTCTACTAATTTTTTTCACTACATTTATAAAAGTATTGGGGGAAAACGGAAATAGAGCATAGGCCAGGGTAGACAGAAGGTAAATGAATAATATTGTTCGAAGGTCTGCCATCCCAAATTATTTTTAATAAAAAAATAATTTTCAATAAATTGAAGAGAGGTTACAAAGGAATAGTCAGATCAATTTGAAACTATCAAGTTAGTAAATTAACCACTTTGCTCTTACAAAATATTTTTGAGTTATGTGGACAGAGACTAATGCATTCAGCCATTCATCAGTGAAAGCTGTTATCATTTCTTTTCTAGTGAAACAGAATCAATCCCATTCAGGAAAATCGGTCAAGAAAGTCAACATATTATTTGGATGAATTTGATCATATTTTGATTGACTTTACTACAGTAGTTGAGAGTTGCCTGTGTAGGTAATAGTCATCCTCTGAGAAGGCAGCTTTATTGGGTACAACTTCTTTTGTAGTTGACCTGCTTAAGAAGTGTGTGAAATTTAAGCATTACTCTGTATATGAATATTTAGCTAAGTCTTTGGCATCATTCAAATGTCTGAGACTAATTAAGAAAAACTGTAATGTCACTCTTAAATTTTGACATGTTTTAAAAACACAGTCAAAACTAGTGTTATCAATGAGGTATGACAATGCTATATATGGGTCTTCTCAAACCAGCTGGAGAATATTTAAGAAACTATATTAGGACATGAAACTAAGCCTATATGAAAAATACATCATAAATTTATAGATGTATCAAGGTCTGTATACTCATATTACAATTTCTACAAAAATTTATACAAATAGCCTTAAAGTGACTGACAATTTTGTATCATAAGGTAAACTTAAATAACATTTTCCTTGTTATATAATACCTACTACCTACTGCTAAAACATTTTACAAGTACATATTGTTTCATTTGCTGTCCTAGCTACTGCCTTTTCTAATTCTCATCTTATAGGGTTCACCATGGTAAAGGCTTGCCCTTCTTTAGATGAAAATTTTCTTCAAGAAAGAAGCAAGGCCCCACCTCTCCTTATTTTCATCTATGTAGTGCTACACATCATTGGAGTTGTGACTTGAAGACTTCAGAGTTAAAGGGATGTCTAGCTGCTCTAGATATTATCTCAGGTTAAGATTTAACAGGCCAAAGCTTGTTTCTGTGTCTTCATCAGTAGGCTGCATTCTGGGTGATGCTTGAGTCATATCCTCAGGAATTACAAGGGGGATGCCAATTAGCATCTCTAAGAGCCTCATGTTCCAATCTTCCTTCCATGGTTCTGCTGCCCTGTGCTCTCTGTTGCTTAGCGAGCTCAGAGTGAGCACCCTGCTTTTCTATCAAATGCATTGCAGACACTGATATCTCTGTAAGGAATCAGCAAACTGATCGCAAGTCCCAAAGCTCTCTTCAGAGCTTCCTCTTCAGTGACTTTGGTTATGAGTTTAGAGGCTTTTGGCAACCAAATCCAGACAGTTGCCATAAATATCCCTGAACTCCTAAGGCAAATATGCAAATTAACAGAAACAGACAGTCATGCTCAGATTTAAGTGCTTCTGAGGAAGAATACAGATAAAGATATATGTGTATCCATCTGTAATATCTATCAGTTGATGATCTATTTATTTGACTTTTTGGTAATAATCTCCCCTTTTGTTCTTGCCTATAAGATATATGTATGGATTTATCTACGCATAATATATATATTTAATATATTATTTGAACATATTAATGCATATTAATATATAAATACTACTATATTATATGTAATTATTGTCTATTTAAAAAATAATTCAAATGGATGACTACCTTAACTAGTGGCCACATTACCTGGAGATTTCTAGGACAAAAATGAATAAAAGACAAGAATTAGTAGACTGTATTCTCTTTTCAATTATCTTTCATTTGTGCCCTTTCCCCATATGCGCACATATACACATAAGTAATTCAGCACTACAGACCATGCTGAAAGGTCTTCTGGGGATCATGGACTGTCCTCCAGCTGGATCTCTTTATCCTGCTGCAGACAGAACATTCATTTATTTCCTATCATCATCCATAAATGACACAGTACAATTTTAAAATGGTTGCTCCACTTGTCAAAACACTAACACCAAATATTCTGTTGGAAATTATGAGAACTAGAATTTCAAATAATTTTATTTAAATACAAAACATTGGGAAAATAACTGTTGTAAATACTACTTTGTGAGAACTGTGTTAGAATAGTAGGAGTCAGGTTTCCAGGACGTGCTTTGCAATTAAATGTGTGCTCTTAGGTAAATGATTTAACCCTCTCTACCTCAGTTTCTTCCTTTGAAGAATAAAGATTTTTGTAGCAAGTGAACTCTACATTACCCTCCACCTCCAAAATAAGCTTTCCTAGTAACAAAGGACATGTCCTCATCTAAATGTTGTACAAAACACTCATTAAAGTCTGTAAGATAGTTTTTTTTTTTATTCCTGAAGAAACCAGAAACTGTATTGTAACAGTAGAGAGGAAAATAAGATTAAACCATCTTTGACTAAAGGTGTACAAATCAGCAGAAGTAAACTTGCATTGTTGAACTATGTATGTAAGATGAGAAAGGCACACAGAACGTGTATATATTGTTATTTGTGAAAGAGAATAACAGAAGTAAGTAACACTTTAGCTACAGCAAAATGAAGACATCCAAAGGACATAGAATAGCCCATAATTCTCCATAAGATCACTATAATAGTAAGGTTTTATTGGGATTCAACCACTTTCCCTCTTATTTATGGAGACATGTATTTCAACTGTATTTGTAGCAGTTACAACTCTTTACAACCAAGACTATACATAAAACACAATCTTGCTGGAGTGATAGAATGACTTTCTAGAATACATTCTTCTTCAACCAGCACACTTTTCATTTAAAGAATATTACATATCAAAGATCAAAAATTATTTCTTTTCCACTCTATTTGATGTGCTATGTGGAGTATTTTCTAGAAACATTAAATACTATCTTGTAGTGGACAGTACAAGAGACATTTTTAAATTTAAATAACCCTTAGATTTTGATTTAAGATAGATTTAGATTTATAGAAGAGTTGCAAAGATAGTACAGAGAGGTCCTATATACCCCATATTCAGTGTCTACTATTGTTAACACACTACATTGCTATAATACATTGTCACATTTAAGAAACCAACATTGGTACATTGCTATTAATGAAAGTCCACACTTTGTTCAGATCTAATTAGTTTTCCCCTAATGTTTACTTTATGGTCCAGGACACCACCACACATTTAGTCATCATGTATCCTTTGGGTCCTCTAGGCAGGGGCAGATTCTCAGATTTTCCTTGTTTGGATGACCTTGACAGTTTTGAGGAATATTAACTGAGTATTTTGGAGAGTGTCCCTTCTGTTGTTTTTCTTGTGGTTAGACTGAAGTTAGGGGTTTGGGGGGTAAGACCGCAGAGGTAAAATGCCATTCTTACCTCATCACACAATGGCACATGCTATCAATAAGACTTATACTGATGATCGCATGGCTGAGGTAGTGTTTTCCAGTTCTTTTCAAATGTAAAGTTATTCCCCGCTCCTACTCCTTCCACACTCTACTCCTAGGTAACATATCACCAAACACAGCTACACTCAAGGAGTGGGAGTTACATTTCACCTTCTTGTATGGAGAGTATCTACATAAATAATTTGGTTATCTTCTGTATATGAGAGTCATACAAAAGACATTTTTAATATCCATTTCCCAGACTATCATGAAATGTTGCAAAACAAAACAAATATTTTTTTTTTTTTCAAAATCCTTGAGCAATGGATAATATAGTACACCAGGGAGTTAGAGAATTTTTCTTGGCCTTACCATTCCACTTTTATTACTGGGATAACTGTCAATGCTTCTTTAACCTGGTCACTTTCATTACTTATTCTGTACCAATTATTATTTAACCAGGGTCATCTTATGTAATTGATATTCAAAGTATTAATTCCCTTTACTTACTGCGGCTAAAAGACCCCAAAGAGAGATCTGTGGAAACGTTTGTATGTCAAGATGAAGGGAACCATGGACAGATCTTGGCAAGATGAAGTAAGAGTGGGATGTTGTAGATCCAGTTATCCAATTAATATGACCTATACCAATTTCCCATAACACCAACATATTTCCCATTTATCTGAGATTAAACGTATATATGACTTAATTTAATAGAAACTATTTTCAAATATTAGTCATGGATTTATGTTAGTTCACACACATATCATCATTCCTAAGAGCAATACCAAAATTTGTTAAGGACCTTTGTAGGTAGAGATCTGAGTTAGGTATAGGGTATTTCCCTGTTTTTAAAATCCTATCTCTTGTACTTAGAAAACATAATTACTGAAATTAAAAACTATGCCAGAAATACTTTGTCAAGTGTGAGGTGAACAATACAGAAAATGCTATGAGAATCTATGGAGAGAACAATTTCTAAAAGGTAGGATGATTTCAAAGACCTCCTGGAGGAAATAAAATGTGAGCTGGACCTTGAAGGCTTTGGCTGAAGGTAAGAATATGCACAGTGCTTAATATCAGAATGTAGACCTCTTTGATTGGAATAGTTTTCACGTAACAGACAGGATAGAAACATGATTGAAAAGTTGGTAAGTGAAGTAGACTTCAGAAGTCCTTGAACTCAAGGGGAAATAAGTTGTAAATGGGTTGAGACTAAAGGTTTTAAAGACGAATGGTGATTTCTTTAAATAATATATTGACATTAACTTTTGCTGATATTAAAGTCAAGAATACTTACTGACTAAAATATAAAGAAGTAAAGAGAAGAGAGTAAAATCACTTGTCAACTTTCCACCAGAGAACTACTAAAAATATTTACTTTATATCCTCCCAGGAGAGTGTGTGTACTGTGTATGTTTACAAATGCATTTATTCTTCTTAAGACATTACAATAATATGACTATATAGTAGCTTATCCTATGTCTTCATTTTATATTGCCTGTGGGAATTTTCCTCTATCATGACTTTTCATAGTTAAAGTTATTTTGTCTTAAATATGACTCCTGTAAAAGGCATGTATTTTTAAAATTGGATATTTTATTCCATTTGTTTATTTTGTAACTGATACAGTCCATCTTACTTTTTCATCATGTTTTTCCCATTCTACTGCTTTTCTGTATCATTCTTCCATTAAATTTTAGTGTTTTTTTGCTTATTTTGTTTTTGCAATGATTTGAGATGAACATATGATTTTTTTTAGTTCAGCTGGGGATACTTTCATTTTCTGTAGTTAGTACTTAATCCTGATTTTCTCAAATTGTATATGTCACAATCTGTGAATATCTTTTTTAAAATTAAAATATGGGGGGTGGGGTGTGGTAGGGGGATGGGGTAACTGGGTGATGGATATTAAGGAGGGCATGTGATGTAATGAGCACCGGATATTATACAAGACTGACTAATCACCTACCTCTACCTCTGAAACCAATAATACATTGTATGTTAATTAACTGAATTTAAATAAAAAATAAAAATTTAAAAATGAAAAATAAATTAAAATACAGGATTTTAAAATCAGGATATAACAATTTAAATACTATATCATTGATTTTTTTTTAGGATATTAAAAATAACTATTTATGGGTGCCTGGGTGGCTCAGTAGTTATGTCCAGCTACTAATTTCAGCTCATTTCATGATCTCATGGGTCATGGGAGCCCAGGCTCTGTGCTTAGCAAGGAGTCTGCTTGAGTTTCTCTTCCTCTGCCCCTTCCCCCACTTGTGCTCTTTCTCTCAAATAAATAAATAAATCTTTTAAAAAAATAACTATTTAGCTTAGGTTTAAGTGATTTTGAGATTTACCATCTATACTTTAAATCTTACTTAGATGTGAGCTTATTTGTTGATTTCTCTGTAGCCTTGTCATATGTTCACAGGTATTGATGTTTTTTTTTTTTTAAAGATTTTATTTATTTATTTGACAGAGAGAGACACAGAGAGAGAGGGAACACAAGCAGGGGGAGTGGGAGAGGGAGAAGCAGGCTTCCCGCTGAGCAGGGAGCCCGATGCGGGGCTCGATCCCAGGACTCTGGGATCATGACCTGAGCTGAAGGCAGACTGAGCCACCCAGGCGCCCCCACAGGTATTGATGTTTGATATTTTTGAAGAACACTGCCATAGATTCAATTTTAATTTAAAAGAAATAATAATGATGCATTCAAACCACAGAGAAAATTTCAGAATATAATTGGTATTGGTGCAATCACTGCATAGATTTAACAAGAATCACCATTTTCTTTGATTTGTTTCAGGTTTTAAAAAGTAAAATTTAAAATTATGACTTAATCCCCACATCTCATACATCAAGAGTTCTGTTTGATATGCCTATTGGACAGCAGAGCAGAACACAGAGGAGAATCTGAAGCTTGAGGCCTGAGCATTTATGCAATATTTAAAGCCAGAAGACTGGATAAGGTCACCTTGAGAGTAAGTATAGATTAAAGAGAGATGAGGCCCAAGGTCAGGTAGCTGCAGAACTCCAACATTTCTTAGAATGGGAGAAAAGAACCAAGAAATGAGACTAAAAGAGTAGCTATTCAAATAGAATGAAAACCAGAAAGGTATTGTGGCATGGAAGACACGTATAAAAAGTCTTCTGTAAAGGAGGTGGTAATTAACTATGTCAAAAGGAACTATCAAATACAATGGGGCCTGAGAATCGGCCACTAGAGTGAGCAGCCTTGATGTTTACTGGTGACTCAGAAAAGAGAACCTCCAAGGAGAAAGCCTGATTGTAAAAAATATCAAGGATGAAGGTAATAGAAACACTCTTTTGAAAAGTTTTTCTGTAAAGGGTGACAGCTGGAGAGGGATATTTGATCAAGAGGTTTTTTGTTTTTTGTTTTTCTAAGGTGGGGGTATTACAGAAAGTGTATATGCTCATGGGAATGATCAATCAGTACAGAAGAAAGAGAAAATTAATTACAAGAGCGAGGACTTTGAGTACACGAGAAGAGGTGGGATGCCCTTTAAACTGCTGGAATTCAATAGTTTCCAGAGTTCTCCCATTGAAACAGGAGAAAAGAGAAGTATATGGGTAAAGGTAAAGTCAGGCTGGTAGATTTGGTGGTGAAAGGATTAGAAAGTTATCATCAGAATGCCTTTTTTAAAGGGATATAAAAATCAAGGTAATCAGCTGAGAGAGATAGGATGGGGGAGACACCTGAGGTTTGAGAAGAGAAGGTATCAAATAGTTATTTCAGAATATGGGAGCATGAATTGACCACAGAAATACGGTAGGATTTCTGGGCAATACGGAGTCAGAAATCTGGCCATAAGTTTAACATCAATTAGTACAACTGTTAGTTTTCTCCAGCTATGTTCAGTGTCACAGGAAGGCTGGTAGTAGGAGGACAGCTAGATTTTTAACCAAAGCTGGGGTCTGACAAGTGGATTTGATAAGAAAAAAAAAAAGGCAAAGAACACAAAGAAGTATGCAAAGGAGTAATAATTATGATGATGAATCATGTAATCTAAGTTATATAAAGGGGCAGTGACTAAGGCCAAATGGGGTGAGGGATAGTAAGAAAACTGGTAGCATCAATGAATTGCAGGTACCTGAGGAATTAAATAATGTTTGAAATTGGTCTAGGAGAAGTGAGGTAGAGGGGTAAATGGGTGGTGATCAGACAGTGCAATATTTGAAATTGGGATTATAGAGATGTTGCGTATGATGATTGGTATTGACCAGGTCTGGGGAGCCCTGGGAATGGGTACAGAAGGTGGGATGGAAGAGAAGCTAGTTAGAAGAGATGACTACACATCCGAGTGTTAGATGGAAGACCTTCATGGACTCACCAAGCATGTTGAAAGAGTAGAACAGATATTAGCTTTTTAATGAGCTGTCTTTGGAAGTGAAAATAATGTTACCTAGCTACTACAAAACAGGGGAGTGGATGTAACCATCGGCAACCACATGCTTGGAATCATCTGCTTCAAAAGAGAAAGGAATGTGTTTCTAATAGAAACCAAAGTAATCAAGGATGGTATGATACAGTGGATTTAGTACTGACACTTCTTAGGGGAAAACAGATAGCCTCCTTTTTGAGGCTAGTCTCCAGCAGTTCAGTGGCAAATACAGTAGTGTTGGTCATACTGGAAATGTATGGAGTGTGCTACGGTGAACTGTGTTTGGTCCAAAGAGACAGGCAGGTCATTTAAACCGTGTTCCAACTTGAGTTAAACAATTGAATGCCTCTGCACAAGAAAATGACTGCATTCATTAAAACTGACTATGCAATATGGAGCACTGGGTGTTATGCACAAACAATGAATCATGGAACACTTCATCTAAAACTAATGATGTAATGTATGGGGTTTAACATAAGAATAAAAATTAAAAAAAAAAAACTGACTATGCAATAATCCTGGTGGTAGGGTGTCTCTTCTCATATTGGAGGTTAGCAGTCTATTTATTTAGGAAAGGCACTTTTGCTACTAGCTTGATTTGCTCTTTGGGATTTTACTGACATAGTTGAAATTTAGCCAAGGTAATAGAGCATTTCAAATTCAACTGGAAGAAAAGCGGCTGGAGGGCTGCCATGAAAAGCTTTCTAGAAGAGAAGAGGGTGAAGGTGAAACGGCCCAAGTATATCTGAAAACCTGGCATCTTTTACATTCTAATAAATCAGATACTTAGTTTCATTGCCAAAAAAGCCACTAGGAGAGTATCTTTCTCACTTAAACTCAAACTTAGACACCGTCTAATGCCAAACCTTAATACAACTGGCAGTTGAATGGGTCCATGTTCTCCCAGATAAGCATTCACCACACACATTTGCTATATACTACCTTCACAAGACTTCCTTAGTAGTGAAAGCTACCAACAGCCAAGGAGGAAAAATATAAAGCAGAAAAATTTTCCAACTATTGTTTTGAGGAGACATCAACTTATAATACCTAACTTTTCTGTATTGTATCCTGTTTTAGTTGCTAGTGGAAAAAATTGTAGGAATTAATTAGTTACAGAGGTTTATAAACAGGTTTGTTAATGTGGAGGTCCCCCGAATGCTATAGCTGTATTCTCTAGTGTGCCCCACTGGTCAATGCATTGAAGTTAAGAGACAGTGAAGCTGAGAACGGTGGTCAAATTGGAACAAGGGTTATCATTATGCATGAGTAGGAAGGAGCTAACCTCAGTATGGAGTTGAAAATTTTTGTGATACAGTAGCCTTGGCTGTAAAGAGTGTGATTGTTGCAGGGAAGTTTGTGTTACCTTTGTGCTTCATTTACTTGTGTTATCTCTATATATTAGCCAATTTCTGTCCCATGTTCTGGGAGGTGCCGGTCAGTCTGAGTACATTAAGATGGAGAGAGTTCAAAAATATAGAAAATATTTACTCTTGTCTTCATTTAGTCTTACTTTAGTTTACTTTTAAATGACATATATAATACCTTACATGACCATGAATTAACATTTTGTCCAAATTGTATACTTAATTAGATTGATTCAAGAACTCTAAACTAGAATAGCTCATTGCTAAGTGACCTTCTAAAATGTCATCAATTTTTTTTAATAATTTATCACTTTCAATGTAACATGTAACAAGTTTTCCTTTGCAATCTAACCTCTAAATCATTCCCCACAGCTAGGAAAAACTGAAAATTTAATTTTATATTGTAATCGAGAGTCTAAATTCTATGACTGCTGTCATTTTTAAAGAAGCTTTCCTGATCCAATTTAAAAAGCAGTGTTTGTATAAACTACTGTGAAAATCATTCTTCCTTCCCTGAGGGTCTGAGAGTATTGGAACAATGTTTATCTTTGTAGCAGAAAAGTAATAAAATCACAGGGAAAAAGTAAGTCTATCTGAATTGTTGTAATACATTACTGCATAGGACAATAACAAAAACCACAGCTACATTTAAAAAATGTATTTACTTTATCACTTTCCACAATTAGGTCATAGCAACTTTTTGTGATCAAAACAGATGGATTAATATCTCTGCTCTTCAACCTGCCTGCTCCGTAGTATACAGTACTTACTCTATTTCACAGATATTCATACATTCATCCACTTATTCATTTAATACATATTTCCTTATATTCCTGTGAGCATAGATTTCCATATAAAGATGGATTAGTCATTGTCCTGATCTTTAATTAACCAAGGGTCCAGTGTGGAAAAGAGACACATATACATACAATTATAAACAATGCAGAGTACAATAAATGCTGTGCTAGAACTTGAAGCAAAGAACTATGGGAACACAAAGAAAGAAGTAAATTTGACCAGGACGGAGATAAAAAAAAAAAAAAAAGTGCTTGAGGGGCAGGTAGTTATTTCCCT
The DNA here is from genome assembly GCF_002201575.2 of Neomonachus schauinslandi. Taxonomy (NCBI): domain Eukaryota; kingdom Metazoa; phylum Chordata; class Mammalia; order Carnivora; family Phocidae; genus Neomonachus; species Neomonachus schauinslandi. The sequence continues at coordinate 76,078,948 of NC_058414.1, read as the reverse complement.
AAGCTGGGTCTTGAAAGATGCATAGAACCTTTTAAAATTTTTATAGCCTGTATCGGCTATAAAGGTAATATAAGCTATTGGTTCAAGATGGCTGATTGAACATCTTTCCTTTCAAAAGCTCTGAAGTGGCGGAAGAAATATAAAAGTAAATCTATAGAAGAGCTGCTATGGCTTATTTCTGTTGTGTTGGCCAATTTCTTCCCAATTTCTGATAGGGTGGGGAGGATGTACCTTCAACAAGGGAGTAGGGAGTCTGTGAGGGATTTCTTGAAGACATCATACCAGTGGGAACAAATTGGCTACTCAGTCCATCAGAGTTAAGAAACCTGCAGATCCACACAGAGGAAAATCAAGACTCTCAACATTTTGAGTTACCTTGAAGAAACCTCAATATTGAAGTTCAGGGTGCCCGGGCAGCTCAGTCAGTTAAGTGTCTGCCTTTGGCTCAAGTCCTAATCTCAGGGTTTTGGGATTAAGCCAGGGGAGGGTGGGAGCAATGAAAACATTATACTTGTATTTTTGCTTTGTTTAAACTGTGCATGAATTTATTTATTTTGCAATGGCAATTAAAAACATATAGCTATTTTAGAAAAGTTGAAAAAATACATAATTGTATAAAGAAGCAATAGAAACCATCCACACTCCCACAATCATGAATGAAAAGCAGGATCTGGGTATGTGAAATGGATGAAAACCACTTCTAGCCAGGGAAACCTTAAGTATTTCACCTTAAGTATTTCGGGAAAACAAAAAGTTTCCTAAGTTTGACCTTTCTGTACGCATTTCCTACCAATGATATGTTAAATTCACACATCACTTGCTGTGGAGCTTTCTTTTAAAAACATTTTACTTATTTATTTGAGAGAGAGAGAGAAACCAGGAGGAGGGGGAGGGACAGAGGGAGAAGCAGGCTCCCTGCTGAGCAGGGAGCCCCAATGTGGGGCTCCATCCCAGGGTCCTGTGATCATGACCTGAGCTGAAGGCAGATGCTCAACCAACTGAGCCACTCAGGCGCCCTGCTGTGAAGTTTTTTCAGGCCCAATTTAATATATAGGGCTAATGCATCTCCAGGAAACTCATTAGCGATGTGGTGTCCCTAAAGTCAGGAGTCTTCAGGTGTTGGGCAGTTTTAGGGATGCCCTTGAGCTGAGTCCAACTAACATGCAAGAAGTTATAAAAAAATATGACCCTTCAAGTGTTTTATTGATTTCCAGGAATGAAGTCCCTAATCACCACTATACTTTGCTTGCAACATGTTTTATAGATGTTTTTATTAAAGTTGATTTAATTTCCCTCAGTTCACGTGTTCTTGCTAATTGAATCATTTCCCTCAGTTCCCAGAAGACCATAAAATAGAGAATTTATTATATACTGTGCAACAATATACATTAGGGTAAATATATTGATGTGACTCCTCAGCCAGCACATTGCACAGTTCTGATAAAGTGCCACCATAATTACTCAGTGAATCTGATGTACTTCATTATATTATCAAGAGCTCTATTGGTTACAAAAGTTAAAATGATCCATTGTTGTTGTTATTGAATCAAAGTCAAATATTTCACATACTCTCAGGTATAGGAAAGACATACTATATTCTCAAAACTGATTCTGGATGCTTATTTGGGGGTTCAGCTTATTGTCCTTCTGATAATGAATGAAATGTCAATAGAAATTGAAAGATTGAAAAACATTAGAGTTCTCTGTATTGAAAACAAGTATGTCCAGCATGAATATCTTGACATTTAAAAAAATCGGTATTAGAACAATTACAAATTTAAATAAATATTTTACATAATGGGTAATTACCAAAACTTGATACTTAAGATTTAAATTAATTCCCCCCAATAAGTTTCATTGTTCAGTTATTTTGTTGGATTACTGGATGCTTGATACATTAAAAAACGAACAAATCAACAAAATAGTAGGTTCCATTTGTCAGGTTTCTGAAACTAATTCAATCTGTTTTCTTTGGGGGCACATGGGGGTACTGAGCACTATATTTGAAGTTTTCTGTTAGGTACAACCAGAACAAAAGGTGATATGAAACTTCCTTAAGAAGTTTATTGTAGGTAAAGCTTACATCATTACATTTTTACCCTCAAGTACAATCTTCCTTCTCTATATGAGGAGACAACCTCAGGAGAGTTTAATGGAATTGTTTCCCCCCAAAGCCACATAAATGTCATACTTGGGATTCATCCCAAACCTTTGGATTTAAGATCCATTTCTCCTTCTTCTACACTCTGCCATCTTTCTGAAATGTGTAATCAGTATCGATTAGTTAAATTCTGAATTGAATCAGAAAAGAAAAGTAATGTCTGGTGAATTGCACATAAAAATTCATAAAAGAGAATGTATAGAACACTCTCATTTGTCAGCATGGTAAGGAGTGTGACCTAATGAGAATGCTTTGCATCAAGATAAAAGGCAGTGACTTCCATTCTCCTGTGGGGAAGATTTTAGAGACTGAAGGAAATCCCAGGATTATGGAGGGAGATTATCATTTGTTAAAGGAGAAGAAAAACATGCTTGGCCAGACTGTGAGTGTTAGAAATACACAGTAAACAATTAGGGCATTGAGGAGGGCACGTGATGTGATGAGCACTGGGTGGTATACCTGACTGATGACTGTTGAACTCTACATCTGAAACTAATGATGTACTATATGTTGGCTAATTGAATTTAAATTTAAAAAAACAATTAGGGTACAATGAGGTTATTAATATGGGAAAATTGAATATATTTCTAAAGGAGAATTTAGACAAGCTTGAGTGCCTAAAAACAAATATAAGAAGTCTCAGTTTGGCTTTGCTGAGGTAGTATGGGTCAACTGGGCATTTATGATAGGTTTTCTTTTTTCACTCATTAATTTTGCCAATGATTACTGAATGAATAAATGGCATTACAGAGGCAGATGGTGTTTGTTTGCATTCGTAAATGAAAGATTGTATAATGTTAATGTTGAAGAGTTATATGAAGGGTAGAAAGATTTGTGAGTCCTTTCAACCCTTGCAAAGGCATGAATTCACCAAGTATGTAGCCACCCGGGGTGGGGAAAGACTGGGATTTCCTGCTAGATACTTTAATTGTGCCCTCAGAATAGTAAGCAGGAAGTCTGAATTTATTTCACTTACACCCGCTTCTGTTATGCTGATTTAAGACTATACAGTCATGGCATTCTGAATACAAGTTGGGGCCCTAAAATAAAATAAAAACATTCACAGAAAGTAGCAATGTAAGTATTCAGAAACTAAAATTCCAGATACTCAGAGGGGGTAGATCTCATGCCTTGGCGCATTTTATGACTCAGGCTCAGAACCTAAAAAATCTCGGTCTTCATATCGGAGCTCCAAACTTTAAAACTTCTTCCCCAAGTCATAGTTTGTAGGTATAATTTTTCAAGTTTTTTCTCAAGTGGTTGACACCTTGAATTTGTACAGAATAGCAAATAAACATTTGGGGAAAGAATTAATAGGCATCACAGACTGGGAATTTATCCTATTGAAAACTGACAATAATAATAACAGTATCTAACATAAGATAGAAGCCATTTAGCCTAAAATACAGATGAAGATAAATTATGATAATACTTCATTAATTCAGAATGACTAAAGAAGGGAATCAGGAATAAATGAAGATTGTTAAGTATTTAAAAAGAAATACAGGTTTTGAGTCACACTATACAGAAGTGTCCAACAGCTTTGCTATCCTAAATGTTGAATACACTCCCAAGAAAGTAAATCTTATTAAGTATCCCTTAGGATAATTTGGTATTCTAAACTAGCTAACTCAAGCAATTTGTTGGCAAAAAGGCACCTCTTGTGAGTATTTTAAATTTCACAGAATATGCATTAGAATATTGACTAGTCCCAGCATTATCAGAATAATTAAGAGCTAACCCAAAATTGTCAAAATAAATGAATAAAGTACATCCTGAGATAAAATATCCATGACTTTTATTGTATTTGTTCACATACTTAGTAATTTGCAAAATTCAGCAATTGTCTCCCTGTCATTAATGTGAATTAACAAAGCCCTACCGTAATAGCAGTTAGGATGGTAATTATGGAAAATGAAATTACATTTCTAAACAAATGAAGGTTATGTTCATATTTAGTACTGCCTGAAGACTAAATGCCAAAGGAAAAGCATTTTAGGTTATATTTTAAAAGCTAGCAGGAAATTGAAGCAAAACTTTAAAAAAGCAACATAATAGTTGCACATTTTATTTTACTGTCACATTCTACTCCTATTTCTCAACCCCTGCGACCTTATTATTCTTAGTACATCTCATTAGTTCTCTCTGACTTTGGCCTTTTTAGGACATTAGCTCACTCTCGGTTTTGTAATTCAGGAAGCACTGATTTTCAAAAATTTTCTCATGAAACATCTATACTTCTCATACTTCACTTCTCTTGATCCAACAATTCTTTTTTGGCTTGCTAAGAATAGCAATGTTTCCACTTATTGAGATGTTTCAAAATGTTGAATTGGTATGCTCTGGCTCATGATTATTTTTGTGTAAAAATCATGTCAGCTTTAAAAAGAAATCCTGGTAAACCCTAAGTTGCTTGTCCTTGTAAATACATATAAACATACACAGACTACTACACACTCAAATAAAATCATAAGCATTGTAAACATTTATTTACTTTATAAAACGATAAGACTAATTTGTTCTGAAATGTCTCAAAATTTGTTTCATTATTTAGGGCATATGTAGAATTTTTTTCATGACAGGAAGCACAGTTAGATTAGAGTGGACATGTTAAAGAACATAGCTTCCAGTAACTGAAGGGAGTACCTAAACGTGGATAGTGGAAACAGCACCATCACAATACAGTTTACCACATCTGAAATGTGATGGGCTCATTTATATAACAGGTGGTGACCTTCTCCAAGTATTTCATTGCTATCTTCTATTTATTTATTTTAGTTTATCAAGATCAAGAGTCACAGGTTCTACCAACTGAGTCACCCCACATTGCTTATCTTTTAATAAATTATCAAATATTATTGGTGATTCAGGGTATAAAGGTCATGAATGGGTCACTTTTTAAAAGATTTTATTTATTTATTTGACAGAGAGAGACACAGCGAGAGAGGGAACACAAGCAGGGGGGAGTGGAAAAGGGAAAAGCAGACTTCCTGCTGAGCAGGGAGCCCGATTCGGGGCTTGATCCCAGGACCCTAGGATCATGCTCTGAGCCAGAGGCAGATGCTTAACGACTGAGTCACCCAGGTGCCCCGAATGGGTCACTTTTAAGATAGAAAATTTGAAGTCAAATTTGATGCCATATAATTTTTAAAAAGATTTATTTATTTATCTTAGTGAGAGAGCGAGGACGGCAGGGAGGGGCAAAGGGAGAGGCAGAGAGAATCCCAAGCAGACTTTGTATTGAGCATGGAGCCTAACTCAGGGCTCAATCCCATGACCCTGAGATCATGACCTGAGCCAAAATCAAAAGTTGGACGCTTAACCGACTGAGCCACGTAGGTGTCCCAATGCCATATAATTTAATGTTCTAGCTCTATGTTCAGACCGAATGTAATGTTTGGGTCCAGTTTGGATTAAATTTAATTTTCTAAAATAATTCTTTTACTGAACACCATAATTAGTTCATAATTAGTTATGTACTTACAGCAAGTCAAAAACTTTTTTGGGGGGAAAAATGATCAGAACATGCACACAGTCCTGTAGGGCTGATGTCTTCTCTGAGAGTTGAATAAAGGATTATGGAGAACTGCTCTTTTGGCTGAGTCTTGCACAGAGGTTTAGACATGAATGAGCTCATCACTCTTGTGGGCACTTCAAATAATTTAGCATGGCTAATTTAGCTTAGGGTGGGTATGAGAGCCTGTAAGGTAATGGTCAAATCATGACGAGTCTGTGTAAGTACAATAACCATACACCCCAGTTTGCCTAGGACAATAGCAGTTTATGCTTATTGTTACAACAGTAATTAGCAACACAAAAAAGTGAGATAAATACTATGTCCACTCAGTAGCTGCAGTAAAGACTTGGTTGTTATCCTATATAATACAGTAGGAAGCAACGTGCTGGTTTCTGAGTCAGAGATGAATAAATCATAGCACTGAACTTTTAGAATGTTGTAGACCAGTGGAAGAGATTGGACATGTGCACAGTAACTGTAGGAGGAAATGGGAAGTTAGTTGTTTCATAGGAGAACTATGGCAGTTCTAAGCAAGCCATTTCCTTCCCCAGATGAATCAGGGACATCTTTATTCAAGATCTGGCATTTGAGGTGATTTTGAACGAGAGCTAGGGTTTGGACCTATATTCTCCTTATACCCAGGGGTCCAGACAGCTCAAATTTACATATAGGGATAATTTACTAATCCACTTGGTTACTTACAAACATTTAAATAACCCTGTGAAATTAGAAGGCATACAATAAATTAGTATCTTTAAAGATTTAAGAGCCAAAAATAAAGGTTCAAATAGACTTTAAAGCCATACTTTATACCATAGTACCCTTGATTAGACAGTCAGATCTGTGAAATCCATACATACTTAAATCACTTTTTGTGTCAAGACTTACAAAAGTGCAGCTGTGCAGGCAGGGGAAATAAATTAGCATAAATGATTAGGTTTCTGATCCTACCAACTTAGCTGATGAAGAGGAGAGAAACAGATAGAAGCAAACCTTCTGAACTGTGTATCTGTTGCAAGATTTGCAAGGGTTTTTGACATCCCCGAGGTAATGAGGAGTTGTTCTCCACTCTTTGGATTGATCCGGCCAATAAATTATTTTTTCATAGTCCAGTCTGATATAGCATGTGAAAATATTCCAGGTTTATCTGATGGTTTGTAGCACCATGAATCTAAGCCCTGTCAGGTTACGGTAGGGACAATTTGGCTTCCCTCAGTTTTGCATGTGGCTTTATGTTTTAAATCCATTTATGCACACAGCCTGCATTTTAAAGGCATTTCCTGATACTACAGAATCTGATGGATTGAAGACGCTTCTACCCACGTCATCTGTATCCTTCACGTACACAGGCTCTGGGTTTTCTATCTCTGGTTACTACAATTTAGGAACAACCTACTGAAAAATACTATGAATTCAAAATAAGAATAAAAAAGACAGGTATGTCTAAGGCACAAAGGCAAGAAGCATTATGGAAAATTGGTAGAATACAAGAATTCCCTTCATTATTTAGTATTTCCATAAAATGAGCACTTTACAGAGACTGGCTTTATTATTCATCAAACCAGCACTAAATGTACCAGATTTTGGAGACACAGAACCTGAGACTTGTCACACAGTGATTTGCCTAACATTATTAAAAAAACTACCAAATTGGGGATTTAAAACATAAAGAATCTGAATATTCATGACTTTCATTTACCCTTTCTGGTCTATTAGGGATGATTCCTAGGATTGTTATTATAACATGCTGAACAATCCCTTTTCTAGGATTCTTAGCAGTTTTTGAAAAGGAACAACTTACATGGCAATCATAATAAGGCACATTAGAATGGCTCGTTTCTAGAAGCAAGGAAAGGATGCAAAGAAGTCTTGTTTACCCCTCTGCTTCCTTCCAAAGACCACTTTGCATATATTATCCCATTGATCTTTCAATATCTCTATCTTGGAGTGAGTAACTAATGTAATTCCCTCTGCCAAAGCCTGATGAGATTAAGTGATTCACTCAGGGTCACGCCATAAGTCCTTGGTTGAGAAGTCAGTCTTTGTGTATCCTGTTCTAATGCTGTACCCTGTGTCCAACTGGGGTAGATTAACTTAGATTTTTGAATAGTGCTTACACAAGACCTTTACTAGAAAGCCCAAATGAAAGCTAACATAGAGAACCACAGCAGAAAATAATTGCACTTCCTAACAACAGGCTGAGGATAAGAGAGGTCAATGTAGGCATACAAGAGAGTGATTAGGAAGAATGGCAAGGAACACCATAAATGGAGGTGCAGAACCAAAGCTGAAAAAGTGGAAGCTGAGACTAGAAAGGGCGAGTTGCAATTTTGTGTGTGAAATGGAATTCCATATCATTTAGATTGTACTTTTGCACAAAATAATGGAGGTTGATGGCACCCTGAGAGATCCCTGGGTGCAATATTTGCCTTTAGGCAACTAAACAGCTGATGATACAGAACAGAGGGATGTCAAGGCTCTCATTAAAAAAAAATTGGCCTTTCTTCTAATTTACCTAATAGATGCTTCTGTTATGTTCCATTACCATACTACATGTAATTTAGGTACGTCTGTGCATGTATGTATGTATACATACAAACCGCACACACACACACACACAAAGATCGATGACAGATAGATATTGTATTTATGAAGCATTTTTTAAGCAAACTCTATGCCCAATGTGGGGCTCAAACTCACAATCCTGAGATCAAGAGTGACATGCTCTACTGACTGAGTCAGCCAGGCACCCCTGAAGCATTTTTAATGTCCTAACAACTTTCACATCTTTTTCTTCACTTGAATCTTGCAACAACCCTATGAGACAAGTAAGGTGTATATTATTATGCTCAGTTTAGGGGCTGGGAAATAAATATCTCCAAGTGTTAACTGAATAAATAAAAAAATCTTTAAAAAAAATTCAATTTTATCTATCCCTTTGCTAAATGTCACCCAGTGTCCAGCTTTCAATATTCTCAATATTTAATCAAAAACAATGCATTAAAGTGTTTCAAAGTCCAAGAAGGATAAAAATGTTGTACAAATGTAAGATTATTTAATGATGCTTATACAATAAATTTGATACAGGTAAAAGATGCTTGCTCAATTGATTTAGAAATGACGCCTTTGATTTGTAATTCAGAGTTACAAGTCAAAATTAAAAGAAACATTTGTAACATAACCCTAGAAGTGATTTTTTTTTAAATTGGCCCTCTTATATTGAACTCTAAGGGCAGACCTGTTCAGGTCCATGCTTTGTGGAAACTGGAAATTGTATATTTTAGGATTAAGTTATTTTAAATTAGAATATATTTTTCTCTCACTACGTTTTAGCATTCTCATGTTAAGGTGCCAAGACAATAGGTTTTGCTTTCATGTGAATCAATATGATTTTCACAGTGCTTAACGAGTAGAAAACTACTGTCCTATAATGACCCTCGTTCTATAATGTCATCTATAAACTATGTTTTCCAGTCAGGTTACCTTGAATCCAAGCTTGGCCCTAGGATTATTTCTTACCAATGGAATATGTACAGATTATTGATTAAGTGGGTATGCCTTCTCCATTTTCTCTTCTCTCCTTAGCTACATAGATGCAGAATAGGATAGAAGAGCCAAAAGATGGATGAAACCAGGGTTCTTGAATCACTACATGGAAGAAAGACACCCATCCTGACACATGAGAACTAAATAAACTATGATATTTATCCACTAAAAATTTGGAGACTGTTTATAATAACACCTAGGGTGACCTTTACTAATATACACATCCAAACTCACTCTGTCTTTCTCTTTTTTATAAGATGCTCTGAATTCCATATTCTAATATTTTCCTTCATTTACTAGTAACTTACTGTTAATAAAAAATCAAATGTGTCTTGGCTTAGCTGATCATTTGTCTAATACAATAAAATATCTTTAGCTTCATGTTTGTCACATAATCTAGTTAACTATCACACTTCATCAGGTCAATCCATTTGTCTCTACTCTTTCTCAGGAGCATCCTTGAGCACAAACTTTGTTGGTGCTTTTTTTTTTCACTGTTTTTTTTTTCTTTTATTTCACTGATGCATGTTTTATTTTTCTCTAACATTCTCAAGGTCAAGAACTCTTTTCATCTCATTCGGGAAATGTTTATTAAATGAATATTTCTATTCTCCTACACAGACAGAGTTCTTTTTCTCTGATCCTGTGCAGAAGTCAATGATATCAGCATATCAAATTAAAAGGTACATTATAAATAACTATACACTGTTTAGAAATGATTAGTTTTCACCCTCAGTAAGAAGTTGTAAGGTACCTTTGGTTCAGTAAATGTTTCACAGGTCAGGGGTATAGCTAAATCCAGAAAACCCCCAAACTTAATTTGGCACCATTTTGAAAGGTGTCAGCCTCTTAAGGCTATATTCACAGCAACTAACATGTAAAACTTTATATAAAATTAGAATGCTAACTAACATACATGATGAACTGCAAAACTAACAATCGAGCCACATGTTCACATTTTTATAGCCATTACATTTTCTTCCTGTAAACCTAATCACTTCAAAAGCTAACTTGGAATCAAAAGTTTATTGAAAGAACATGAAGAAATAACAATTTGTTGATTCAAATATTTAATGGATTAGACTAAAGTAGCCTGATGGACCCATTTATGCAATAATGCTAACCCTACCAATGAAACTCTAATACTTGAAGCCCATTGGCAACCTTCATTTGCCATATTGTACTAGCAATTTGATTTTTGTTTAAAGAATGTTTTGTTTTTATGTGTGAGCTAATTCATAGTATAACTTTCCTTCCCTCATTCACTTATTCAAAAATATTTATAGGAGTGCCTAGGTGGCTCAGTCAGTTGGGCGACCTACTCTTGGTTTTGGCTCAGGTCATGATGTCAGGGTCCTGAGATTGAGCCCTGGGGCTCCGTGCTCAGTGCCGAGTCTGCTCAAGATTCTTTCCCTCTTCCTCCCCCTCTGCCACTACCCTCACTCACGCTCTTTCTCTCTCTCTTGAAAATAAATAAAATCTTTAACAAAGTTTTTATTAAACACCTATTATATGTCACTGTTTCAAGCACCAACAAAGGTAACAAGGACAGACCTGTCCTCCCAGGGCTTGCAATATGTTAATTATTATGTTAATAATCACAAACATGAAATTATAATTATAGACTGATATAAAGAAGTGCCCCAAAGGAATGAGCATTATGTAACTGAATATTCAACACAAATAGATCCTAAACTATAATGAAGGTGTTGGAGCTGATATATGGAAGATAACTGGGTACTAAGACCACAGACGGGGGAGTGGTGCACAGGGAACAGCAAGAGCAAGTGCATGCCATATTTGGGACACTGACTGAAGGACGATGCAGTTGAAGAAAAGAGAGTGAGAATGTGAGGACCCTGAAAAGCAGCTGGGAAGTCTGGGGGCGGGGGAGTGTTATGTAGGTCATGCTCAGCCTTGTTAGCCAAGTTAAGAATTTTGTCCTTTAACCTCAGAGCTCAGTAGAGCTATTAGAAGGTTTAAGCAAGGTGACACAGGCAGTTCTCCTACTGAAATCCATCATTCTGACCACAGTGGGATGTGAGAAATGGATTGGAGGAAGAGGAGGTGACCGTGGCAACAGTCCAGAAGAGAACTGAAGTTGCTTGGATGAGGATTGGTAAAAATTAACTGCAGGGAATGGATCTCTTAGTGATTTCCATGAGCAAAATCTCAAGAGTCAGTGTTTTCTTCCTCATTTTCAGGTGTGTTTTTTTTTTTAAATTTTCTTTTTTACTATAAGCATAACATAACACCTATTCCTGTCCAACTTTAGACTCCATCAAGCTACTGAATTAGGTGAGAAGAAAGACTATAATATAATTGGACTTGAAGGGTTTAAGAAATAGGCATGATGATTCAGATATTTATTTTTAATACATCTCAATAAAATCGTAAAAGTCATATAACCATAAATTGTTTGAAAATACAAACGAGCTATCACCGTAATTCTATTATCCAAAAGAACTATTAATATTTGTATGTATTCTCTTCCTTTTCAAATATTAAAATTTTAAAATAATTATAATCTTAATAAACAGGATTTTTATATATTTTCGGTAAAATCATAATGTTATGAGTTACTGTATACTCACAACTATCTTTTATATAAGTGCATTATATTTTGTTGAGTCTGTATCCCAGCACTTGGGTAAGAATTTCCCTATTGCCTAGTTCACTTCAATATTTTTGTTACCATAAATGACACTGTAATGAATATCCTTATGCATAACTCCTTCATATTTAGAAGTTTCATTAAAATAAGTTCTCAGAATTGGGATTACTGAAATAACATTTGTTAAGTACCATATCCTCTGCTAACTCATATTATGCATAAATAACAGACAAAACTATTTATTTATTTATTTTTCTAAAGATTTTATTTATCCATCTGACAGAGAGAGACTCAGAGAGAGAGGGAACACAAGCAGGGGGAGTGGGAGAGGGAGAAGCAGGCTTCCCGCCGAGCAGGGAGCCCGATGTGGGACTCGATCTCAGGACCCTGGGATCATGACCTGAGCCGAAGGCAGACGCTTAACGACTGAGCCACCCAGGTGCCCCCAGACAAAACTATTTAAACAAGGACTCTTCCACCCATATTTTAATTATTTTTATTCTTATATGGTTATTATTATTTATTCATTACAAAGAACTATTGTTAATATATTCATTGTGAAAGTGTACTCACTAAATTAATGAGAACAACCATCACTTTTGAAGAAATATTTTCACCATGCAAATATTATGATCTTAAATAATTATGATAATTTGTAATTTATATTCATGGCTTACCTGATAAAATCATTATATGTCTTAACATTAACTCTGATTGCATAAATATTACATTAACTTCAATCACATAAGAATTTTAGAAACTATTTTAAATAAATATGAAGGTAATGAGTCAGGCTTGAGTATAAAAACCCCAACTATATAGGAAGTAGATTTTATTATTATTTTTTTAAGTTTTATTTCACCTGATGGTTCTGTTAATGAAGTAACACTTTCAGATGAAAGAGAATTGAGAACTAGTTTTCTATTGATTCCATAATAAATTACCACAAAGTAAGTGGATTAAAACAACGTAAGTTTATTATCTCAGTATTCTAGGTCAGATGTCCAGGTGGAAGCGGCTGGTTTCTCTGCTCCTGGCCTCACTGAACTGAATTCATGGTGTCTGTTGATTGAGGGCCTTAGGTGGAATCATGAGGTATATTCTCAGAAGAAACCATTTCCAAGCTCATCCAGGTTATCAGCTGAAAATTTAGTTCCTTGTTGTGACTGAGGTCCCTCTTTCCTTGCTATCAGCCAAGAGCCACACCCAGCTCCTTCAGGCTACCTGTATTCTTTGTCACCTTGTCCCTGTTTTCAAACTAGCATGTCCAGTCCTTCTCAGGCTTCAAATCTCTCAGACTTTCTCTTCTGTGGTGTCTCTTCTTCCAGCCAGGGAAAGTTATCTGCTTTTCAGAGGTCATGTGATTAAATTGGAACTACCTGGAAAATTCATGATATTTAATATCTGCAATCTTAATGACATCTGCAAAGTCCCTTTGGCCAGGTAAAGAAACATATTCACATGTTTTAGGGATTAGAGCATGGACATCTTTGGGAGCCATTATCCATTCTATGGCAAAATGCTATCATATTGAAACAAATTGTTTCAGTTCTTCATTTCTCATCTATTTACTAATTTAGCTCAAATTCCATATTTCTTGCCTACATAACAAATATAATTAAATTTAGATTCATTCTAACAATATTTCCACATCATATCCACATGCTTATAGAATGAATGAATATAATCCATGTATGTATCTTCATTGTTGAACTTTATTCTAGCAGATGGTTTAGCGTAAGAATGACTTTTAGGGAAAATCTACTGAATTCAAATGAAGTTAACAATGTGATAATTTTCCAGATGATTCAAGGGGAAAAATCATAAGAACTTGTTAAGTTAACATCTTATTCTTTGTTTGATACCTAAGCTATTTGCTTCATTTTGTTCTTTAGGTTACTTTATTATTTTTTAAAATTTTATTTATTTATTTATTTATTTATTTATTTATTTATTTATTTATTTATTTATTTATTTATTTATTTATTTATTTA